>NC_062568.1:51463928-51781071 GCF_022837055.1 Prionailurus viverrinus
AACAGCAAAATTCACTCACAGAAGGAAATAGGTTGGTCTATTTTTTAAACCATGCATTACATTTTCTTAAATTATGAATTGCATTTTGATAGGATCAATATTTTATAATTCATTAAGTACAATATAAACTAATGCCTTAACTATATGACACTGTATTTGATCATGATCTCTCTAATCACAAGAGGTTGAAACCTGGCATGACAAAATGTTCTTAGGAAACATTTAGAAGAGGTTAACTCAGCCTTTTTCCTTCTGGAAAGCACCTACCAAGGCTTCTGGTAGATGTTAAATAATACATTATTTTTTAAAGAACTGTGTTTATAAATGGCAGTATAAGTAAATTAAACAATTAGTAGCATTCTTAATCAGATCTTCTTTTGATCTGAACAGAAGAATTTATAACCTCTGTAAAAATTGCCAACAGTTCTGACTAACCCAAACCACAACTGGGAAAGCCGTTAACAGTGAGGACAAACGGATGTCACAAGGGATTTTTTTCTTCTCTTTTTCGTAGCATTACAATAGTTTTAAAAACTGAAAAAATCCAAAACCAAGGCATAAAAATGTCACACACTTAATTGGTACTTACAATGATTTTTAAGAATCTAAAACTGCATCCAGTAACAAGACCAAAAAGAATTTGTTCATGGAGTAGCGTGCACTTAAAAAGAGAAGGTCCAAAAGTAAACCATCACTCTCAAAACTCTGCTCAGTAATTTCAAATAATAAGCATATATGTTCCCAGATAGAAGCAATCAGAACCAACTCGCAGGAGACTAATGTGACAAGCACAACAGGTTGCAATCTTAAATATTCACATTTGTCAGGACTCTTATCATCCCTTTTCGATCTTCATGGTCTCCAAATTCCCCTGGCATATAGTCACATAATGTTAAGTATCCCCTGATGCACTAATTTCCAAAACTCAGATCCATCCTCCCTTCTCTATTCTCACGGCCACCATCTCAGTTTAATACTTCATTATTTCTCATCTGTACTGCTACAACGGCTCCCTAACTGGTCTTCCTATGTACATCCTTATCTTTCTTCAATCCATTCTTAATACTGCAGCTGGATGCAAACCCAAACCCAATCTAGTTGAATCTCTTCCCAGCTTAACTGCCTCAAGGGTTTGCCATTACCTAAACCCCCTTCGCTGCTTCATTTTTCTTCATTACATTTATCACCATCTGACATACCATATTACTTGTTTGTTTTGCTATCCCTGCTCCAACTAAAATATAAGTCCATACAGTCAGAGTTTTTGTTCACTGCTATGTTGCACAGTAAGCACTGAAATATTCACACATGAGTGAATACGTGAATGAATTAACTGACTGATGACCTACAGGCCAAAGGCTTCCATTACCTGCCAGCGCCTTCCTCTGTTTACTTCACTCCCACCTCTACAATATGAATTGTTTAGTTACCTAAATACAATACGCACTTTCATGCCCCTTGCTTTGCCATATGCTATTCCTTTTGCTTGGAATTCTCTTCACCATCCAATCAACCTGCTATACTCTCAACCGTATTTTAAAACCATCTCCAGAAAGCTTCCCCTGACCCCATGGATAGTTGCTCTTTCTTTCCTTTGTGCTATATCTGTACCTGTATTTATAGTAGCTCTATTCAAAATGTACTAGAATGTGTATCTCCCTTACTATTGTGAATTCTTTGAGGCCAAGGATTATTATTCATCTCTCTACTTTCAGTGTCTAGGACAATACTTGTCATAAAGCAAGTATTATATAAACATTAAATAAATTAACATATGCATGAGTATCCTGTAAAGGAAATGAAAACATGAAGTTTCAAGAAGTCACTCATCCAATTCCATGATGGCAACCAGTCATAAGATAGAAGAATTACAACCAAGGACATCATCTAAGGTAATCAGAGAGAAGGAGTTACACAAATAACATACATCACCAAATGCTTTCAAAATAAGTGACATACAGTCACACTCACACTTTATTAGATTTACATGCTGGCTCTTTGCTCCATTTATCTTCCCTTTTGACTCAGCTTTGCTGCTGGCAAACTGAGGCCCACCTAAGCAGGAGGGAGTAGAAGGGAGAGCTTGGTTCCCCATTAACAATACATTAAGTAGATCACTCTTCGAGGGAGCTTTTGATGTTCCATTTAATGAAAGTTTTTATGTTCCCTCATATATTGAGTCAAACTTCAAAACAGTTATACAGGACTAGATTTTACCACTAGCCACACCTAAGTCTGAACCAAACCTATGCCAACAAGAGGTTACAGGTGTGTCTTCTAAGGAGTAGTCACAGACCAGTCACCTTTAGCCATGGGAACCCTCATTTGTTAGGCCAGTGTGCCTTATAAACACTACTATTTTTCTCTGACTGCTGCAGACCAAGGCCCCTAAATCCAACTATGAGGAACACCTGACCTACCTACTTAGTTCTAAGAATGTGAACATCATATCAATGTACAGAAACATACAAAGGAAGCCATTGTTACATACATGAAGCCATTTAGGAAGAAAAAAGTTTTAAACCCAATGACGGCTAATACAACATCAAGTGAAGCCTGATGCCAAGATGGGATCCTTGATTCCTCCCTTCCCCCACTATTCAGTAACCAAGTTATAAAAAACTTACGTCCTAAAATTTTTTTAACAGGCTTGCCTACTTCCAATATTATGCCTTAGTTCAGAAATCACCGTAATTCTCATCAGAATAATAGTCTCCTAATTTGTCTCCTTGTCTTTGGACTCCATGAAAATTGCATCTACCATTTCATTTTGGTGAAGGGTTATATGACCGACAGTGCACTAAGCACTTGATCACTTAACTCTGTATTTTTGAATTCTCACAGCAATAGTGCAAAACAGGAACTACTGTCCTCATTTTCACAAAGGACTGATGCTCTAAGAAAGGTGAAGTGATTTGTCCAATGTCATGCAACTGGAATTATGTGGTGGAAATTCAAACTCAGGTCTTCCTTTCCAGATATTACATGCTAAACTGCTTAACCTTCTTCAATTCAGCCCCCAATGTGACCTTTCTAAAAGGTAAATGCATTCACGTTTTCCCCACATAAAATTCTGGAAACAAGACTGGCCACCAGCCCTCTTCCTCTATCATTCTCACCCTGTCCTACCATACTGAACTCCCAACAGTTTTCTAATCTGTCTTTCACTGCTTTACCTGTGAACACACTATTTTTCTCCCAAGAACACTTCTCTCCTTTGGCAGGTTACTTCTAACCCAAACTTCAAGATTTACTCAATTCTTACTCTGGGAAGCCCCCTCCCCTTTACAAATACATACCTAACACTGGGTTAACTGACCATTTGCTATGGTTATCAGCTAAATATCTTATCACAGGCTATTAGTTCCTTAAATAAATACTGTATTTTGCATGTAGCAGAGGAAGGGCTCATGAATGTGGAATTAGTGAATGAATTCACCATAGTGAAGGTTAAGAACTTAGCCCTAAAGTTAATATGATGTGCTTTGGAATTCTAACCTGTACATCTGCAGCAGGCTTCTAAATCTGTTTTATTTCTTCATCTGTAGATAATAACTGTACCTACCTCAGACTTTGGAAAGGAGTAAAAGAAATAACTGACTTAACATGGTTTCTGGCACATTGACAGAACACATTAAACATTAGCAACACTTTTTTTCACTCTCGAAGTTCATCCACCTGACAAAGCCACATCTCAGAAAAGTTTTTCCTAGTAGCTTCCATCAGCACTTAAGATTTCTCCAAAAAAACAGGAAGTCAAGATCTCCTAAAAACATCCTCATCCACAGGCAAGGGTCTTTCAGCTTCTGGTTACACCAGAGCTCAGTAGCTAGCACCACCGCCTAAATCAGTAACTAGTGTCAAGTCTTTTGCTTCTTGCCCATCCCTTTCCTCCCTCAAACTCAAAGACCATGCCCCTGAGCAAGTGGAAACCTGCCCCTTGCAAACCGGTCAGCACCTTCTTCTAAAAACCATCACTTCTCCCCGCACCGCATCGAGACTTGCGTAAATTAGAAGAGATTCATCATCTAGTACAAACTCAAATCTTCTTGGAAGATCATAATAGAATCCTTTCTATCCAATGGAAGACCTTATCTCCCAAGTATTAATTCAAGATAATGAATTCCTAGCATTCAATAAGAATCCAAGAAAAATGGTCCCCTTAAAGCCTTCCCCAGTGAGAGTTCTTCATATTTGTTATTCTCAAATAGTGACCAAAACCCACCATTCCATCCCTCCCCCTTCCTGCCAGGGTCCAGGGTCTCGTCCACTCCTTCCAGAGATGGGTCTTCACTTTCAGCGAACAGGGTGCCTTCCTCCCACCCGTGTCACTTCCCTTTCCACCTTGCCCATGTCCTCCCGCAGCACAGGCCTGGCCTGGTCCCCCGCCGCCAACCAGCGCCACAGAGCCGCTACTCACCGTTTCTTGGGGATGGTGCCCGACTCCTGCGCGGCGGGAGTGGCAGTGGGAGCCGCCGTGGCCGCCGACGCGGCTCTCCGCGCTTTGCACTCATTGGTACTCACAGCCTCCTGGGGCCGGCCCAGCAGATGACCGGAGAGAACCCGGAGCCTCCGCCCGGCACGGTCTCGATCCGGGTCCGGGTCTCGGTCCCGGTCCGCTGCAGAACAGCAGCCTGTGCCCACGCCCGTCCCGCCCGCTGCAGCCGCCGCCTCCGCCATGGCTTCCGCCTTGTGCCGCCGCCCGGGACCGCTGGGCGCGGGTGAAAGGTCAGTTAGAGCGGCGGCCCGGCGCGACCATTCGCTGCGGCGCATCCCGGCAGCCACCGCGGCGACTGGGCGGTGGGTGCCATGCGCCGGGAGCTTCACATTCTCTGCTCCCGCCCACCACATCCGCCCGCCCTCCGCGGTCACGCCTCGGACGGCGAGCACCTGCCAAGCAGGTGAGTTTGAGCTGCACCCGGATTGGCTCAGACTTAGTTGGGCTGGACCAGAATCCCAACCACAAGTGTCCGCGAGGTGTCCAAATACCCTGGGTGGTGTCGTTGGGTGTCCCCTTGGCCTCTGGAGTAGGTTTCTGGGGCAGACGCCTAGGACCAGGGTGCTGCTGGACCTGACAACTTAAGTAGGGCCATCCTTTTCCTGAAGGAGCTCCTGCTGCTCCCCTATGTTCCCCTCCCAGCAGCGTCACTAAAGTAACTTGAAACTGACTCGTTGTCTGTAACCATTTGAGAAAATAGCTATCATTTTCTCATCGCCTACTTCGCGCCTGGAGATTCTCATGTAATTTCCATTTTACAGTTGAAAAAACGGAGGCTCAGAGACATGAACTTGCCTGAGGGCGTAAAGCTGAGTTGCAACGGAGATTCTCTTTCATTACTGAATGCTACTCCCTTATTTACCTTATTGGAGGCAAAGTTTTTTATTGCTACAGATAGAATTACCTACCAGTTGTTCTTAGAACTTCTTGCTTGTCTACAAATTAACTTTATGGAGAATGGCACTTGGTGAAAATAGGAGGATCTTAAAAGGCAGTGCTCCACAACCATCTTCAGCCAGTGGATTAGGTAGACTCTTTATAAGGCACCTTAAAGACCTAACCATAGAAATAAAATACCTTATTACATAATGTGCAATTCAAAAATGAGTCTTGGGAACGGTAAGAAAAAGGGTTGTCATAAGCTTTCCAAGCCCAATAAAGTCACCTTTCCAAATAATCACCTTTATAACACAGACTCTATGAAAGACATTCCAGGAGTTAATTGGACTAATACAAAAGAACTATTTAATGGTTCTGAAAAATGCAGGCAACAATGAGAAGGACTTGATTTGAATGCCAGCTTTCCAGATCTTAAGAGATAGTTCAGCATTAAATATCCAGTCTAGCTCTAGAATCACTGAGCCCCACTCTTGTGTAGCTGCTACTTTTCTCCATTGGCTATTTCAGATTGGATTAGGAGCTAAGAAAACAGAAAGGAGTAAATTGCTGAGTGCCTGAAAGAGAAAGCCTCCTGAAGTCTGAGAGTTTAGCCACTTTAATCCTCAAGCTTCTTACACCTTTTTTAGATGTTACTAGAACAGCATTGAAATACCAACTAGCACATTTGCTTGCAATCACAAAATTCATATTTTTCTTGCCAAAATACTATTATAAGCAACAACTTTCTCAGAATTGTTTTAGAATGAGACTGGTCTCTTAATTTTTGCTTGACTCCCAGAGAGCTTAGCCTAACACTAGTGAATAGTTAACTGACTTCTTCAGTGTTGTCCAAATTAAAATATGAATATGCTTCTCACCAACTCTCAGGAGGCAAAATTTATAAATTTTGCACATATCAACAGAATAACAAAAAGTCTTTTCTCCTGGGTGATGAAAAGGTTGATGTAAATCAAAATTATATACCAGTGGAAAAACTGATTTTTTTTTCAAATATGTATACAGTAATGAAATACAGGCAGTAACAGCGTTTGTTAAGAGCCTATTATGTACCTAATTCATTACTATGTGCTATGAGATGGAAAGTATATAAGTCAATGCCTCATCTACATGGCATAACCAGGCTGATTAGGAGTTGGGATATATGTGTGTGGGGGGGGGGCACTATATTATACTGTTGGATGAAATAAGTGTGATGTGGGTGACCTTGGTGAAGTATTTCCTACCCCCACCCCCACCCCCTCTCCTTACAAGAGCAAAGGCCAAGCAGAGTGTCTTGACATTTATTTTAAGGAAGGAATGCTTCACATGAAGTGTGGTCCATTGAGATGTTTGTGATTCCCACATAAAGCAAAACTTCAGTGAGTATAACATTCAGGAGGGCCATCTCAACACACCTGTTCCTTCTGAGTCCTGACTTAGTCCTTAATAACATGGATCCCAATGGAGAGCAGACCACATGAGCATGGTGAACCCAAGAACATGAGGAATTTTAAATGGAATGACTTATATTTGCATTTATGACATCTCTTCCAATATGAGGAAGAAAAAAAGTCTAAATAGGACAGATTAGCATCTGAAACATGCACCGTATTTCTTTACTGCACTGATTCCCATTACTTCCCTACAGAGCTGCTAAGTTATCCCCAAATTAAGGAATTCTTGCATTTTTATACATTTTTATTATAAAATATAACAGACAAGTGAACCAAAGCATAAATTATCACAGATTGGTCACCCATGTAACTTCCATCTAGTTCAAGAAACAGAACTTTTCCAGTATCCTGGAAATCCCTGCTATGCCCTCTCTCAATCTCTTTACCCTCCCTACCTGCCAGAGGTAAACACCATCCTGAATTTTATAATATACATTTCCTTGTTTTTCTTATGGTTCTAACAATTAAGCATACATCCCTTACTTGTTTTTTGAATTTGTATAATCTTACAGTATGTTCTCTTCTGTCTAGTTTCTTTCACTCAACATTCTGTTTGTAATATTCATCCACATTGTGTGTAGTTGTAGTGCATTCGTTTTCTTTGCCACATAGTATTCCTTTAAATATATATACCAGAGTTTATAATTAATGGACATTCAAGATGTTTCCAGTTTGGGACTATTGTGAATAAGGTTGCTATGAACACTTTTGCATATGTCTCTAGGTGGACATGTAGATGAATTTCTGTTAAGTATCCATTTAAGGGTAGTATTACTAGGTCACCAAGTACACATTTGTTTAATAGATAATGAAATGACAACTGTATTCCAAAGAGATTGTACAAAATCTACCACAGCAGCATATGAGAATTGCCATTTTCTACTATATATTCTTGTCAGTATAGCTTTAGCTATTATATAGTATTATCTTAATTGTGGTTCTGATTTACATCTTCCTGATTACTAATGAGATCTAGGGTGTTTTCTATATGTTTGTTGACCATTTGGATATCATCGTTTGTGAATGTGTAATGAAGATACATCTCCTAAGTTGCCTTTTAGAAGCCTTATTATTTTTCCTTTCACATTTACGCCTATAGTTTACCTGGAATTGATTTTTAGGGGCGCCTGGGTGGCGCAGTCGGTTGAGCGTCCGACTTCAGCCAGGTCACGATCTCGCGGTCCGTGAGTTCGAGCCCCGCGTCAGGCTCTGGGCTAATGGCTCGGAGCCTGGAGCCTGTTTCCGATTCTGTGTCTCCCTCTCTCTCTGCCCCTCCCCCGTTCATGCTCTGTCTCTCTCTGTCCCAAAAAAAATAAATAAACGGTGGAATTGATTTTTATTTATGAGGTAGAGATCAAGTTTCATACTCCATGTGAGTAGCCAACTGGTTTAGCACCACTTGTTGAAAAGTGTTCTACATTAACCACCTTTGTCATAAGTCAGATGTCCATATAACATTAGTCTATTTTTGGGCTCTGTATTTTATTCCATTGATGTATTTATCTTATGCTAGTATCACACTGTCTTAACTATCATATATTCTTTTAGATCTTCTGCATAAGATTATATCATTTGTTAATGACAATAGTTGATTTATTTCCAATCCTCATACCTTATATTTCTTTGTCTTGCCTTACACCAGCTGATTAGGACCTCAAGTACAATGTTGAATAGAAGTTGTGAAAGTAACATCCTTATCTTGTTCCTCATTTCAAAGGAAAATCTCTCAACATTTCACTATTGTTCAAAGTGGGTTGCTGGTTTTTCTTTTTTTTCTTTTTAACCTTTTAGCAGATTAAGGAATTCCTTTTCAAATCCTAGTTTGTTGCGAGTTTTTATCATGGATGGATATTGAGTTTTGTCAGACGTTTTTTCTGCATCTGTTGAGATGATCAAATGATTTTTCTCTTTTATTCTGTTAGTATAGTAAATTACATGGATAGGTTTCCACTGTCAACCAACCGTGCAGTGCTAGCATAAGTCCAATCTCATCATGAAGTATAGCTCTTTTTATATATTACTGAATACTGAATACAATTTTGTTGAAATTTTGTATATAGTAAGGTTGGTCTATTATTCTTCTAATAGGAACAGGTCAGCTTTTGCTGGCCTCGTGAAACCAGGCTCCTTTGTTTTATAAGTCTCAGGAAGAGTTTGTGTAAAATTGGTCATTATTTTTCTTAAATGTTCATTAGAATTCACCAAAGAAATGGTCTGAACCTAGAGTTTTCTTTATGGGAAGGTTTTTATTTATAGATTAAATAGTTTAATGTTATTCATATTTTCTGGTTCTACTTGTTTCAGTTTTTGACAGTGTTTTTGTAGGAAATTATCTGCTTCATTTACTTTTTCAAAGGTATTGACATAAAGTTTTTATAGAATGTCCTATTACCATTTTAATGGCTGTAAGATCTTTAGTAATGTCCCACTTTTCATTCCCAACATTAGTTATTCTACTCTTCTTTTTTTATCAGTTTGCCAGACAGTTATCAGTTTTATTACCTTTTTAAAGGACCAACTTTACACGGTGGCAGCATTGTAGCCAATGAAGTTTATCCACGGTGTGATTATTGCTAATTGAAAATTTTTCCCAATACTTTTTTAAGGGGCCAACTTTTGACTTTGTTGATCCTATCATATGTATGCTTTCTCTTTCATTAATTTCTGCAAATATTCCTTCTTGTTTCCTATCCTCCACCTTTTATTTTTTAAATTTCTTGAAATGAATGCCCTACTCCTTGATTTTTCACCTTTTTTGTATGTTTTCTGATATATATGTGTTTAGGGCTATGAATTTTTCTCTAAGTAATTAATTTCATTCATGTTTTGATAACAGTATTTTCATTATTATTTTGTTTCAAGTAGTTTTTATTTGTCTTTGAAAAGAATGATTTGTATTTGCTCTTGTTTTGGGGTACTTGTTTCCCAAATACAAATTTGACCTAATCGTTTGTATTGTTCAAATCTTTGATATCCTAACTGGTATTTTGTCTACTTATTTTTATCAGTTATTGAAGTATGTTAAAATCTTCCACCATTATTATGGATTTATCTAATTATCCTTGTACTGCTGCTAATCTTTGCTTTCTGTACTTTAAAACTATATATTAGACATGTCAAAATTATGTTTTCCTGATGAATTGAACCTTTTATAATTATCAGATATCCCTTTTTGTTTCTAATAATGATTTTTGTCTTAACTTTAGTTACATTAGCATGTGTTGTGGTCCTATCCTTTAACTTTTTTTAAAGTTTATTTATTCATTTTGAGAGAGAGAAAGAGAGAGAGAGACAGAGTGCATGAGAGAGAGAGAGAGAGAGAGAGAGAGAGAGAGAGCATGAATGGAGGAGGGGCAGAAAGACAGAAAGAGAGAATTCCAAGCAGGCCCCGCACTGTCAGCATGGAGCCCAATGCAGGGCTCGAACCCACAAACTGTGAGATCATGACCTGAGCCAAAACCAAAAGCTGGACACTTAAAGAACTGAGCTTGGGGCGCCTGGGTGGCGCAGTCGGTTAAGCGTCCGACTTCAGCCAGGTCACTATCTCGCGCTCTGTGAGTTCGAGCCCCGCGTCAGGCTCTGGGCTGATGGCTCAGAGCCTAGAGCCTGTTTCTGATTCTGTGTCTCCCTCTGTCTCTGCCCCTCCCCCGTTCATGCTCTGTCTCTCTCTATCCCAAAAATAAATAAACGTTGAAAAAAAAAATTAAAAAAAAAAAAAACTGAGCCACCCAGGTGCCCCCCTATCCTTTAACTTTTAATCTTTCTGTATCTATTTATATTTAAATATGTCTTCTGTAAACAGCTTAGGTGATTTCTTTTAAGCAGTCTGAGTATAAAATATTGGGTCACTTAGCCTATTTAAGTTTAATTGACTTACTAATATATTTGGTATAATGGCTGACAGCACTAGCCTCACTGCCAGACAGACTTGAATTTGAATATTGGCTCTATCATTGAGCAGATATGTTGTCTTGAGCTTGTCATATTAAAATCTCTGGGCTTGGCTACTCATCTAATAAAACTGGAATGGTAATGACTACTTCCCAGGGGTATTAAAGGATTAATGAGCAAAAATATAGTGAATTTTAATTGTTATTATAGAAGTGAAAGATAGGCTGGTATAAGGATGACAGTCTTCCTAGAAAATACAATAGGTGTGAGAGGAAGAAAAAATAAGGTTGAATGGGTAATATAAGACCAAATCATCAGAGCATTGAAAAGTTAGTGGAAGAGGGGCACCTGGGTGGTTCAGTCAGTTGACCATCCGACTTCAGCTCAGGTTGTGATCTCATGGCTCACGAGTTTGAGCCCCATGTCGGGCTCTGTGCTGACAGCTCAGAGCCTGTAGCCTGCTTCAGATTCTGTGTCTCCCTCTCTCTCTGCCCCTCCCCTGGCTCACACTCTGTCTCTCTCAAAAATAAATAAAACATAAAAAAAAAATTAAAAAAAAGAAAATAAAACTTAGTGGAAGATAAACACTTGATATGGTGAGAGCTATTATAAGTTCTTAAACAGGGGATTAGCATGGGAAAGTCTACTACTTTGGAATTCATTCTCAAGTGGAAGTCAGCCTACTGGGTATACCTGAAGACGTGTTGGCAGTTGTAAGAAATGTACCAGCAAATGATGAAGACCTAAAGAACTACAAAAGAGGTTAACAATGTTTCTGAATGACAGGAAAGCACTGGGCTATGGTTAGCTGTCTGCTCCATTAAAGGAGACTGACTTAGCTCAGGAAGTGACAATATTTAATGTGAAATAGGCTTCCAGTGGTTCCATGTATGTTGCAATACTTTTCAGGATGTCACAATCTCGTTAAACAGGTTAAGGAGAAACTGACTTAACAAGCCAAATCATTAGGGTAGAGTTGAAAGTACTTTATGTTCTCTTACTCCTCTGAATGAATGAAGTTATTTATCTTACTATGCAATCTAAAATTCTGTTTCTTGATTTCTTCATATTACAGGTAGGAGTAATTTTTAACCTGCCTACCTCTCAGATTTGTTGTAAAATAATAAGTGTGCAAACATTTTGGAAACCAAAGTCAAAATCACTTTAAAATAATTATTTTCTTTGGCTGAATGGGTGACAGGCAATAAGGAAGGCACTTGTTGGGATGAGCACTGGGTATTATATATAAGTGATTAATCACTAAATTCTACTCCTGAAACCATTATTATTATACTATATATTAACTACCTTGGATTTAATTTTTTTAATTGGCAAAACATAAGTAAATGAATAAAATAATTATTTTCTTGGGTACATATAAAATTAAAATCTGATAGTTATCAATTAATGCTCTAAAGCAATCAACTTTTAAAATTTTAAGTTTTTAAGTAAAGTATCTAGGATTTTTTTATGATCTTTAAAATTGATATCCCCCCAAGAGTTTTTGTTTATATGTATATTTTTAAATGTTTATTTATTTTTGAGAGAGAGAGAGAGCAAGCAAGCACAAGCAGGGGAGGGGCAGACAGAGAGAGGGAGACACAGAATCCGAAGCAGGCTCCAGACTGTCAGCACAGAGCCTGATGTGAGGCTTGAACTCATGAACTGTAAGATCATGACCTGAGCCAAAGTCGGACTTAACCAACTGAGCTACCCAGGTGCCCCTTGTGTTTATATTTATATCTACCTACCTATCTACTTATACCATATTAGATATTACAATTGAAAAAATATTTAAAATATTGATTATTTTATGATAAACCAATATGCATGAGTCTAAATGAAATACTTTTATTAAAAATAACTGTATTTCCCAGAAAAAAAAACCTGAGAATGGCATTCTTTTACATTTTTGCAAATTTCTTTAATACCTAGCTTAATAGAAGACAGCTGGATTTTCCTATCTGCTTCTGAATTCTATCCATTGAGATATCCTATGCCATGTAATTATTGGAAAACTCTACCGTTGTGAGACAGTGAGAGTGAAAAAGACAAATAACATCTTAGTCTTACTATGAAAATAGTTTTGGCCCTGCAAGTGTTTCAGGGACTCACAAGGGTTTCCAGACCACATCTTAAGAACTGCTGTTCTGAAGTACAGTATTTCTATAGATGTCTGCTAAAATCTTTGCTGGGTAAGCCCTAGACAACTGGATGTGAGAAGTAGTTCTATTGCCATAAAGTAATATGCAGTGCCACTGTTGGTAAAACAAAGTTGTCAAAAATATTTAAGTCATAATTTTATATTTTGATACATTCCATATGAAATATATATTTTTAAATTTCATACAATAACATTTTGAAAGTGATTCCTACATTTTAAAATCAAATTTTGACATCCAATTCATGTGTGAGCAGAAACTTATTTCTTATGGGGCACCTGGGTGGCTCAGTCAGTTAAGTGTCCAACTCTTGATTTGGGCTCGGGTCATGATCTCATGGTTCGTGAGTTTGAGCCTCACATCCAGCTCTGTGCTGATAGTGTGGAGCCTGCTTAGGATTCTGTCTCCTTCTCCCTTTGCCCCTCCCCCACTTGCTCTTTGTATCTTTCTCAAAAATAAATAAAAATAAAACTTAAAAGAAACCTAATTCTTATAACCGGGGTAAATTAATTTAATGTGACTTTGTGACTAATGTGATTTATTAGTTAATCATTAATTTGATTAATTAAATTATTGATTTACCTTGTAAATTCAGGCTCAATCCTAATTTTAGGCTTATGCAGTTATTTTGATCATTGCATTTAGATCAGTAGTAAGGGCGTCCTGGGCCTATTGTTCCCAAGGTATTTTTTTTCTAAAGCTGCAGAGATCATAGCTTGGACATCGGAAATTGTTGATTTGCAAATTCTAGCATTTGACCTTTTCATACTTGCAGGTTTCTTAAGCCTTTCTCATTAGCCCATTTGTGTGTATGAACAATAGCAGTTAAGCACCCAGGAGCAAGAGACATTATCAAAGGAAAGTCTTTTCTGTTGTAATTCAGGTATGGTGGGAATTGTTTTTTTTCCATTGCTCAAATATATTCTTTGGGGATAAAGAAATGAAGTAAGTCTTTGAGTGCACTAACACTCCTCCAGAACCCCAAAGAGAGCCAGGTTTGAGGCTATTGTGGCAAAAGTCAGTGGTTTCCAGGCACCTGTAACTCAGCTAAGTTACCTTTGGCTGCTTCAGGATTGTATACTTTTTTAGGAGTCCCTACTCCATATTCAGAAGAACTTATAGTGGAAATAATTTTCCTGGTTACCCCTCTATATGTGTCCCTCAGCTCTCACTCTCTACTCAACCCTGTCCCATTATTTTCTTTCCTGAAAGGGGAAGCCATCTTTACCCCCCACTGCCTTAGGTTATTCTGTAAGAAAGCTACTGTGAGTGTATTAGGGATGTACACATCTCTAATGGTCATCCTTTCCTTACCCTTTTACAGTTAAAGAAGTTTTCCCTCTAGTCTTACTGAACCATGGCACTACCTCCCGACACCAGCAATCACATCTTCTTGAAGCCTGAAGAGGTATGGAAGCTACTTTGAACCAAATACTTAAAATGATCTTCTAACTACCCATGCGGTGATTCCACTGCACCTCTAATATGCTTTTAAAAGAGCACTATCTGTTTTTGAAATCTGCTTTTTAAAATGTTGACGTATTAAATGACTGTATTTTCAAACAAAGATATTTGGTAGCTTCTTCATGCTCTTATTTTTTGTTCCTAATTTTTTAACAACCCTCTTTGTATTTTTTTCTTTCTTTTAAAACCATCTTTTCTCTTTTGTTTTTCAACTTAAGTCAATATAATCAGAGTTAAAAAGAAGTTTGGACACAAAGTATTCAGGTCCAGTAAAATGAGAAAAAGTCATGGGAAGATAACCAAAGCTAATGTCAAGAGATCCCCCTAAGAGAAATGAAGTCAGGAAACACACCTCAAAATAGAGCCCTCAGTAGAACCACCAATAGACTGCAAGGCACAAATGTGAGGATGGTTGTTTGGAGGCCAACTAATTCTGTTAAAGGAGGACTTTTTAAAATGTTTTCTTTATTTATTGTGAGAGGGAGCACACTCGTGCAAGAGAGGGGCAGAAAGAGAGAGAGAGAATCCCAAGCAGGGTCTGCCTTCTATCAGCACAGGGCTCAAACTCAGCAACCATGAGATCATGACAATCGCTGAGCCTGAGATCAGAGTCAGACACTCAACCGACTGAGCCACCCAGGCGCCCCTAAAGGGCAACCTCTTTAAAATACACTCTTTAAGGACATTGTCTGACCCTCTGAATATAGTCCTCAAATGTATCCTCTGATCCAGCTTGTTTTAAGCTGGTGTGCAAAATAATGGTGCATTTGAAATGTTAGATAATTTCCCATTTTCCTTTTGAAGGGATTTAAATATCAGAAGATGGTGATTCATTTCTTATTTCTTAAAAAAAAAAAAAAAAAAGAAAAAGGATAGGAAGAAAAAGAAAGAAAATGGCCAAAGCTACTGGATCAAAAGTAATTGCTTATGTGTGGTTGAGGATAGGGTAGAGTTGAAACTCACATGACTGAAATTTTAATTGTAGTCAGTTCTGGCCCTTTATTTTTATGGCGAGCCATATGGTTCGTAAGCAGCTTTTAAGTCCATCTATTTAATCACAGTTGAGGTTAGAAGAGGTTGCCTATGTAGAATAGGGTCATAGGGTGAGCCTCCAGAGAGCAAGCAGGAGGCTGGTAGAGGAGTGAACATCAAGAACCCTCCTATAGGGAGACAGTGCACCAGCTGGAAAAACATGACACCAGATGTAATAATAATCATGAAGACATCTAGGCCCTGCATCAGCCTAAGGGAGGTGAAGATATTTCAGTGAATGAGCTACTTTGTATGCTAGTTTTGGATGGTAATTTTAACAGGTCAGGGAAATCAGCCTTCAGTATCTGAAGAAGTGCCCACTGATTTGCCCTTTGGCTACTTAGCTACAAGTACATTTGTAGTCAGCATCCCAAGTTCTATCCGTGATTTTCTAAAGACTACTCCATCATTGAGGGAGTTTATTTATTATAACCAATCTATGATCTTAAAATGCAGGAAAAAATTTCAGAAACCCAGAATTACAGATATGAATACATAAAGCCACCATAAAATATGTGAAAATTTCATTTTGCCTTACAGGAATTCATAAAATATAGGTTACATGGGGCGCCTGGGTGGCGCAGTCGGTTAAGCGTCCGACTTCAGCCAGGTCACGATCTCGCGGTCGGGGAGTTCGAGCCCCGCGTCAGGCTCTGGGCTGATGGCTCAGAGCCTGGAGCCTGTTTCCGATTCTGTGTCTCCCTCTCTCTCTGCCCCACCCCTGTTCATGCTCTGCCTCTCTCTGTCCCAAAAATAAATAAAAAACGTTGAAAAAAAATTTAAAAAAAAAATATATATATAGGTTACATAACTTGCTTTAAAATAAAAATATATTTCAGCTAAGGCACATTTTTCTTAGAACAAGTCCATAAGGACAACAGGTAAATTTCTGCTTCCAAGCTTTGAAATGGGATTATTAAAATTACCTTGTCTTGGGGCAAGACAAAAGTCTTGGGGCACCAAGAGTTGGTTGAGTGTCCCACTCTTGGTTTTGGCTCAGGTCATGATCTTGCTATTCGTGAGTTCAAGCCCCACTGTCAGTGCAGAGCCTGCTTTGGGATTCATTCTCTCTCTCTCTCTCTCTCTCTCTCTCTCTCTCTCCCTCTCAAAAATAAATAAACAAACATTAAAAAAGTAAAAATCTTTAAAAACAAACAAACAAACTAGGAGCTCCTGGGTGGCTCATTTGGTTGAGCATCCGACTTTGATTTTGGCTCAGGTCATGATCCCAGGACTGTGGGATCGAGCCCTGCCTTGGGCTCTGCACTGCGGGTGGAACCTGCTTGAGATTCTCTCTCCCTGTTTCTGTCTCTCTCTCCCTCTGCCCCTCTCCCTGCTCACACACACTCTCTTTCTCTAAAAAAAAAAAAATAAAAACTAATACTCAAAAGTAACTCTAAAATTGATAAACTGTGCAAATCAAAGAACGATTATTTAACTATAGTAGAAGAAAAATGGACAGATGAGTGACATCTTCTCACTTTCATAATAGTTATCATGAAAGAAATAGGTTTTATGATAATTTTATTCATTGGTAAAAGAGACTTAATCATTTTTACAATCATTTGAATAATTAACTCTTTTTAATGGAATGAGTTTGATGCATATGACTATTCATTCTGAATCTAATAGTCACTGTTAATCATTATCTCCTCCCAGTCCAATGGTTCTCGCAATATCCTACAATTCTGAGGTACAGATTCCTTTTTGAGTCCTCTTGATGTTATCAGAACATGTGGAATTATATTGTTGTATATTGTTGTATATTGAAGATATTTTCTTCCTGTCAGGGTAATTCATTGGTATCTCTTTACAGGAGATTTGGGGTTTCTGTTGTTGTTTGTTTTGGTTTTTTGGTGTTTTTTGGTACCACTCTAAGAATAAGGTATTCACTACATCCCCCCCCCCCCATGAAATACTTTTTATTCTTTAACAGAGAATTAAATAGTTTAGGATGAAAAGACTCTCCTCTCTGATTTATACTGTATGCATAACTATGTTTATGCAGCCAAATTATTTGGGTTTTCCTCTTAGGTTCACTTTAGCAGACACTTTTTCCCAGGGAAAAACAGTGTTGTTGATCATAGCAGTAGGTCCAATTCCTTTCTCATGTGTTTATTTTTGAAGAACTCCCACAGACTGGCTTATCCTTAACCATAGGTAGAAGTTTATTCTATATGATTTGTGTGTGTGTGTGTGTGTGTGTGTGTGTGTGTGTGTGTGTGTGTGAAGTGACAATGAGGGTAGCGTAGGAAACAAATCTTGTTTTAAACAAACATGAAAGAGAACCCTCGAATAAGCTAGGTAACATCTTACCAGAGAATAAGTGGTTAATATCAGATTCTTCCTAACAGCAAATTTTGATAGGTCAGAAATAGAGATACCACAAGCACACAGACACCTAGGAGGGTGTTAAGAGGTCAGGTAGAACATACCTACATCTAAGATCAGTCCTGTTCTCTTATCCAGGTTCTGCCTAAGGACAGAGCTCCCCAAAGACTTCCAGAGGAATCGAAATGGATATATGCAAATTTTCCTTCATCTTATGACTTCAAAACTATTGTCAACCCATTAAAACTCTTTTCCTTGTTTTTTCATTTAATAAAACCTAATTGTAAAGTCAGTTATATTTTAGGTAATTTTCTCTGATACCTAGACAAGACTCCTTGAGGCTGAGCTGCCTGAGTAACATGAAGGATGGTTTTCATTTTATTAAAAAAAAATGAGAGAAAGATAAGTAAGAAATGAGATGCAATTTAAAATGGATATAAAGAGGAAAAGCATTCTTCAATTGTATATGTTAGAGGAAGAGAGAGGAAAATCTCACACATACTCTCCAAAACAAAGAAGGAAAAGTGATTATAATTGACCATGTTGTTTTTCTTTTTAACGGTTTCTAGGTGGTGGTTGCTTTATCTCTAAATCTTAAAATAATTTAGTTAGGTACAGCAGTTGGCTTTGGTGAAATAGAGTAGAAAGCAAACATTGGATCAGGGGTGGCAATGGCTGATGTCTATTTTTAACTGCTGATTATATTTAGCATGAGGGTCTGATGTTATACAGCTGGCAATACTAGAGAGGGAAAGAAACGTGTTTTTATAGAGATAACTCAAAACTCTGAGTCAGAAGACCTAGATTGAAGCTCCACGAGTACTGCTTGTGCTCTCTTCTTTTCCTTACCTTTATTCACAGTACTTACCTTTTGGGTAGAGATCTTAATCTTGTTTCCCTGTTGGGCTATTGTTAAATTCGGTTGAAGTAGTGCAAATGAAAGTACTGTTCAAAGTTAATAGTCCTGTAAAAATATCAGTATTCCTAAGAACATGTTGTGTTCATTCTATTTTACCCCTTGGAAGATAAACAAGGCTTCCTAAAACTAGCAAAAGGCTATTAACGCTAAAAAGAAGAGAAAGGACAATCCCAGTTTATTTTAGTTTTGATATGCATAAAAATACTAAAACTGGGTGCCTGGGTGGCTCAGTCCATTAAGCGTTTGACTTTGGCTCAGGTCACGATGTCACAGTTTGTGAGTTCAAGTCCCCCATCAGGTGAGTACGAGCTCCGCTTCAGTGAACACGAGCCCCATTTCTCATGCTCTCTCTCTCTCTCTCTCCCTCTCCCCCACTTCCCCCCCCCCCGCCCTTTGTGAGATTCTCTCTCTCTCTCCCTCTCTCTGTCCCTTTCTCACTTGCTCCCTCTCTCTCTCAAAAAAAATAATAATACTAAAACAAATCAATAAAATAAAATAATATATTAACCCATCAGGAAAGTACCAATTCCTTGCTAAGATAATAATTAAAATGGCTTCTTCAAGAGAAATGACACCAAATGGGTTCATTTTATAACATAATAACAGGCTATCCAAATAAGAGAAAAATAAAGGTAAGTCTGCTTCAGCCACAGTTCAAATGCTCACAAATATTTAATATGATTGTAGAAAAACTAATAAAGCTTTATATTCTATTTCACATTCCCTTTCTCAGCCTATGACTAATAATTGCTAATTGGTTTAGGCAAAGCTTTTGGCTTTAGCCTTAAGCTAGAGTGTTGAAGTATCTAGAGTGCTAAATGGAAAAAAAATTTTTTTTTAACGTTTATTTATTTTTGAGAGACAGAGAGAGAGCGCAAGTGGGAGAGGGGCAGAGAGAGGGAGACAGAATCAGAAGCAGGCTCCAGGCTCTGTCAACACAGAGCCTGATGTGGGGCCTGAATTCATGAACCGTGAGATCATGACCTGAACCGAAGTCGGGACACTTAACTGAGTGAGTCACCCAGGCGCCCCTAAATGGGAAATTTAATATAAAATATTTTTTAAGTTGAAGATTCCATACAGTTTGTAAAGTACACACACACACACACACACACACACACACACACACACACACACCCCAAGTGTATTGATAAAACTGTCTACATTGAGTCTGGATTCCTTCATTCTCCCCTAGAACTAATTAAATAGGTGACCATTCCAGTTTGGTAGTTACACATCTGGTTCTGGTGCCTGACTGAAAGTTGGCCCAACACCAAACAACCATTTGGCATTTTCCAGAGGCCTATGGAATGTTCTACATTTTTCCCTTGGGCAGAAGAGGGGAAAAGAATGTGGATTGCAGGGATCTGCCACTTTGGAAATTTAGATAGTTGGAGGTTTCCCAGTGTAAATTCTGTAGGATGCTAGTTCTTCTGGGGACAGAGCATGTTTATATAGTTCTCCTGTCATAAATTTGGGAAACACTTCCCACTATAATTCTGCTGCCTTGAAAAGTCACATTGCCCATTTACTTATTAAAGGTTCTGAAATTCTTTGCAACTTTGTATAATACAGTGTGTTCATCCATAGAATGATTTCCCCTGACACCTACTTATATCCCTTTGGGATACATTGACTTAATTTTAAGGTCCTATAGAGTAAGTGCTCAAGATATGAATAACCAAGGCCAGCACCCAAAGAACAGTGATCATTAATGAATAATTTGGTGAATGAGGCCCAAAATGGTCAATCTGAAGTGTAATTATTAATGTCCTGGATGAAGGTCATGGGAGCATATTCTTAACATTTGAATATGAGACTAAAGCTTAATCTGTGTAATCAAACCTTTTTCTCTTAGCCATAAATTCAGTCAGTTGTGCATAACTGACCCTTATAAACAGACCTAGAAAACCTACTGCACACACTCAATGTACACATAAATTCAGTGTTTCTATACGTGGAACCCATAATCAAGATGGGTGACCAAGGTTTGTGAGCTCATTCCCTGCATGAAAGAACGAGAATTAAAGATGATATACAAATGGTAGAATAGAAGAAGCAACGAGTCCATTACTTCTTGGTTAGGATGAAGGGAGGGTAGGGGTACAGATTTATAAGAATGTTGGAAAAACGAAAGGAAGGAACTCAGCACATGGAAAGAACCACGATGCTTCCAAAGGTACTCCTGTATTTCTCATTTGAGAAGATGATAGGAAAGTTGTATATGGTGGAGGATGAGATATTAACAGCTCTGCCCTTGATATTTTACTTGAATTGGCAACAACATTATAGACAGAATTGAACACAATGTCATATTTGTATAAATGGACAGATTTTATATGTAAATTTTATGAGTTTAGGTATAAATTTCCCACCCTAGATTTCATGAATAATCCTCACTATCCTCTTTCAGCTTTTTTTTTTAATCCAGGAAAGAACCATCTTTGTACATTTTTCCATTTTTTTTTTTAGAAAGTGACCTTCCAGGACTGCATCCTTGGCATGCTCTTAGTGGGTGTAAGCATGCTGGGGGTGTTCAACAAACGATGAAAAAGAAGCTTAGATGAAAAGCGCAAAGTCAGAGTTAATAAGGTTCAATTCAGGACTCTGAAAGTCTGAGTTTCCAGCAAAGCCAGACCTCACTTGCGTTGCTTTCAACCTGTGTCTTGGGCTTTAAAACATGCTGGGTTTTGTTTCATTAATTTACTCGAGTAGTTCTGTTAAGTTTTAACTTACAGTGCCAGCAGATTTCATTGTACTGAATTATCATGGAAATACCAAGTATTTTGAAGACATATCCAGTCAAGACATGTTTTGTTCTATTAATCTCTCTCCTGGCTGGGGAGACAGAGAACTTGCAGCAAACAGCAAGATTAGTGGATCACAAAATGGATTACTGCTTGCTTATGTGAAATCATGAACTGTTTTCTCATTACTGTTTTCATGGTTTGTCATGCATAACATTTTTAGCAAGCCTGGTCTGAAATTTTTGCCAGCTATTAGTCATTATTTTCTGCAGACCTTATCAAGTCAGTGATGTCAGCTCACTTCTTGGATATACTCGTTACATTTACAATCTCTGTATGGTCTATACCTTGCATAGTAATTAGTTTTACAGTCTTCTCACTATATTCTAGAGTTGCAACTTCCAAGTGCATGCATTGGCTGCACCCGCAATAAATAATTTCTTCAAATCTGCTGGTGCTGCCACTGTTCTTCTCAGGCTCAGATAGAAACCTGAAAACCATCTTTTACTTGTCTCCAGTCCTTCCACTTCCATTCTGACCATCACCAAGTTATAGCAGCAAAGGAATTGCCTTTTCTTCACTATTCCCACCACCACAATTTATGCTGGGCCACATCTCCTCACTCCTGGTCATTATAACTTTCTCCAGGTGCCCACTTTTTAATTATTCTTACCTACATTACTGCCAGAAGAATCTTACTAAGGTGCCATATATAAAACCCTTTAGCAACTCTGACTTCTCCAGACTTCAGTGACCTCTACAAATTCAGAGTACCCATAATACTTACATCCATACAGATTAACCCTTAAATATTTTCACATGGCTTTATTTGAATTTATTTTGCCTTCCTTGAGGAAAGAGAGTTTGTCTCATATTTTCTTTCAGCTGCTATAGCCTTTAACACAAGACTCATCCAAGACCAACCCTCAGGATCAAGTACTGCCCAATTAGTATCACCTTCAATGTGCTGTATAATATTCTGTGCTACAGGAGGAAGAGGTATGTTACCATCCATTCCTGCATCATTCACTCATCAGGTATTTTCATGCAAACTGTGTGCCAGGCACTGTGCAATGGATACAAAGAGATACAAGTCTTGCCTTCAAGTTGCTGGTGGGAGAGTCCAAGAAGTACAGTGTGGTGAGGATAGAATAGAATGTGTGCAAATGCCTATGGGCACCCAGAGGAAAGCACCGATAAATCAGACTGGGAATAGTAAGGAATGAAACATCATTCAAAGTGTGCTTCCCATAGCACTAGTCTGCAAGACTCTCCAAGAAAGAAAGGAAGGAAGGAAGGAAGGAAGGAAGGAAGGAAGGAAGGAAGGAAAGAAAGAAAGAAAGAAAGAAAGAAAGAAAGAAAGAAAGAAAGAAAAAACAAGTTTTCATGGTCAAATAAATGAGAAACCCTGGACACTGTCATTCCCTCTGCCAAAGAGCCACAAAGCTTATTAGCACACTGATGTCTTAGAGGAGTCATGTGGTAAAGAAACCTGTAGAGAACCTCAGATGTGAAATAGAGATGTTCCAGTCATCAGGAGAAAAGTAGTGGCTGAGACCTCTAGATAGGTGAGGTCACTGAGGAATGGAGGGAGAACAGAGGACGGGGACCAAGAACAAGGAAGATACTCCATTTAAACATGGAGTAGAAAAAGAGTGGCCCACAGGGAGACTAAGGTGAACTGGCCAGGGATGTGCAAATCCCAAACAAAGCGGAAAAACAGAAGCAGAGGGAGAAGAGAGAATTTCAAAAATGGGTTGACCAGAAACATCAGAACTCCAGAGGAAGACATTAGAATGCCCCCAGATTTAGCAATCATGAGGTTATTAGGGACATTGGCAAGAGTGTTATCAAGGAAATGGAAGGAATTGGGATTGCAGTGAATTGAGACTGTCAGGAAGTAGAGACAGTAGGTGTAGACTGGCCTTTTGAGAAAATTGGCTGGAAAAGGTTGGGAGTAATACAGGGAGGGGAAAGAGTTGCAGCATTGAAGGAGGGTTATTTTATGATGAAGAAATTGGAACCTCTTTGTATGTGGAGGGAGAAGTCAATAGAGAGGAAAGATTAAGAAACAGGGAAGTGGGGTGAGAGGTGCTTCATAGCTGAGAAGACAGAGTAGGGAACAAATCACAGGTGAGGTGGAATTAGCCCCAGATAGAAAGAGAAAAAAAGAAGAAAAGATGGGCTAAGAGAAAAAGTTGTAGGTGGTAAGAAAGAAAGTTATTAGTAGCAACATTAATTAATATTCACTGTGCCGGGCACTGTGCTAAGTAGTTTAGATAGGTTGTCTCATTCAATCCTTAAAATAACCATTTAGAAAAGGCACTAATATTATCTCAATTTTACAGATGAAGAAATTACAGTACAGAGAGAGAGAAAAGGCATCTCATCATATAGTAAAGATGCACAGTTGGGTAAAAAAAAAAAAAAAAAAAAAAATCTCTGGCCTAACGAGTACTGTCTAGGAAGGAAGTTTTTCCTCAGTGTTCTCAATTTTCAGAATGAAGGCAAGGCTATTTCCTGAGAGTAAGCCAGGGAGTGGCAGGTAGGGATGTCTAAAGAACAGCATACTCACAATCGGAATACCTGCAGAGAAGAATGGGGGAGAGTTCTTCCTAAGGACACATTTGAGAGCCTAGCTAAGTTGAGGAACAAGCTTTACTAGAGACTAATTCCTATAACCTGTGACACTCCAGCCCATCCCACCAGCTCCCCCACTTGCTATACTAGGACCTAGATAACAGGGCAGAGAAAAGATAGGTTATGTCTTGCAGGCTCTTTGAGAAGAGATGCACACATCCTCAGAAGTGACCACCAGTAGATACAATTCGGTTTGCTCTCCTATAGATCTGAGCAAAGGGCTCCAAGGTACAGAGGTAAGAGAGCGATTCATTCCAATTGAGGGAATTGGAGAAATCTAGGCTTATAAGGGAAATTTTGGAAATATGGCTCTTGCTATATAAAATTGAGCAAATATCAAGCCTACTCTACTGAGAAATGAATTGACAGACCACAAAAGGAAGATCAAGTTTGGGTGAAAACCATAAGTCTAATTTCCAGACATGTTGATTTTGGACTTAAAAGTTACCACCTAAAGGCAATCGTTCAAGATTGTACACACCAAGTTACTGGCACACAGAGAAAGTAGAAAGAGAACACAAAGCTATCTCACAGTTTCCTACAAATACGGGCATAAAGATAACACAGCCACTTGAGGTATAATCAGAGTAACACAATGGTACCACTGGGCACTGGAGCACAGTTCTCTGGCAGTGAAACCACGATGGAAAAGGAGAAAAGGCCTAAAATACTTTCAGGGCATGGAGTGGGTAAAGGGTTACTGGTAGAGCCCTTAGGAGTGATTAGGAGATTGCATAAGGGGTCTAGAAAGGATTTCTGGCTATATAGAGGGAGGTAGTACCTGGAAAAACTACAAAATAACAAACGTTTCCTTCTTTCTCAAACTTGCCTGGAGCCAGCCTCACAGATTACAGCAAAATTATTCCAGGTTCAATATCTGTCGTAGACTCTGGGTCTGGAGTTCTCTCTTGTCCAGCAAGAGAGCAGACGCAGGATTGAAATGCAAGAGAGGCTAATATCCAGGAGGAGACAAGAGCCCTGAGTAAGGGTCCTTGCTCTGTTTTTATTAGGATCAGAAGGCTTATAAGCGTGATGGATGTGCACAAAGAGACAATGATATCGTGAACATTAACTCATGCGCGTGGGGGAAAGGGGATTTTGAACATATGCAATGTTAGGGGTTTGGGTCAATACAAAACAAAGTCCTGGTGCCAGGCAGCTGGTTGTTTACTGCAGGCATGAGGTGCCACATCATTTTATTTTAGCTAGCCTAGGGGACAAGACAGAGCATGCTACCTCAGGGTCAACAAAGCACCTTTCTTTTGCTAATTAGCTCTGCTCTGGGCAACTTTGCCCTTCTGTGGTCTATAGCCCTGTTTACCTGTTTGCCTATTTTGGTCCCTCCTTCCTGTGAAAGCAGCTTTCTGCTATTGTACTAAGTTGCTGGGGTGGGGGGGGGGGGGAGGAGGGAGGAGTGTACTTCCACCCTTAGTACCTAATCTTGGTTACCTAATTTTGGATGTTTCCATCCTGAGATTTCTTATTCCTATACCTTTGTCCTATACTGGGGACCTTTGCCCTATTCACCTAATCTGTTTTACCTAATCTGGGATGTGTACATCCTGTGGCTTTCTATTTCTTTATGCCTTGTTAACCCATTGGTGCAAGCTCAGGGAATTCCTAAGCTTTTTTCCCCACACAGTAGTAAGGCCAAGATGATTGGGCAAGGCCCTGAGGCACCAATGCTGTCTCATAACTTTTTCTAACCTCTGCCATCTTCATTGTCCTTCACTCACTGACATTGCCTCACTTATGCCTCTTTGCCCTAAAAGCCTATTTTTAACATAAAGAAACCCAAGAATAGCAAATTTGTAAAATATATATATATATATATATATATATATATATATACTTTATTGTTTTATAGTAAACTCCATTCCCTGTGTATGTTTTTGCCTGATTAAATCCCAGGCTTCCATCTTAAAACTCGAACACCTGTGGCACGCCTGGGTGGCTCAGTCCAGTGTCTGACCTCAGCTCAGGTCATGATCTCACAGTTCATGGGGTCAGGCTCTGTGCTGACCAAGCTCAGAGCCTGGAGCCTGCTTCAGATTCTATGTCTCCCCCTCTCTCTGCCCCTCCCCTGCCCATGCTGTGTCTCTCTTTAAAAATTAAAAAAAAAAAAAAAAGCCTCAAACGTGTAGAGGCAACCAAAGACTACTTTAGGAATAGCCTATAGAGGTGAGATGAGACAAAAGCCACGTCAACCACATCTGCCAAGTGTATAAAGAATTGTTGGTTAGGCACCACTTCCTTTATCTACATTTGCACTTATTTTTAAACACAAACCTTTTTTCTTGGACACCGCTCACCATAACTTAAAATTACAGTAATCCAGTTTCAACTCCATCTAAAAGAAAACAGCTACCAGAATTCAGGTCCTAGTCCCAAACTTACTGTTAGCTACCTGTGCTATTGTAAGCAGGCCAACCGCTTGGAGTCTTATTTCTTCATCTGAAAAATAGAAATAATACCTGCTCCCCTTCTTCATAAGGTGGCCCTACATCAAACCAGATATATATCAGATGGAAACATTATCTTATGAGTATCATGATATGAAAATAAGGAATGGTTATAGTTACAATAATTTTATTGGTAGCAGTGGTAAAAATTGTTATTAACAGTAGTAAATGTGAGGAGTTTATTTTCCCACAGTCTCATGGTACAATCCCTAAGGGCTATATACTAAGATCTTAACATTAAAGGGCCCATCCATCTGTTACATCACTAAATTCAATAGCAGGCAGGGAGGGAGAAAGGGAGAAAAGGTGGTAAAAATAAAAGGAGCAGAGGGAGAGGAGAAGGAAGAGGGGGAGGAAGAGAGAAAGAAAAATGGAGACAACAGATGGAGAGACAGGGGCACAGGGAAGTGGGAGACATGAAGGAAAAGACTTCCCTGACTGCTTTGGGCCTCCTGAAACCCCCTTTCTTAGAGTTACTAAGAAGTGGCTTTCAGAAGAGATTCTTCCAGAAGAGGTTGTTAAATTAATGTTCAGTATAGAAAAATTGGAATGTGCCAAAAAAGACAAGGGAGAAAATAAAAATAATTTATAATTTCACCATCCAGAAAGATATGCTGATAATATTTTGTTGTATTCCTTTCTAGTATTTGTTTTTTCTTTAATGTTACCCTGTTTGTTCAGTACAAGAAAAACAGTGTCATTTGATAATTTCAACACTGCTGAACAAGAAATGAATAAAACATGCAAAAATAGAAGAGAAACAATAATTGCACCCAGTTAAACTGTGGGGAGTTTTACCAGCCTCCAGAACTAAGTATTTGAAGAAAGAAAGCAGTCGTGAGCAATCAGCAGAGTGGAGTGGAAAGTACACACAGGAGATTTTGTCCTACTACTGTCTTACTGTTACCTAACTCTGTGACCTTAGGGGTAGCATTTAATTTCCCTAGCCTTCATTTTCTTTATCTTTAAAGTAGGGGACTGTAACTCAGCAGTTCCACAAACATTAGTAGGTGTTTTGCCATGTGGTGGAGACCAGAGATGACACGTAGGAAGTATCTAGTCTAGTCTTCTGGGTTTTACAACTTAGAAATGAAATTCAGGTAAAATTCTGTGATATCCCTGATATGCCTCCTGAGATTTAAAAGAATAGAATTTGCAAATTCTTGGTTTAATGGAGTAGACCAGATGCTACCCAAAATTCCTCATTCTGAAATTCTGTAATATAATGTCATCAAGAGCCAACTGCATCTTTAAGATCCCACCCTAAACCAGTGTTGACCATTCTCATGCTGAGAACAATCAGTAAATTTCTTGAGGGTCCAAGAGGACCCCACTTTCAAAGCAAACAGAAACCAGAGCTGAATACTCTGTCAATTCAGTTGTCATTATATATTCCCTAAATGCCAAAGGCCAAGCTTTCACAAAATTGAGTGATAAAAACCTATCCTTACTCCATACTATTCTTCTGATCCTTCTCTTCTCAATCGTTCCACCTCAATCTAGGAATTTAGTAACTTTGAATTTTCTCTTCCATTTCCAATGGTAGATAGGAGTCATTACAGCTTAGAGTATTTCTCCCAAGGATATTTGTACTAAATCTTTATATGTAATTGTTTAATAAAAGCTTTTTCTCCCTGTTGAAGGAACATACATCAATAAGTAGGTAGAAAAGGCATATTTAAAGCAAGACAAAATGATCTTCTGCAGTTCCCTAAATTAATACGAGGTACAGAGAGCCTTTGTCTGGGAGTCTTTCAAATTCAGGAACAATGTGGATTATGTCTTTAATATGGGCATTCCCCAAGCTTCACTAATAAGGACTACTTCTCTCTCTACTTAGAGCTACATTTGAATATAGTTTTAACTTTTTAACAACTTACAGAAAGACCATTCCAATTACTACAAGCCTTAGAAGAGACATAATATTAATGAACCCTTTTAAGAGGTGGAGAGGTGCTTTTTTCAGTTTTTGTAGTGAGGCTAAAAGTGAGGCTAAATTTAAATGAATTACAGGTTGAATTAGTAATTGATATATTTATAAATAAAAGATTATTTTAGATCAGTGCTATCCAACAAAACTTCTATGATGTTGGAAATGTTCTATAACTACACTGCCCAGGAGTTAGCTACTAGCCCCATGTGGTTATTGGACACTTGAAATATGGCACTTGAAATTCAGAAACCAAATTTTTAATTTTTATTTAATTTTTATTTAATTTAAATAGCTATATTTGGCCAATGGATATGATATTAGCACAATTCTAGATGATTTTTTGTGGAAGCTGGTTTGGTGCCAAATACCCTATTCTGACCCTGACAAGAGAACTTCATCCAAGTAGGGTGAATATGTCTTTAGAATTTCAGGTCCATTGCAATTACATTAATTGTCAACCCAAAGGCAGTTGCTATTGACAAACCAGAAAATTTGCAGAATTGCCATGAAAACCCAATTGGAAAAACTTAGGGTAAACCAGTATATTGCTATTTAACTAGACTCCAATAGGCCTGATCCAAATAAAGCCAGTTTAATGCTTTCTGGTTTCTTAAATTTGTGTCTACTGGGAGTTTTTCATGTTTCTGTTGTCAACCCTCATTGCAGAAGATCTTGAAAGGATTTCTGATGACCAAAGATGCCCTGCAATCATAATTTTTTCTGACCAATAGAATGAGGAGACTATGGCTATTGTCTATTCTTTTTTTTAAAGTTCATATTTATTTATTTTGAGAGAGAGAGAGAGAGAGAGAGAGAGAGAGCTGGGAAGGGGCAGAAAGAGAGGGAGAGAGAGAATCCCAAACAGGCTCTGTGCTGTTAGCCTGGAGCCCATGGCAGGGCTGGATCTCAAAAACCCATGCGATCATAACCTGAGCCAAAACCTAGAGTTGGATACTTAACCGATTGAGCCACTGAAGCACCCCATGATAATTACATTTTTACCTAAAGGCTCTTTGTCAAAATCCCTTTTTGAGAATTATGCTTGCTGACTCCTCAGATAAGAGTTTCTATTTTAAAAAATCAGTTAAGTGTTGGACTTTGGCTCAGATCATGATCTCATGGCTTGTGAGTTTGAGCCCCGCATCAGCCTCTGTGCTGACAGCTCAGAGCCTGGATCCTGCTTCAGATTCTGTGTCTCCCTCTTTGCCCCTCCACCACTCACAGTCTGTCTCTCAAAAATAAATGAAAAACATTTAAAAAATTAAAGAAAGAAAGAAAAAAAAAGATAAGGGAAATGCTTGCCCGTTAGTGTTTCAAATAAAAAGGTTATAACATGTTACCACTAGCCATTAATTTCTACCTTGATGAAATATTAACTGTTCTTTTGGAATAGTTAAGCTTGCCAGGGCCTCAGTTATCTATTACTTGTAGCCTAAAGCCCAGTGAGCTCCCCTAGCTACAGAGGCCACTGTATGCATAGAGATCCCTGGCCAGTTTCACCATACCTGTGCTCATTGTCACATAGAATAGAATTCATTAGAAATTATAAAATCATGTTTATTGCTAAAGGTTAAAAGAAAATTTTCCCCCTTGGTCCTTAAAGACTGATGTGCCTGGAAAGGAGGCTGGAGGTTTGGCTGCCCTGGGTAAGGGCACAGGCTGTACAGAGCTGAAGAAACTGAGATGGACCCAGGTCCTTGGCAAGGAGGCTGGGTTTCCTGTGTTGTAAGGAAAGTTGTTGGGAAAAAGGACTTTAGTGAAGTGAAAATACTTGTTTTAGACAATAATAGCTGACGGTATGAACAAAAACAGGTAACAGGAACCCCTTCCTAGTCAGGGGCCCAGAGAGAGGAATGAGCACTTGAGCATTTTGAAACGTAAGAATGCTCACTTGAGGGGCGCCTGGGTGGCTCAGTTGGTTGAGCGTACAACTTCGGCTCAGGTCATGATCTCGCGGTTCGTGGGTTCGAGCCCCACATCAGGCTCTGTGCTGACAGCTCAGAGCCTGGAGCCTGCTTCAGATTCTGTGTCCCCCTCTCTCTCTGCCCCACCCCTGCTTATGCTCTGTCTCTCTCTGTCTTTCAAAAATGAATAAACATTAAAAAATTTAAAAAAAAAAGAATGCTCACTTGATCATTTTGAAATATAGGAGGGAAACCTCTCTAGTTGCCTCCAGTAACTGGTTTGCTTTCTTTTCTTTACCCTCCCCAATATAGTGAGTTTTGGGGCCTTCTTTTCTGTACTACATTAGACTAAACATTACATTTAGAGCCCATTTGATATAATCTCCTTACTTTAAGAAAGCAAAGACACAGAGTTGGCCAGCTAGTTATTACTAGAACTCCTGGCCCAAAACTTACTTCATATGCCACAAAGTTCCTGTTACCACAACAGCAACCAAGCTTCTATGTGTTCCCTATTTCCTTCTCCTTTCTACCATAAAATGATAGGAGTTGAGGACTGTAAATTGTGCTGAGAATATATAGCCTTCAGGATCTTAGGGCAGCCTTTACACTTTGTTGTAATCATGCTTCCATTCAGCAAATATTAACTAAGTGACTACAAGGTCCAAGCCTAGTACTAGGTGTTGCTCCAGCAGATAAGAGCCTCAACCGTGGTTGCAGCTAACATTCCCTCTAAAGGGTGATTTCATCTTCGCTCAAGACAGGGAGGCTGGGGAACTCATATTAATACATTTTTCCAACTCAGTGCATTCAGTTTACCCACATTTACTTAGCTTCTGTTTTCTTTCTAGCTGATCGCAGGTTTCCTTTTTCCTCATATCTTCCTAGCATCCTTGACTATTGCTTCTGTTTAAAGTTGAGCACAAAATTGAAATAAGTCAGAGAAAGATATCATATGTTCACTAATATGTGGAACTTGAGAAACTTAACAGAAGACCATGGGGGGAAGGGAAGGGGAAAAATTAGCTACAGAGAGGGAGGGAGGCAAACCGCAAGAGACTCTTAAATACAGAGAACAAACTGAGGGTTGATGAGGGGGGCAGGGGAGAGGGGAAAATGGGTGATGGGCATTGAGGAGGGCACTTGTTGGGATAAGCACTAGGTGTTGTATGTAAGCGATGAATCACAGAAATCTACCCCGAAAACCAAGAACACACTATATACACTGTATGTTCTTCAACTTGACAATAAATTATATTAAATAAATAAAGTTGAGCACAAGATTCTGGGAAAGGAGTGAGAAAGCCTAGGGTGTGACCCCACAAGCCAAATCTTGCACAGTTTCTGTATATGGGGATTAGGAAAAGAATGACTGATTCTTGAAGTTCTGGTCTGACTTGGGGGCTCTTTGGGGAGTGTGGGGATTCTGGCATGAAGAGAAGGAGAGTATAACTAAAAACAGTGCAGACTTGATATAAAATCTGGTCCCGACTTATACACATACACTATCTGACCTTGTCAAGCCATGCTCTCTTCAGATCGTGCCATCCTCCTCCCTTTCTTCTGGACTCTCTCTCCATCTCACTGTCTCTCACCCTAGTCCAAATCACCCTCATTTCTTTGCCTGGACTTTAGCAGGCAGGCCTCAATAACCTGCTGACTGGCCTTTCTACACCTATTTGTCTCACTTTGGTCCTTTCTCTATTCTGCACTCAGAATGACCTTTCAAAAATGCATTGCTTCCTGGTGTGCAAGGGTAATGACCCAAATCATGGTGTGGCCCCCAGTGCCATGCACAAAGAGGGTGAAAGCCTCACTCCTAGACTTCTCACTGTGGGCCACCCACACTGGTGCTACCACCAGTCTTGTTTCCCCCTGCCCTTAACCCTAACCCCAGCCCCCACACCCCTGCTTTTTCTTCAGGGTTCAGCTCAAATGTCACTTCTTCGGGACAACTTCCCTAATACATAAGGGCCCTGGTCAGAAGCTCTCCTAACATCTTGCACTTCTCCTTCACAATGCTTATTACAGTTGCAATTCTATGCTTAGCTGTTGTTTAAAGACTGTCTCCTTAGTCAGAATATAAACTTAGTGAAGTCAGAAACCATGGTGGTCTTGTTCACTGCTCTATCCCCTGTATCTATCACAGTGCCCAGCACAAGGAGGAGCTTGTTAAATATTTGTTGAATGAATGGCCACACTTGTGTCCTACAGATGGACATAGCACCTTTCCTGACACACTAGTTCTGAGCAGAGAGAAACCACCCTGTTCTTATTGTATCGTCTGTTGTTAATACTTTTTTGTTTTCAAGAAGTCTTCACGCCCAGCACAGAGCCCAATATGGGGCTTGAATTCATGACCCTGAGATCAAGACCTGAGCTGAGATCAAGATTTGGACACTTAACCAACTGAGTTGCCCAGGCACCCCTGTGTTGTTGCTCTTAATTTTGATTTGGCTTGCTAATTTTTATCCTCTGTGCTTTATATTTTGTTTCCAAAAGGCGAGAAAGAGCCCTCGGGTAGAATTGCAGCTGGCAGTTGCAGCCATACCAGTGTTCTCAGAGCGCACATGGCCATTTCCCAGTTCTTTATATACTGAAATCACTAAGAGTTTTGGGTGGCAGGTCTTGAATTCTGATTCTCAGGCAGATGAAGCAAGGTCTGTCACGGTCCCAATCACATGCCACTTTCTCTCTGAAATCCCACCTAATCTTGTCAGAGCTTCTCTCTTCTTCCCAAAGCATTTTGTATTTACCCCTGTTAGGCAGTTATATTCTGGTTTTGTTTTGTTTTTTTGTGTTTTTTTTTTTTTTAATCACAGTTGTTTTGATACCCATCTACCTAACCTTCTAAATTCTGTGCTGAGGGCAGGTACACTGAACTAAAATATTGTCTGAATCCTCTCTGTATCTCAGTATCTATCTAACACAATGTTAGGTGTCTATTAAACTAAATTGATCTTTTCCATTGTGATAGACTGGGGCAAAATTCTTTAGCCTTATCGGTTCTGTTCATCAATTTCATCATGTGTTCTCCTTCACTACCACAAAGAACTGCAGAGAATAGAGACATCCTGTCCTCTTTGCCCTTCTTACAAACGGTTGCCAACATCACTAGGTAAGAAGAAAGAAGAAGTTTATAAAACTACAGAACAAACCAAGTATGCCAATAAATACATAACATTGGGTGTAGTGCACATTTAAAGTCCCATTGTTCTTTCCCAAATCAGATGATAAGAAGTTTTGGGGTGCCTGGGTAGCTCAGTTGGTTAAGCATCCGACTTCAGGTCAGGTCATGATTTCACAATTCATAAGTTTGAGCCCCACATCAGGCTCTGGTCTGACAGTTGAGAGGCTGGAGCCTGCTTCGGATTCTGTGTCTCCCTCTCTATCCCTCCCTGGCTCACTCTCTGTCTCTCTGTCTCTCTTTCAAAAATAAATAAACATTTAAAAAAAAAAGTGATAAGTTTATTTTTTTTTAAGAACATTTTTTTTGAATTTTTTTTTCCAACTTTTTTTATTTATTTATTTATTTATTTTTTATTTTTGGGACAGAGAGAGACAGAGCATGAACGGGGGAGGGGCAGAGAGAGAGGGAGACACAGAATCGGAAACAGGCTCCAGGCTCTGAGCCATCATCAGCCCAGAGCCCGACGCAGGGCTCGATCTCCCGGACCGCGAGATCGTGACCTGGCTGAAGTCGGACGCTTAACCGACTGCGCCACCCAGGCGCCCCAAAAGTGATAAGTTTAAAATAGCAGGGGCATCTGCTAAAACTAATATCTTAAAAAAAGAAGGAAAAGAAGTAACCTGTGTGCCAATAAATTGAACATGCCTTATTGTTGATTCTTAGAAGGATAATAATGTGCATGGTATGCTTTGCAATGGAAATCATCCTCCTGCCGGAATCCCGCTCCAGCAGGTCCAGGGGTTCCTGAAGGATGAATGGCGTCGGCAACAAAGTGAAAATAAAATAAAATGAAAAAAATGGACACAGACAACAGCAGTGTGTTGGACTGGCCACTTTATTGTGGCAAACGTGGCATTATATATTTGTTAGCAATTTCTTTGTAGCATTCGTCGCCTATGTTTTCTGGCATTACCTAATTCTAAAAATGTTCCTATGTGTAATCACCTTTTAAGGAATAACATGGTTATTTTCTCATAACATTCCCTCCTGCCCTTTGCTTATTGATTAATTTCTTACATTATTTTCATTATGTTCATTATGTATCTACGTTTATCTATAATCTATAAAGCATTTGCTTTGCTGTTTTCATGAAAGGTCATCTATCTCTCAACACCTCAAGTGGAACAGTTACAGGACATGACCTCTTAGTTGTTTTCCTGAACCACTTGTGGTTTGAGGAACAAGTGTTCCCCTCGGTCCAAGTGTGAGGAGGAGGCCAAGAGGGCGTTAGGAACCCACGCCTTATGCATTCTCAGAGAGACAATGCACCTAGGAACTAATGAACCGTTCTGTACTTTAACCGACTAGGTTCAGTCATCATCTGGAATGCCTCCTGGGGGCCAAGTGGGCCTAGGGGTTGGAGTATCTTGTGCCCACAGATTCACTCCTTAGTTGCCGGAGTGGGGCTTTTAAATCCATTTATTCCTTCCTTGGCTGGGAAATGTATGGGAAATGTATCCTTCCTTTAGGTAGAGGAGTCTTTATAGGGGGTGGCAAGGGCTAGATGTAGGGCCGCACAGTTTCCTTGCGGAACCTTATTTCCTTCCCCAATGGTTCTTTTCCCAGGGGGCCTGTCGAGGGCAGTTCCCCAACAGACAATTCCCCAGGTACTTTTATTAAGGCCAAATTACATAAAAGCAGGAGTACAAGAAGCTTCACTGTCGGTGGGCCGCCCTGCAGTCCTGATCCGTCCACACCCGGGCCCTGCCGTCAGGCTGGCTGGATAGCTCGGCTTCTGGCATCCTCCCTAACGTGTCAACATCTAAAAATGATATGTTCACTGAAACCAAACATATAGACCTGGAACACATTCTAATCCCTTTTGCCCCTGTCTAGCACAGTGACTTGGGCAAGTCAGATTACCATCTATAGTTAGTTGCCCCATGCTACACGTTTTAAAATAGAAAGCCTCCTAAAGGAACTTCTTTTATTTAAACCAGCCCTCATGGAATCAGGTGTGGACTTGTGGAAGGACTCTGTCAGGCCATGACTGTCAGGTGAGAAACTACATTTTGCCACTATCAAAGATATGATATGATATGATATGATATGATATGATATGATATCTGGAGAAATAAATCTTTTTCAGGTAAAACTTCTTGTCAATTCCCAATTAATTTCTATTTTGGTGGTTTTTTTTTCAGTTCTGCTTGTTTTTTTTTAATTTTTTTTAATATTTATTCATTTTTGAGAGTGAGAGAGACAGAGCGTGAGCAGGGGAGGGGCAGAGAGAGAGGGAAACACAGAATCTGAAGCAGGCCTCAGGCTCTGAGCTGTCAGCACAGAGCCCAATGTGGAGCTCTAACTCACAGATTGCGAAATTATGACCTGAGCTGAAGTCGGACTCTTAACCCACTGAGCCTCCCAGGTGCCGCCAGTTCAACTAGTATTTATTAAAAGACTGTTACTCAAAAGAAATAACATAATGTGGCAGAACTATCAGTTAGGAATCATGTGCTCTAGATCTGACTGTGCCACTACAAGCTGTGTGATCTTAGGTGCTGTAAGTGACAGTTGCCACTTATGAGCACCTACTCTCTGCTCACTGTGCTAGGCACTTTACGGGTATGATTTCCTTTAATTCTCACAAAACCCTTCATGATAAATTTTATCAGCCTTTTATACAGATGACAAAACTGAGATTCAGAGAAGTTATGTAACTCACCCCAGGTCACACAGCTAGTAGAGTAAGTGAGATGTTTTTTCCACTGACTGAATTCTCTAGACCTCAGTTTGTACCATCTGTAAAGTTGGGGAATTATGTGACATCCATTGATAATATTAAATAATTTAACTTATTTGTTGACTCTTCATTATGGAAAATTTCAAATTTGCCCAAGAGTCAAGACCAGTGACCCATCCCCCAGGCACAATAGTAAGCCCCTCTCAACCCCTCCCCTTCATCTGTTCTCTACCCACTTTCCCCCCCATCCCTGTGCCCACTGGATTCTTGTGGAATAGTCTAAATATATTATTTGATCTGTAAGTCATTCAGTATTTATCACTAAAGAGAAAGAGTTTTTAAAACATAGCCCAATACCATTAGCACATCTAAGATATTTACAATGATTTCTTTTTAAAAAAAATTTTTTTATTATTATGTTTATTTATTTTGAGAGAGAGAGAGGGAGAGAGAGTGAGAGTGGGGGAGGGGCAGAGAGAGAGGGAGACAGAATCCGAAGCAGGCTCCAGGCTCTGAGCTATCAGTGCAGAGCCCAACACGGGGCTTGAACCCATGAGTGTCAGATCATGACCTGACCCCAAGTCAGATGCTCAACTGACTGAGCCACCCAGGCACCCCTCCAATGATTTCTTAATATCATAAATACCTAGTGTTTAAATTTCCCTGATTTTTTAATGATTGGTTTGTTTAAATCAGAAACTGAAGTCCTCATATTGTATATGGCTGCTGTGTGTTTTAAGTCTCTTTTAATCTGTGGTTTCCTCATGTCCCCCATCTTTGTTACCCTTGCAATATATTTGTTGAAGAAACTGGGTATTCATCCTAAAGAGTTTCCACATCTGGAGATGATTGCATTCTTGTGGCATTGATTAACATGTTTCTCTGTTCCCTTTCTCACCTGTAACCTTCTAGTGCAGTCTAGAGGCTTGATTTGGTTCCGACTAGATTTTTTTTTTCTTTATAAAAATGCTTCACAAGGGTTATGAGTATCTCCATCAGGATACAGTGATGTCTAATTGTCTTTGTTGTTGTTGTTGTTGTTAACAATCCTTGATGCTAATTGCCTAATTCCGCTATTTCCATCAGGGGTTTGCAAAATAGTAGTGTTCTAGTTATATCTTTTCTTCTTCATTTAATAGCTATACTATTTCTATAATATCTATTTCTATACCTTTCCTGAACTCTACTATTTATAAACATGAGATACAGTTTATAAAAGAAAGTCAGGTTAAATGCTTGATTCTCTCCCTTTACTAACCAATTTTCAGAATAATGAGTTGGTTCATTATCATCTTCCAAAGGTGACTGATGAAACTATTTTTTTAAATACCATTATGATCTCAGGAGTTTAACACATTTGATCTGTTCGATCAGTTGCAGTTATTCTTACTGATGCTCAAATTATAGGAACCTCCTCAAGTTGGCTCCAGAGTCCTTTGGCCTGGAGTAGTCTTTCACAGCTTCTTCACTTTTTGTATGACAAGATGTCCAGCCTCATCTTATACATTTCTTGCCCCAGATTTCAAATCATACATTTCTCTAAGAATCCCTAAGGATCACAGTCTGGGCAGTAATAGTATTCACTTCTATGGAGTTGTTCACTTCTGGGCCTCTTCAGTGAACAGAAATAGGAAAATGCATTATGAGTTCATACTGATATTTTCAATTCACATTTAGGAATACAGAGTTTTATTTCTTTGATTTTCCAGTTGTATTCCTTTCTTTTTTCTAAAAATGTTGGTCCCTCCTTTTAGAATACTTTAATGCTTTCAGAATTTTTATGGATAATTTGGTTTTTAAAGATAATTTGAAAAATTTTTTTGTAGGTTTTTTGTTGTGGTGGTGTGTTTGTTGTTGTTGTTGTTGTTGTTGTTGTTTTGTGGGGGGGGGGGTTTGGTACTATATTCCCACCAGGAGTCATATTATACACTGTGTTTTAATATCACTGTATTCAAAATATTAAACAGCCAGCTGGAACCAGTCATCCCCCTACTATACCATGATATAAGCCTTTAGTTGTTGGACTGTGGAGAGGTGGTAAAGGGATAATATCTCAGGGCATGAGCCATTCACCAACCCATATAAAATTGTTCCAACACTTTAAAAACTGGGAATGACATATTCTGCATCCTGGCTTGTGTTAAGCTTTGGTATCTTGTATCTGAGTTCCCTTCTAGCTCCAACAGGAAACTACACATCACTCAATTGAGATACCCTTTTCCTGGTTCCTTACCCTGTTAGACTTTTATACATATATCTGAAAATTTTACAAATTTTTAGTGATTATACAAATGATTATTTTATATGATTCTGGAAGCTCTGGCCTATAAAAGAAGCAACAAAACAGAAACACAAGTTATAACTATTAGGAAATAAAATGAACAGTATTTGAAACCATTATGATTGGATACCCTAAACAAAACAAACAGAAAATCTTAGATAGAATAAGCAAATTAGGAACACAGATTTGTAGGCAAGCAGGCCTACAAATGGTGGAGCCAGATACAGGCCTAGATCAGTTAGTAATTATAATTGAAGTTCAATGTAATTAATTCTACGATTTCAGCTGTTTTGATTTAATTCCTCTCAAAGCACTGAAGAATTACCATAGTGGATGTCAGTGATACTGCCTTCCCCAAAAGTTCTTTCCTAAGAACCGGTATCCCCCTTCCCCACTACCATCACATGGCTATAAGCAGAAGTTTTTTTTGCTACCTGACACCACTCCCCTGGGCACACTTGATGGGTCCAGGGATAGGCAGCTGGCCTCAGCCAGTACATTCAGAAGCTTTCCTGTGGATTTTTCAAGCTGGAGTCAAGAAAGAGAGTCAGTTATATGGTTTTTAAAAGATACTGGCCCAAAGACCTGTTGTCCGTGTTTTCTGGTTTGGGGGGAAATCCTGTCTGCAATGAGAGCAGATGGAGCTGACACACAGAGGAGAGCCGAACCAACTGTGAAAAGGAATTTTGACAGCAATGGAGCTCCTGCAGTTGTTCCTGGGGCCAGCGGCAGCCTGCCCATCTCTTAGGTTAGCTTCATAATGCTTCCTTGGCATCCATAAGCCAATTATTTCTAATTTTCACCAAGGCTAATTGAAATTAGATTTCTGTCAATTGCTATCAAAAGAACTCTCACTTCTTTGACAAAAGGCAATACATAGAATAAATTTTTTGTAAGTAATAGATTTATATTGGAGTAATGTCAGTTTTATTACACTACATATAAATCCTCTCAGTTCCCCACTATCATCAATTTAAAAAATTCAGAATGTTAATGGATTTTTGATTATGTGATTTTTTTTTTAAACTTAGGTTTTCTTAGTCTGGGATGTGGTAGAAAGGCAGGACATAAGTCTGGAAAAGGAGACTGAAATTAGAACATGTAGGGCCTTAAATGTCATGCTAAGAAGTTTGGACTTCAACTTGTAAGTAGTAGAGGTCTAATTGGAAGGTTTTCAAGTGATGCATTTGGATCTTTGGGGTATCCTGGTGGCAGTGTGCAACTTCATTTAAAATGGGAAAGTAGTTTCCTAGGTCCTTATTCTGGAAACCTAATCACTTGAAGGGTATTCCAGATATCTGAGGCCAAGTTGATAAGGGACTCACCTGGTTGAAAAAGGGAAGAATTCAAGAGAAATTTCAGGAGTAGGCATAGCACTACTGAAGGACCAGTTGGACACAGAGAATGAAAGTGAGGAAGTATAGAAGGACTGTGAGTAAATGGAGATACCATCAACACAGGAGAAGGCAGAGGAACAGATTTGAGAAGACACTAATCTAACAGAACATCACCACTGACCTTTATGGTCCATTTTAGAAGATGTGGTTGCTCTGTCCCTATGTAACACTCACAATCTCTCTCATTTCAAAGACAATCATAGTATGATTATATCTTGGCAGGTTGTTTGTACTTTATTGGAATCCCTCCACAAGGTAGGAGGCCAAGAAAGTCATTAAATTCTGGAAATTTAGGATTCCTATTTGGTCTCTGATAAGGAAGGCATTAACCGTGGTCTTGTCATGCTGGTGTGTATTGGAATAATATATTTTATATGTAATATATCTAAGATAGTATATTCTATTTATTTATTGGTTTTATTTAGTGAATATAACTAAAAGAATAATTATAGCCAACCTAACATTTGTATATCACACATCATAAAGAATCCCATAAATTGATTGTCTACTCTGCGTTCATGGTTACAGGCAGACAAATTAAAATTTTATAGTGAAATAAAATTGGAAAGAATATAATAAACTGATATGAGGCTCAAATTTTCAGTGTAAATATTTCTGTGTTCAAAGCAATTAACCAGAAGGCACATTTTCACTATACCTTCCCAGGAGAGCTAAAGAGCTCTTATCTACCTGATTTCTAAAGCAAAATTATCAAATGCCAACAATGTAATCTGTTCTGTGTTAAAAACAGAATTAGACACTGCCCGACTTGCTCACTGCCATTCCAATATTTTCTGAAAAGTGCAGGATTCCAATTTGTGAATGGCAATTTTGTCAACAGTAAAAACTCAGCAGCTCATAGACTTGGGAATTGTGAGAAGTAAGTGAGATGATTAATTTTCAGAAATACAAATAAAAGCAGTGCTGTCTAGTTAACAATAGGTTTACAGCTTATTGGAAATATGTATGAACCACCACCCCCCAAAATGGAGTCCCAAGTCCTTAGACACTTCAGTTCCTGGTTCTTCTTCCCCTCTCCATTTCGCGGGCTTGTTTTCGAGTGCTTATTTTCTCCGGTTTGCCAATGAGCATGAGCCAAAGAACTGAAGTCTGCATCACCTCAATGAATGTACTTTTTGCCCTACATGGGCATAGGCGACTTCCAGGTAAGGCTGTAACCTCTGCAGTACTTAGCCAATGAGGAATCAGGGGAGGGACTTGCACACTAGGAGATAAATTGCCGGCTATGACACCCACTCTTGCAAGTAGCAAGCCTCGTTTCACTGTGCTCTGAATCTCCACGTCTCTCCTTTGATTGGGTCGGTGGGCTTATGTCTCACAGGAATAAACTGATATCTTTAGAATTCTGACAAGTCTAATGAACCACCAGGAACTTTGGGCAAATTCCCCTAGGTTTGGTTTAATTGCTTATGTCTCACAGGAATAAACTGGTATCTTTAGAATTCTGACAAGTCTAATGAACTACCAGGAACTTTGGGCAAATTCCCCTCGGTTTGGTTTAATTTCCTTGTATCAACATTGATCAAGAGAAATTAAAGCAAACTATGTAATTTTAAATTCTCTAGTAGATACATTAAGAAAAAAGTAAAAAGAAATGTGTGAAATTAATTTTAATAATATATTTTATTTAACCAATTTTCCCAAAATGTTATCATTTGAACATACAATCAGTATTTTTTTAAATGTTTTTATTTATTTTTGAGAAAGAGAGAGAGAGAGGGAGACAGAGCATGTGCAGAGAGGGGCAGAGAGAGAGAGAGAGGGAGACACAGAATCGGAAACAGGCTCCAGGCTCTGAGCTATCAGCACAGAGCCCAACGTGGGGCTCAAACTCATGAACCGCGAGATCATGACCTGAGCCGAAGTCCAATTCCTAACCAACTGAGCCACCTAGGCACCCCTACAATTAGTATTTTTAAATTACTAGTGAAATGTGTTACATTCTTCTTTTATACTTCAAAATCTGGTGTATGTTTTACATTTACAGCATATCTTAGTTCAGACTAGCCAAATTTCAAGTGCTCAGTAGCCTCATGTGGCTACTGGCTATCATATTGGACAGTACAATCTTGGGTAAGAGAAAAGTTACAACTGGAGACAGCATCTTTTAAAAGACTTAATCTGCCTTCCCTTTAAATTACATGAGGACTACAACATGCTTTGCACAGTGTTTGCCACTTATAGCTGGAAGGCCGTTTCAAGTCTGAGGGGAAAAGCTTACATACATATTACAAATATGCATTCAAATATTTCATCTTTTTTATTCTGCCCCTGCCATTCTGTTTTCCAGTTTTTAAAGAATGGTAAATGGTGGTGATTTTCTGTCATGACGAGTTACAGATTAGGTAACAGGGAAGAATGGAGCAGCCACTAAATGGGACTTTTACCAATTACAGAATTAATACACTGTTCTGGAGAGGCACTAACTTAAAAGGGAGACTGAGTTTCATCTTGGCTATGCCACTAATGTATGGCCTGAGACAGGTCAAGCAAATTCTTTAGACATTTTCTCATCTCTAAAATGAGGATGGACTAGATTCGTTTAGGGGATTATAAGAGAAGAGTGAGGAGGAAATAAGTGATATTTTCCACACACATACACATTCCCCCCCCCCCCCCCCCCCCCGCCACACTCAACTACTGCCGGATTGTTTCAATTATCAATCTTCAGTATAAGCTCCAAAGCTAATTAAAATTTTACATATTATAACCAGGGAATTTAGTCATCTCTACTTCTCTTTTCAACTGTATAGGATATATTCACATCTCCTGGTCTGTTCCTAAAGGTCCTTTCACATACCATTTTTTCAAACTTCCTTGTCACCAGTCTTACTCTTACTCCTCCCAAGTTGCTGGTCAGGTGACCAAATCGTTAGCCACTGATGATTCCAGGCAAATTGAACAATGAAGTATATTAGTTCAAGTTCTGCCCATTGTGAGGATTATCCTTTTTCTTTATCCTTCTGATGTCTGAGTGAGCTGTAAATGCTAGAGTAATCCACCTCAAGCCAGTAAGTAACATTTGTAAACCATGGTTTTAATTTTTTCCACCTAAGTTAATTGGTCATTGTGACTACTCCCATGAGGTGATATATGTAAGGGACAGCATTCTGACATGAGTCAGTCTGGCCAGTCAGGCCTGGTTCTATATTTATGTTTTCAACTTGGGCCAGGAGTCTCAGATAATACCGGGATCATGATGAGCAATTCAGATTGCAGTCACTTGGTGTCTCAAGGTTAATTGTTGCACAGGGACCCAGTAGCAAGCCTCTAAAAATCCAAAGAGGTCCACCAAAATAGTGTCTCTTCATATTGGTCAAGGGCTCAAGGTACAATGTTTTCTCCCTCATTTTATTTTTATTTTTTTAATGTTTTTATTTTTGAGAGTGAAAGAGAGAGTGTGAGCAGAGGAAGGGCAGAGAAAGAAGGAGACAAAGAATCCAAGCAGGCTCCAGACTCTGGGCTGTCAGCAGAGAGCCCAGTGCAGGACCCAAACCCATGAACTGTGAGATCAGGACCTGAGTTGAAGTCAGACGCTCAACCGACCAAGCCACCCAGGCACCCCTCTCTCTCACATTAGAATCACAACCACACATATTCTGTATACCACTGGATCCTTGAAAATTTTCCACTCTCTTGATCTTACATGCTTTTTCAAGATTTCAAAGATGTATAATACTTTTACTCTTTTGCCCCCAGCCTGCCTAGTATTAACAATCTAGTAGTAAGTCAGTGTGATGTCCTGTAAGGAGGAAATAAGCAAGCTTTCTGTCTAATTGTGGCCCAGAGCCTCAAAGGTGATATAATCCTGGGGCAAGAAGGTAAAACTACATACACTATTGCCCATATCAGATGAAAGCAAACTTTTTCTGCCTTATCATTTACAATTACCATAATAAACGGTCACATGTCCCTTTGCATAGCAGAAGGAAGATTCAAGTAGGCACTTCAAGGGTACTCAGATTTTTTTTAAACTGTGCCTGAGAACGGATTTATGTCTGGAAATTGGATAATGTCTCTCTTTTCTAGACCTGAGGGGTTTTGTTTGCCTCTTTGATATATAAATCTAGAAGGACCTTAGTGGGCTGCCCATCTACTTCCGTCTTAGGGACTCCATAACCAGCTAGTCACCTATGGCTTACATCATTCTGATTTTCACACTGACTCTACTACTTTCAAGTTAGCCACATGCAAATATTAAATGCTGCTACTTTGACCCTGCCACTCTGGGATCCTCCTGTCCCATGTAACTCTGTAAGCCAAATTCAGCTCTAGCCTCTTTCACCATCATTCCTGGTCTACAGGGAACATTTTCCAAAGCCCATTCAACAATGCTGACCTCCCCTTATAGATTTGTCTCTAAAGGCCTTTGTGGAGAATGGCTTTGGACCTTTTTGAAAGACACAGGTGAGGTGAGTGGTTGGGTCAGAAATGATCAATCCCTGCCATCATTCCTGTCTCCTGAAATTGTTAAACTCATTCTTTTACATTTTATCGAAGAGATTTGCATCTCAACTTCATTTTACATGAGTCACCCTTATATCCAGATTTCAGTTAACTTTTAGCAGAACAAATAGAATTACCCCCAGCTTCTGAAGCTAAAACAGTTAATCCAGAGTCTTTTGTGAGCCCTATTTGTAAAATCCATCCATGCTACAATTGTGTCCTCTTCCTCATTCTGCATTCTTAAAATCTATTCTAATCCACATTCCACAGATTAATTAGCAAAACTTTTCCAATTCCTTTGGTGCTTGAGCCACCTCTTCCTGAATTTCACTTTGTAATTGGCCTCTTGAAACATACTAAAATTCAACTCGAATTAAAGATCTGCAGATATGCAGAGTAAGAGTAGGACATAAGAGAACTGGCCTCCTCTTAAAAGGTAACTCCCTCAAGCTAGAGTGCTTTAGTATCATCAGACAAAGTACAAACAGCCTCATAAGCAAAAGGAGATAACTGCTTCAGCCAGCAAGGGAGCCTCAGTGGAGTTCAGGGGTGACAGTTATCTAAGTTCTCCGAATTCTCTCCTATGTAGCATTTTAACTTTAAAGCTGTAACTCTTTCTGGATCAGCACCTTAGTGTATGTTCATATAACACAGGTAAGGAGGTGAATTCAACTGATTTGTAAGCAATCAGCAAAAACAAGTATTGGTTTACAGCTATCTCAGTCCTAGGGCTATAAGAATTTCCTTTAACAAGTTCACAGTTTGGGTTTCATTTCACGTTCTTTTTTTAATGTTTATTTCTTTATTTTGAGAGAGAGAGAGAGCACATGAACAAGCAGGAGAGGTGCAGAAAGAGGGAGAGAGAGAATTCCAAGCAGGATCCACACTATTAGTGCAGAGTCTGATGCAGGGCTTGAACTCACGAACCATGAGATCATGACCTGAGCTGAAATCAAGAGTCAGATACTTGGTGCCCCTCAGTTCATGTTTTAAAAATGAGCATCTTGAGGTTTCCATTTGTCATTCTCTTCAATGGAAACAACTAACCTCACCACACAGCTCTTGAATTTCTCATATTCTTCATGCTGTTCCATGGCAACAACAGTTAGGTCCTCCATGGTCTTGTCTTCAATGCCCACCTTAGTCCTAATGTCAACAGACATTAATTTCCTTAGCTGCTTCACTATAGCAAGCCATGGACTTCCAGCATCCCATCTCTGAATTTTAATTGGGTTTTTATTATCTTCAAACATAATGAGTCTGCATAACCAGTGTCTCATCATTTCCTCAAGAGTCTGTTGTTTTTAACCAACTCCCCATCACCTGTTTCTCTATAAGTCAGGATTCATATTTGCAAGCATTAGTAATCAACTCTAGGTAGCTTAAACAGAATGGAATGTGATGGAAGAGTACCATGGGCTCACAAAATCTATGGGAAAGTTAAAAACCAGGCTCAGAAAACAGATAGAAGCTAAAGGAGGCTGGCAACAGAAAACCCAGCCAAGAACCTCTAGGAACAGTCTGGTTAAAATGCTGCCAAAGCTTGGCCAAGAGTTGTTACAGGAAGAGGTTAGGCAGAATGTTTTCAGTGACACTGCCACCGGCAGACACTCTCTTCTCCTGGATGATTGAGATCACTATCATTTCTGTAAATAACTTGGTAGTCCCTGAACCTTTGTATCAATCCTTTTGGATTCGGTGTCAGAATCCCATTCAAAAAACCTCAGCTACATCCTGATACCTTTGCTGTCTAGAAGAGTAAAGATCTGCTCTTTTTCAGTTTCCATACTGGGAAAAGTGTTGGGATGGTAGATAGCTGACACACGCATGCGCGTGCGGGGGCGTGTGCGTGCGCGCGTGCGCGCGCGCACGGCCAGGCCACCATACTTGGGTTTATTTCTGGACTTCCTATTCTGTTTTATTGAGCTGTTTATTTTGTTGCCACTATGACACTGTTTTAATTGCAGACATTGTATAATATGTTTTAACATCTGATAACTCAAAAGGTTAGAAAAATTTTCTTGGCTCTTCTCATTTTAATATTTCTCAGTGAATTTTGGAACTCTTTTATCAAGTTTCCAAGAATATCACATTGGGATTTTGAATTGGAATTGTATTATTTTTCTGAGTACATGTGGGGAATAATTTAAAATTTTTACACTGTTGAATCTTCTTATCCAAGAACATGGTATGTCTCTATTTTCTTAAGCCTTCTTTTATACTCCTGGATAATTATATAGCTGTCTTAACTCAGATTTGGCACAATTCTTAAGTTTATGTCTTTGTTGTTAGGGTGGCTAGACTTTGTTCCATTTAATTTTCCTTTAAGAGTTTCGAGGCCCTTCTTTTGGCTCAAGCAAAATCTCAACATCTCATAATTTTATGATGCAAATCCTTCTATAATTCCAATTTTCCTACTAAAATTACGAACCATTGAGCTAAATCCTTCCCAGGATTATCCAGCATCTATTACTGAATTCAATCATACACTTTGTAGTATAAATTTGAGTTTGAAAGTTAAAGGTAAGGAATGTTTCTAAGGGGAGTAAATTCAAGAAAAAATTACCAGAATTGGATAAATTGGAAGATGGTGGCCACTGCACAAGTACTACAGTGCCCCCTAGTGGACACAAAGAAACATGGTCTTGCTTATACCAGGAAACAATCTGAAGAGGCTTTAGTGATCAACTTAGGTAAACACTCTAGCTTCAAGAGAAGCAAACTGAGAAACAAAAAGGAGAAATGATTGGCCCAAGTTTACATGGCCAAACCAAAGCCAAAATCCAAGATTCCTCTCATTTTTCTTTCTCTTCAACATCCTTTTATCCCCTCCCCACCGCAAGGCGGTCACGTGCTTGCTTGCTCTCTTCCTTCTTTTTCAACATGTGCTATACACCTATTATGTAGCAGGGCACTAAGAATACAAATATAAAAATATTTAGTCTTTGCCTTCAAATCTAGTTTTCTTTCAAGCCCACTAATTTTATCCATTTTCAGGGACTGGATTTGTTAGACTGACCATAAACCATACTAGGATAGGTTCTCAGTCATCCACAAATTGACTCACAATGTGATTAATCAATTACTGAGATTTGATTGGAAAGTACACTTGCAAATGTGTTTACTGCCCTTGACCAGGTTCAGATCATTCCATGAAAAGAGAAGACTTTACAGACCCATCACTGTGAATTCTTTTGCAAAAAATGACAATTGGATATTGAAGGTGTTCATGTGTGCCTACCACCCAATCCCAAACGTTAACTTTTGTGTGTACTTCATTGAGCAAATCTTTATTGAGGACGTATAGGCCAAGCAGGTACTGAGCACTGGGTTTAGTATGGTAAAGAGAACAGATATGATTCCATGGTTTCTGCTCTCATAAAGCCTACAGTGTCATACATATGTATGTGTGTCATTTTTAAAATCACAGGAAAACTTTTTCCCATTTAAGTTTGGCAAGCCATATTTTTAGGTTATGGAAATCAGGGTATGTAAACGTTTTCTAAAATGACTCTGCCCCACCATAAGGGACATAAACAATTAGAATTTGGGGCAAACAGGACTGGAATTGAACCTCAACCCCACAATTTATAAGCAATTAGACAAACTGATTTCTGGGCCCCAGTTGCTTCTATTAAATGAAATAATAAGTATCCCTTGTGAATGATGACAGTTTACCATTATCCTTATTAATACCTAAACAGAGGCATTACTTCTTAAGTCAAAAGCATGAATTATATATTTCTCTTCCCAAAGTGCAGAAAAATTATCGGAAGAGAACATTAATATTGTTCACTTAGTTTCACCAAGAATGTCACTTTTCAGAATTAATACAGAAATACACTCATGGCCACTGACATTTTAACTGAAAAAAATAATAAAGGGGCACCTGGGTGACTCGGTTCGTTAAGCATCCAACTCCTGGTTTTGGCTCAGGTCATGATCTCACAATTCTGTGAGTTCAGGCCCCACGTCAGGCTCAGTGCTAACAGTGTAGAGCCTGCTTGTGATTTTCTCTCTTCTTCTCTCTCTGTCCTTCCCACACACTCTCTCAAAATAAATAAATAAATAAACTTAAAATAATAATAAATAATCATAATAATAAGGCAAAATCCTCTAACAGTGGATGCTACTATAACAGTATTTCTTTAAGGCTCTTTTCTTCTATGGGGGAACATGTCCTTGCTCCACAGAGACAAAGCCCTGTTATTTCAGTTATGATGAATAAATCTGGTATAACCATCATTTATAAGGGATCTTTTAGTAAATTGTATCTAACCTTATCACTCCACCTGTGTAATGGTTTGACAAAGACAGGAATCATGTTGAACTCAGCTTTCCCTGTTCTCTCCACCCACTGGTACTTTGCATAGACTTAGAGCATGCTAAGTGTGGCTAAGAAGACCATATCTTATTATGTGCTATTTGACATATAAGCTGCAAGAGAAACTCTGGCCTAAATTCTAGGTAAACTTACTTTGTTTCACCTAGAAATAGCAATTATCAAACAAATTCTACTCCTATAACATTTCTGCTAGGAAAAAAAAAAAAGTTAAATTCCCCAATCTCTACTCAAGCCAAAGCAAAGCTTCAAGAGTATTTAGACATAGAGAAAAGGAATAAGGCAGATCAGGAGAGAATGGGTATGTTTGTAAATGGTGTGCATGCAGCAGGCCAACTTCCTTTCTCTGCTGGAATATTTCCTAAAGTTTGCTCCACACAATGCCAGTTCTAGGAAAAGCCCAGGGTTTCAAGGTCAAATAACTTTGGGAAATTTTGCCCAGCATTTTCCTGTCTTGAAAGTTCACAGTGGGAAGACAAGATGGCGGCTTAGGAGGACGCTGGGCTCACCGCATGTCCTGCTGATCACTTAGATTCCATCTACACCTGCCTAAATAACCCAGAAAACCGCCAGAGGATTAGCAGAACGGAGTCGCCGGAGCCAAACGCAGACGAGAGGCCCACGGAAGAGGGTAGGAAGGGCAGCGAGGTGGTGCGCGCTCCACAGACTGGCGGGAGGGAGCCGGGGCGAAGGGCGGCTCGCCGGCCAAGCAGAGCCCCCGAGTCTGGCTTGCAAAAGCGGAGGGGCCTGACGGACTGTGTTCCCACAACAAGCACGACTTAGCCTCTGGGAGGTCATAAGTTAACAGCTCTGCTCGGAAAGCGGGAAGGCTGGAGGACAAAGGGAGGGAGAGCTGCTGAGCCCCCTGACAACAGAGCTCAGTTTGGTGGGGAACAAAGGCGCTCGCCAGCGCCATCTCCCCCGCCCATCCCCCAGCCAAAATCCCAAAGAGAACCGGTTCCTGCCAGGGAACTTGCTCGCTCCGCGCAAACACCCAACTCTGCGCTTCTGTGGAGCCAAACCTCCGGCAGCGGATCTGACTCCCTCCCGCTGCCACAGGGCCCCTCCTGAAGTGGATCACCTAAGGAGAAGCGATCTAAGCCTGCCCCTCCTGCCCCCGTGCACCTTGCCTACCCACCCCAGCTAATACGCCAGATCCCCAGCATAACAAGCCTGGCAGGGTGCAAGTAGCCCAGACGAGCCACACCACCCCACAGTGAATCCCGCCCCTAGGAGAGGGGAAGAGAAGGCACACACCAGTCTGACGGTGGCCCCAGCGGTGGGCTGGGGGCAGACATCAGGTCTGACTGCGGCCCCGCCCACCAACTCCAGTTATATACCACAGCACAGGGGAAGTGCCCTGCAGGTCCTCACCACGCCAGGGACTATCCAAAATGACCAAGCGGAAGAATTCCCCTCAGAAGAATCTCCAGGAAATAACAACAGCTAATGAGCTGATCAAAAAGGATTTAAATAATATAACAGAAAGTGAATTTAGAATAATAGTCATAAAATGAATCGCTGGGCTTGAAAACAGTATACAGGACAGCAGAGAATCTCTTGCTACAGAGATCAAGGGACTAAGGAACAGTCACGAGGAGCTGAAAAATGCTTTAAACGAAATGCATAACAAAATGGAAACCACCACAGCTCGGCTTGAAGAGGCAGAGGAGAGAATAGGTGAACTAGAAGATAAAGTTATGGAAAAAGAGGAAGCTGAGAAAAAGAGAGATAAAAAAATCCAGGAGTATGAGGGGAAAATTAGAGAACTAAGTGATACACTAAAAAGAAATAATATACGCATAATTGGTATCCCAGAGGAGGAAGAGAGAGGGAAAGGTGCTGAAGGGGTACTTGAAGAAATCATAGCTGAGAACTTCCCTGAACTGGGGAAGGAAAAAGGCATTGAAATCCAAGAGGCACAGAGAACTCCCTTCAGACGTAACTTGAATCGATCTTCTGCACGACATATCATAGTGAAACTGGCAAAATACAAGGATAAAGAGAAAATTCTGAAAGCAGCAAGGGGTAAACGTGCCCTCACATATAAAGGGAGACCTATAAGACTCGTGACTGATCTCTCTTTTGAAACTTGGCAGGCCAGAAAGAATTGGCACGAGATTTTCAGGGTGCTAGACAGAAAAAATATGCAGCCAAGAATCCTTTATCCAGCAAGTCTGTCATTTAGAATAGAAGGAGAGATAAAGGTCTTCCCAAACAAACAAAAACTGAAGGAATTTGTCACCACTAAACCAGCCCTACAAGAGATCCTAAGGGGGACCCTGTGAGACAAAGTCCCAGAGACATCACTACAAGCATAAAACATACAGACATCACAATGACTCTAAACCCGTATCTTTCTATAATAACACTGAATGTAAATGGATTAAATGCGCCAACCAAAAGACATAGGGTATCAGAATGGATAAAAAAAACAAGACCCATCTATTTGCTGTCTACAAGAGACTCATTTTAGACCTGAGGACACCTTTAGATTGAGAGTGAGGGGATGGAGAACTATTTATCATGCGACTGGAAGCCAAAAGAAAGCTGGAGTAGCCATACTTATATCAGACAAACTAGACTTTAAATTCAAGGCTGTAACAAGAGATGAAGAAGGACATTATATAATAGTTACAGGGTCTATCCATCAGGAAGAGCTAACAGTTATAAATGTCTATGCGCCGAATACCGGAGCCCCCAAATATATAAAACAATTACTCATAAACATAAGCAACCTTATCGATAAGAATGTGGCAATTGCAGGGGACTTTAACACCCCACTTACAGAAATGGATAGATCATCTAGACACACGGTCAATAAAGAAACAAGGGCCCTGAATGAGACATCGGATCAGATGGACTTGACAGATATATTTAGAACTCTGCATCCCAAAGCAACAGAATATACTTTCTTCTCGAGTGCACATGGAACATTCTCCAAGATAGATCATATACTGGGTCACAAAACAGCCCTTCATAAGTTTACAAGAATTGAAATTATACCATGCTTACTTTCAGACCACAATGCTATGAAGCTTGAAATCAACCACAGGAAAAAGTCTGGAAAACCTCCAAAAGCATGGAGGTTAAAGAACACTCTACTAACGAATGAGTGGGTCAACCAGGCAATTAGAAAAGAAATTAAAAAATATATGGAAACAAACGAAAATGAAAATACAACAATCCAAACGCTTTGGGACGCAGCAAAGGCAGTCCTGAGAGGAAAATACATTGCAATCCAGGCCTATCTCAAGAAACAAGAAAAATCCCAAATACAAAATCTAACAGCACACCTAAAGGAACTAGAAGCAGAACAGCAAAGGCAGCCTAAACCCAGCAGAAGAAGAGAAACAATAAAGATCAGAGCAGAAATAAACAATATAGAAACTAAAAAAACTGTAGAGCAGATCAACGAAACCAAGAGTTGGTTTTTTGAAAAAATAAACAAAATTGACAAACCTCTAGCCAGGCTTCTCAAAAAGAAAAGGGAGATGACCCAAATAGATAAAATCATGAATGAAAATGGAATGATTACAACCAATCCCTCAGAGATACAAACAATTATCAGGGAATACTATGAAAAATTATATGCCAACAAATTGGACAACCTGGAAGAAATGGACAAATTCCTGAACACCCACACTCTTCCAAAACTCAATCAGGAGGAAATAGAAAGCTTGAACAGACCCATAACCAGCGAAGAAATTGAATCGGTTATCAAAAATCTCCCAACAAATAAGAGTCCAGGACCAGATGGCTTCCCAGGGGAGTTCTACCAGACGTTTAAAGCAGAGATAATACCTATCCTTCTCAAGCTATTCCAAGAAATAGAAAGGGAAGGAAAACTTTCAGACTCATTCTATGAAGCCAGTATTACTTTGATTCCTAAACCAGACAGAGACCCAGTAAAAAAAGAGAACTACAGGCCAATATCCCTGATGAATATGGATGCAAAAATTCTCAATAAGATACTAGCAAATCGAATTCAACGGCATATAAAAAGAATGATTCACCATGATCAAGTGGGATTCATTCCTGGGATGCAGGGCTGGTTCAACATTCGCAAATCAATCAACGTGATACATCACATTAACAAAAAAAAAGAGAAGAACCATATGATCCTGTCAATCGATGCAGAAAAGGCCTTCGACAAAATCCAGCACCCTTTCTTAATAAAAACCCTTGAGAAAGTCGGGATAGAAGGAACATACTTAAAGATCATAAAAGCCATTTATGAAAAGCCCACAGCTAACATCATCCTCAACGGGGAAAAACTGAGAGCTTTTTCCCTGAGATCAGGAACACAACAAGGATGCCCACTCTCACCGCTGCTGTTTAACATAGTGCTGGAAGTTCTAGCATCAGCAATCAGACAACAAAAGGAAATCAAAGGCATCAAAATTGGCAAAGATGAAGTCAAGCTTTCGCTTTTTGCAGATGACATGATATTATACCTGGAAAATCCGATAGACTCCACCAAAAGTCTGCTAGAACTGATACATGAATTCAGCAAAGTTGCAGGATACAAAATCAATGTACAGAAATCAGTTGCATTCTTATACACTAACAATGAAGCAACAGAAAGACAAATAAAGAAACTGATCCCATTCACAATTGCACCAAGAAGCATAAAATACCTAGGAATAAATCTAACCAAAGATGTAAAGGATCTGTATGCTGAAAACTATAGAAAGCTTATGAAGGAAATTGAAGAAGATTTAAAGAAATGGAAAGACATTCCCTGCTCATGGATTGGAAGAATAAATATTGTTAAAATGTCAATACTACCCAAAGCTATCTACACATTCAATGCAATCCCAATCAAAATTGCACCAGCATTCTTCTCGAAACTAGAACAAGCAATCCTAAAATTCATATGGAACCACAAAAGGCCCCGAATAGCCAAAGGAATTTTGAAGAAGAAGACCAAAGCAGGAGGCATCACAATCCCAGACTTTAGCCTCTACTACAAAGCTGTCATCATCAAGACAGCATGGTATTGGCACCAAAACAGACACATAGACCAATGGAATAGAATAGAAACCCCAGAACTAGACCCACAAACGTATGGCCAACTCATCTTTGACAAAGCAGGAAAGAACATCCAATGGAAAAAAGACAGCCTCTTTAACAAATGGTGCTGGGAGAACTGGACAGCAACATGCAGAAGGTTGAAACTAGACCACTTTCTCACACCATTCACAAAAATAAACTCAAAATGGATAAAGGACCTAAATGTGAGACAGGAAACCATCAAAACCTTAGAGGAGAAAGCAGGAAAAGACCTCTCTGACCTCAGCCGTAGCAATCTCTTACTCGACACATCCCCAAAGGCAAGGGAATTAAAAGCAAAAGTGAATTACTGGGACCTTATGAAGATAAAAAGCTTCTGCACAGCAAAGGAAACAACCAACAAAACTAAAAGGCAACCAACGGAATGGGAAAAGATATTCGCAAATGACATATCGGACAAAGGGCTAGTATCCAAAATCTATAAAGAGCTCACCAAACTCCACACCCGAAAAACAAATAACCCAGTGAAGAAATGGGCAGAAAACATGAATAGACACTTCTCTAAAGAAGACATCCGGATGGCCAACAGGCACATGAAAAGATGTTCAGCGTCGCTCCTTATCAGGGAAATACAAATCAAAACCACACTCAGGTATCACCTCACGCCAGTCAGAGTGGCCAAAATGAACAAATCAGGAGACTATAGATGCTGGAGAGGATGTGGAGAAATGGGAACCCTCTTGCACTGTTGGTGGGAATGCAAATTGGTGCAGCCGCTCTGGAAAGCAATGTGGAGGTTCCTCAGAAAATTAAAAATAGACCTACCCTATGACGCAGCAATAGCACTGCTAGGAATTTATCCAAGGGATACAGGAGTACTGATGCATAGGGCCACTTGTACCCCAATGTTTATAGCAGCACTCTCAACAATAGCCAAATTATGGAAAGAGCCTAAATGTCCATCAACTGATGAATGGATAAAGAAATTGTGGTTTATATACACAATGGAATATTACGTGGCAATGAGAAAAAATGAACTATGGCCTTTTGTAGCAACGTGGATGGAACTGGAGAGTGTGATGCTAAGTGAAATAAGCCATACAGAGAAAGACAGATACCATATGGTTTCACTCTTATGTGGATCCTGAGAAACTTAACAGGAACCCATGGGGGAGGGGAAGGAAAAAAAAAAAAGAGGTTAGAGAGGGAGAGAGCCAAAGCATAAGAGACTGTTAAAAACTGAGAACAAACTGAGGGTTGATGGGGGGTGGGAGGGAGGAGAGGGTGGGTGATGGGTATTGAGGAGGACACCTTTTGGGATGAGCACTGGGTGTTGTATGGAAACCAATTTGTCAATACATTTCATAAAAAAAAAAAAAAGAAAGTTCACAGTGTACATTGGTAAATTAAAGCTTACCAGAAGTCCTGCCTATAATAAAGAAAAGTGTTTAAAATTGTTTACCTACCATTCTCCTGAATTTATCTGGCGAACGTTTCACATATAAGCAGAACTAGTAGTTTCTATGGAACACACTGACTTCAGGAAACTGCCCCACAGTGTTGAAAGGACTTCCTTACCTTGTTGATTCACACACATACAAAAATCCTGGCATTTTATCTCTAAATCCCACAGGACTGAGAATGTGAGCATTTTCGGGAATATTTTAACTAAAGACACCAGTCTGGAAGTACCAGAAAGTTAACACAGTTGAATTTTACTTATGTAAGAAGACAGTTTGAATCCAGGAAGTGGTTCCCCAGCAATGCCTGGAATGTTGTCATAAAAACCAATCAACAGATATCCAAGTCCTGTTTTGTATGTGGGAGGGACAGAGAAAGAGGGAAAAAAACATATAATTATCACCCCCAAATGTCACTGATGTTTCTTACAGTTTTCTACAAATTAAAACACAGAATCCATTTTCCTACAACTCCATCTTGGGACTTCCAGTTTACCTTTGTGTATTTCTAATTCTACTCTCTAGATGGCAGCACAGATGAAAAAATGCCAGAAAAGCTTGGAGCCAACTGACTTCCAGAGCAACAAGCAGCTATCAACTGCCTACCCTCAGCTCACCCTTCTTTTTTTTTTTTAAAGTGAAATCTAAGGTATGATGATTACACTTAATCTTTTAAAATAATTAGTGACATGGGGATGTAAAGAATTAATGACAAACTGATATCAGTGAATGAGGAACTGACCACTTAGCAACATCTCTCCCATATAGTTGTATTTTCTGTATCTCAGCAATAATGTCATCAGTGTTCCTATGTCATGCAGAATGTCATATAAGCATGGTCATTTGTGTCATGACACTGGGCATCTGATACAGCCAAGCTCCAAGCCACCTGCTTTGCTGTGAGTACTGGATTCACTTAAGATATAAACAGTGCTATTTACTGACCCTTTTGTCAACCGATGCTTTGAATCTGCTGTAAAGTGATCACCATGTCACCAGATGCTGCACTGAAGCTTAAGAAGTTAGCAAGAAGGTAACACTTCATTAAAAGCATGCAACTTATGGTTGAATTAATAATGGAAGAGAAAAGAAGTGGAACAGACCTTTATACTTTACATCAAAGCCCCACTAAGGTTTTTTGAAACATTATTCCTCATGGTGTTAAAAAAACAACATTCACATTCAACTGAGTAAATTTAAAGATCAAGTTAGCTTTATTCAACAATTCATGAATGGGCAGCATCCCATTTAAGCAAATAGAGAGGAGCTCTGAGGAGCTATACAAAATGGAAGGCTTTTGTAGGGGCAGGGATAAGGAAAAGGCAGATTACCTTATCTTTCTTTGGCGGGGTGGAAGGGGTCTATCAGGTGGATTACCTCACTACTGGTAACCAGGAAATTTCAGATTGATTGATTCAAGATTACATTCCTGGGAGAGGCTGAAACTGCAGTTAGGTTAGGTATTAAGTATTGGTTTGGTGATGTAGGCTTAGCACAAATGACTCCATTTTGGGCCTGTTGTTTCTTTTTTTTAACAATGGGGTCTACCAGCAAGATGTTGATAACAAAAAAACATAACATAGGGAAGGTGCCCCTTCAACACATGGCATTTCAAGGGCTCAAGAGTACACTAAAGAACACTAAATTGTTCATGTGCAATGACCTGGATAGAAGCTAAAAGGTCACCTGTGCCTTTAAACAAACAACAACAGGGGCACCTGGGTGGCTCAGTCGGTTGAGCATCTGACTTTGGCCCAGGTCATGATCTCATGGTTCACGAGTTCAAGCCCTGTGTTGAGGTCTGTGCTAACAGCTCAGAGCCTGGAGCCTGCTTCAGATTCTGTGTCTCCCTCTCTCTTGGCCCTTCCCCAGCTCACACTCTGTCTCTCTCTCCCCCCCTCTCTCTCTCCCTCTCTCTCAAAAATAAATAAATAAATAAGCATTTTAAAAAATTTAAACAAACAACAACAAAAAACTCTCACCATGGAGAGTGAACATAACTATAGTACATAAATAAACCAACCTGAGGCCAAGTAGATTGTCATTCACATCCAAGAAAAAAATCTATTTGCAGTGTATCAGAGTCCTTTTTAAATTCTTCCTCCTCCTCCTCTTCCTCCTCCTCCTCCTCCTTCTTCTTCTCCTTCCCCTTCTCCTTCCCTTTCCCCTTCCTCTTACCCTTCTCCTGCTTCTTTTCCTTCTTTCTTAATGAAAGCAAACATTCCAGAAAATTACTCTGAACCCCACATCTTTCCTTGAAGGAATACCTTTTAATATTCCTCAGGTTATAATCAGTTATGATGAGTCTCCTGGTGCTCTAAGGTTACTGAATGCTTTTCCCTGGGCTGTAGGTTTAGACACAAAACTGAGTCCTAAAATGACAGATGGAGAGGTACTGAGGTAATGCAGAACATGAGAGAGTGAAGGAAGTTGGCATATTGAGTATGACCCAGTCACTGGCCTGCATACATCTCAAGGGCCACACCATCCCACACCATCCAGAGCTGCAGGCCAACAGCCCTCAGCTCTGGGAATTTCCGGGTAGCCAAGACCCAGGTTACTCCTTCTGAGACCCAGGACTCTTGGAGGTGTCACATACCCAGCACAAAGATGAATCCTGAGAGTCCTGACCCATTAATTCTGTTGCATCTGTACAGCCACCAAACCCGCCATTCCTGAGACCCTTGATATCCTTGATGTGTGCCCAAGATAGAAGCCCTTTCAAGGAGTTATAGCCTCTATGAAACATCATCTTCATACTTGATTCAGCTTCCAACTCCTCCTTTTCCTCCTAAACTTCTCTTCTGTGACCTCAGAAATCCCATTCATCATCAACAAAAACCCTGATACTCCTAACCTCTTCACTGGACATTCTTTAGCTTCCTAACCCTAACCTGGCTTTCCCTGCAAGCTCACTGCTTCCCCTGCAGCCCTTACAAGTGGAGGCTGCTGAGTTGGGTTCTTTCTGTCACACACTGTCATTTCCAGGGGTCTCAGTTCTCTGCCCTCTGAGACCCAGACCACATAGCTATCAGGTCACACTCTCTACCCCACCTGTCATCTACTGACTGCCTAGCCATGCCCTATGTTTGTTAGAGACGTTAGCAACGAACCCCACTATCCCTTTTCATTCCAAATTCTGCTAACAGTCTAGCACATTTGGTATGTCCGTGAGGCATAGTTGACCTCTTTCAATTCTTTGATTCCATCTCTGGTTTCCTTCCCTACTCTGTTTCAGTCACCCAATCCCATGACCACTCCAGACTTGGTCATCAAGAAACCATAGCACCTCTGAACCCATGACTTTCTATTCCTCTAGTTCTTCTCCTTTGGTTATTTTTACTCTATTGATTTTTTTTGAAACTTACTAAGAACTCTGTTTTCTCTTTATCTGTCATCCATTTGCTGTCTCCTTTTCCTTCTCTATCCAGAAAATATTCCATGCTTTCTAATCTTAGCCCTATGGCCTCAGTCCATTACTCCATTATTCTTTTGTTTCATATTCCTGACAAAACTTGAATCTAGTTGTTTGCCTTGGCCATTCTTTTGCCTGGGCTGCTGGACAATGCTGGAGAAAACCACATGGTCACACAGATCGGGCTGCCCTAAATTCATGTTCAGCAACCTTAAGTGGGACTTCAGTACTGCCTGCAATCCTACCACATTCCCCTGACCTGCTTGCTCGTTCTTTCTGAGTCACCAGAGCAGCTATTTTGAGAATTCCTCTCTCTTTCCAAACCCCCATGCTTGCCTTCTTTACTATTCTCTGCAGGTGATTTTGTTTTCCACTTACCAAGGGGGTGAAATAGAAGTTATGAGATGGGAGCAGCCTCAGTGTACCATGACAACCTATCAACTTGCATCTTTGCCCACTTCACCTCTTTCCTCAACCTTGCCTCTTTATGAAAGATGTGTCCTCCCCCCTCTAGGGCCCATCTCTTGGCCCATGCTCTGGGTCCCATCTCCTTCTGATTTCTCAGTTATTCCTTCTCACTCTTTTCTATATATTCCTCTCTACTTCCTCTCTACTTCCTCTCTACTGGCTCCTTCCTCCTCAGGTTAAAAAAGAAAAGCCACATTCTCCTCCATCTATAGCCTGCTCTCTCCTTGCCAGCTAAACTTCTTGGAAAAGTTATCTCCACTCACTGTTTCAATTTCCTCACTTTCCATTCACTCTCCCAGTTTGCTTTCTCTAAGATAACCAGTGATCTCCCTGTAGCTAAACTCAAGGGACACTTGTCAGTTCTCTTTATTTGACCCTATGCAGCATTTGACATGTTCTTGTTCTTGGTGCTTTCTCTTTCCTGGGCATCTGTGACACCACCTACATGCTCCTGGATATCTCTTTAACCCAGACCTTTCCCTTGAGCTTCAAACCCAAAGAGCTACCCTTTAGTCAGCTCACCCTGTAGGTTCTACTGGCATCTTAAAGTGAATTCATTTTCTCTTCAAACATGTACCTCTTCCTGAATTTCCCCTATGAGTGGTGAGCACAGACTCACTGATGCAGCCAGAAACTTGTGTATCATCCCTGACTGGTGGAAAGAGGATGGACGACCATGTATGATTGGCTGCATATTGTCATGAAGTCTAAGCTCTTCAACTAGTCTCATCTGGGTGGTCCGAATGCTGGCATGAGTTGTTAATGCCACTGTTGCCTACTCTGTGAGCACCAGAAGGGCCCAGTGTGCCCTCTAGGGTTTTTTTTTTTTTTTTTTTTGCGGGGGTGGGGGGGTGTTTTGTTTGTTTTATATATACAAGTGGTTTTCTTTTAAGTAGGTTTCACATCCACTGCCCATTGCAGGGCTTGCACGCATGTCTGTGAGATCAAGACCTGAGCTGAGATCAAGAGTTGGACCCTTAACCGACTAAGCCACCCAGGTGGCCTCCCCTCTAGTGCTTGGTGGGTTGGCTCTGGTGGATGGTGGCTCTGGTGGATGGTGATGGGCAGGTGGGGTGTACATACAGGCCCCATGTAGCTTCATCTTGAAGAGGGGCAGCCACATTCCCCACAACCCCGGCAAGCAATCCAGAAACATCTCTTCCTTTTGCCCAGCATATCCCCTTCCATATCAGGTTACTTCTTCTCCACTCATAGCACAGATAAGAAAAATCAATTCATAATTATCCATTTGTATAAAGTGTTTAATCTCACTCACATGTGTGAATTGCGTTAATCTCAAATAATAGAAGATTATTTAAAGCTCTCTCAAGTTCAGTTTAATCTCGGAGTTTAAGAGGAGAGTCCTTTGTATTTCATTTTTATTATGTAGAGTCTGGGTCTCTCTCAGCATCAGATTATCTCCACAAGAATTAATTTACTAATAAGAGTCTGGTGGTGGTAGTAGTGGTGGTGGTGTGTGTGTTTGTGTCAGTGTTGGTTTTGTGTCAGGGTACAGGTTGGCAGCCCAGCACCCAAGAAGATGAGTGGAGAGAGCACATTCCATTAATACTTCACATATCATCCTATCACGTGTTCTTTCAAAATTATAAGTCTGATCAGGTCATTCACTTGCTAAAAGCCTGTCTGTACCTTCCCATTGCCTTAAGGATAAAATCTCAACTTTTAAACTTGACTTACAAGCTAAGATCCGTTCCCAGCTTACCTCTCCCAATTCATTTCCCACAATTTTCCCTCTTCTTTCAGTTCCCTGAGCTCACCATGCTCTCTTTTGCCTCTGGACTTTCTCACATTTCTATAAGTTTTTCTCCAACTTTTCTCTATGCCTGGTTAATTCCTACGCATTCCTCTGCTTAAATGCCAGCTCCTCAGAAGTCCTCCTTGACCTTCCTCCCACCCCTGACTTTGATGTGTCACTTCGGTGTACTCCCACAACTTTGTCAGGTCATAGCGCTTATCATATTTAAAATTTTTTTTTAATTTTTCTGCTCTCTGACTAGACTATAAATGCTTTCAAGGAAAGATTGTTTCTATCTTGATCACCCTCCAACCCCTAACATGTGTCTGATACATGGTAGGTGCTCATTAAATATTTGTTAAATAACAAATGAATGAATGAATGAATGAATGAATGAACAAATTGAACTTGCAACCCAGATAACAGCTGGCTTCATGTGTACTGTTTTTCACCTTAAAGCAGGACTCGGTACTTCATTGTGTTTCTCTAAACATAAGCCAACCCCACAAAGCAGAGGTGAGCGATGTAGATTTATGTAGATTTGACTGAAGATTTTATAAAGAGACAGAGTGGGTTTAAATGGCAGGCATTTCTAGTGTCCCCTCAATGTCTCTCTTTGATTTCCACATGTTGGGTCTTCCTCCCTTTTGACTCTCCCTTCCTCCCTGCTCCATCACCCCCAACTCAGCCTCTACTTCCTTCTCTAAGGAAATATCCCTCTGGGGAGATTTTACAGGATGGATTGGAGAGAGATGAGGTTAGTATCAGTATACCATTTAGGAGACAATTGAGTGAGGCCAGGAAGAATTGATGAAGGCCTGAATTAAGAAAATGACAAAATGAGGAGGGGATTATGGGTTTAGGAAATGTTTAGGAGGGAAGCTCAACAGAATGTGGTTACTAATTTGATTGGGGTAGAAAATAAAGAGAGGAATATAGAGTGCATTCCAGATTTTGGTGAATGCAAAAGAAGGGAAGGAAGAAAGGAAGGAAGGGAAGAAGGAAGGAAAGAAGGAAGGAGAAAAAAAGGGAGGGAGGAAGGGAGGAAAGGAGGAAGGCAGAAAGAGAGGAAGGGAGTAGGGAGGGGAAGAGAAACAGAAAGAGGAGGCTTATGTTGTAGAATCTTAATTTCTTCCATTAAGCAAGATGGGAGAGTGATATGCAAGAGGTAGGATTGGCACTTGAGGGAAGTAGGAAAGATTTAGAAAAGGAGCAATGGAGAATGTGGTAGAAAGGCACACACCTTGATTAAAAATTCAAAGAATCGCTGTTAGTTATAAGGGCTGAGCTGGGAGCAGTCACCTGACATAGCTTGGATCAGATTTCTAAATTTTCTCCAGTAATATCTTCTGCTTGGGAGCAAATACAGAAAATACATGGTGGATTTCATCCAGGGTAGGGATTAGGAAGACAGGAATGAATGAAGGGCCAAAGGGATGAGGGTCACTGCAGAAATCATCAAAGCTAATTTCGGGCTGAAAAGACAAGGGCTGATGGGTTCTTGGCACTATGAGAACAGTAGTGGGTGAGAGAGCAAAAGTCACAACATGGAGAAGGACAAACAGAGAGTTCAGTGGCCCTTACAAAAATAACATCAGAATCTTCCAGACATTTTCTCCATAAAATGAAAAGTGAGCGCCTCTTTGAATCATTAACTAAACTGGCATTCAAATCTGGGCAGACTCTCCCAGGTTGGGTTGTTCTGCTTTGCCAAGAATTGATAAGCTTCTGTGAACCCTCCAGGGTGAGTGAGGCATGATCCATCTTCCCTGTCTGGACAAGCTTGATCTGGCCTCCTTCCTCCTGCTGAAGCAGGCCTGAGGTATGCGCCAGGATTCCGTGTCTTAGACTAATTATCACATTCCACAATGTGGAGCTCCTGCTGATACTGCCTCTCAGCTTCTAGAGGGCCCTGCTCTGACCCTTCCTGGCTGAGCTCCCCACCACAGAGCAAGGAGGCTAGGACCAAGGGGACGTACCCACTCAGAACTCGTGTTGATCACTACTAGACTGCAGTCTGGATAACTTGGACCACCTTAGAATTCCTTGCCTCAATGCCCTAAGTCCACTTGCAAGGCCTGCCTACTCTTCTCCAGTCTTATCCTCCCCAGGGATACCACTAGTGTATGCACTCCCCAGCCTGAAGGCGGCCAAGCAGAGCCTCAGGGATATGCACAGAGTGTGGATATGTGGGCCGGGGCACGCACACATGCCTGGCAGGCCTTTCTCAGTCAGAGTTGGGGATGGGAAGAAAAGGGGAGCAGCTTCAGCTCTCCCCATGCCCTCATGTCCTGGTGCAGAATTCCAAAGTGTCCAAGAATTACATATTCACACTTGGCCTTTAGGTCATTAGGGAGACAAAGTTATCAAGTTAGGAAAACAGGACATAAATTATTTATAACTTTTATGTAGTTAGACATATGGAATATGGACCTCCATTTGTACTCTTGCCCTTGGTCCCACAAATTTTAGGGGCGGTCCTGGCTCCTGCAATATATTACATACCTGTTGTGAAGTATAGCTCTTCAAAATTATTATTCTAGGTTTATTTGACATGATAGGTCCAAAATGTATCCCAGATAGTAAAAAATAGAAATCCATTAAAAATCCTGTCTGGATTTCTAAAAAGTTTTGGTACCCTAAGCACTTTTCCCAATTTTTGATATCATGTGAAGTCATTTGATAGAGTATCTTTCCCTGATTTACTAATGTCCATATTTAGGGTAAGTTTTGTAAAAAGAATCAGTGAATGTTTTTAGTATATTTACAGGTATGTGCAGTCATCACCACAGTCAATTTTAGGACATTCTTTTGACACCCAAAAGAAAACAAGTACCCATTAGGAGTAACTCCTAGTTTAAGACCCTCTGCCCCAGCCTTAGCCAACCACTAATCTATTTCCTGTCTCTTTAGAGTTGCAAGTTCTGGACATTATGTATAAATGGAATTATATAATATGTGGTTCTTTGTGACTAGCTTCTTTCACTTAGCATAATGTTTTCAAGGTGCACCTGTGCTTCAGCATGTATCGACACTTCCTTTTTATTGCCAAATAATATTCCATTGTATGGATATAACACATTTAGTTTTTCCATTTATCAGCTGATGGAATTTGGGCCGTTTCCACTTTTTAGATGTTATGAATAATGCTACTGTGAACATTTGTAGGCCAGTTTCATACGGACATATGTTTTCATTTATGTTGGGTTATATACCTAAAAAGGGAATTGCTGGATCATATGGCAACTCAGTGTTTTAGCCTTTTGAGAAACTGCCAGATTGTTTTCCTAAGTGGCTGCATCATTTTACATTCCCTCTAGCAATGTATGAAGGTTCCAAATTCTGTACTTCCTCATCAACACTTGTTATTAGCTGTCTTTTTTATTCTAGCCATTTTAGTGGGTATGAAGTGGTATCTCATTGTGATTTTTACTGCCATTTTCCTGAAGGTTAATGATATTGTGCATCTTTTCATATGCTTATTGACCATTTATATATCTTCTTTGGACAAATTTCTATCCAGATCTTTTGCCCATTTTTTAAATGTTTTTTTTTTAATTTTTTTTTTCAACGTTTATTTATTTTTGGGACAGAGAGAGACAGAGCATGAATGGGGGAGGGGCAGAGAGAGAGGGAGACACAGAATCTGAAACAGGCTCCAGGCTCTGAGCCATCAGCCCAGAGCCTGACGCGGGGCTCGAACTCCCGGACCGCGAGATCGTGACCTGGCTGAAGTCGGACGCTTAACCGACTGCGCCACCCAGGCTCCCCTTAAATGTTTATTTATTTACTTATTTTGAGAGGGAGAGAGGAGGGGAGGAGCAAAGAGAGCGGGAGAGATAGAATCCCAAGCAGGTTCTGCACTGTCAGCATAGAGCCCAATGCGGGGCTCAAACTCACAAACCATGAGATCATGACCTGAGCTGAAATCAAGAGTCAGATGCTTAACATACTGAGCCACCCAGGTGCCCCATCTTTTGCCCATTTTTAAATTGGTTTGTCTTCTTATTATTGAATTGTAAAAATTCTTAAAGTATTCTAGATACAAACCTCATGTCAGATACATGATTTACAAATATTTTCTCCCATTCTGTAAATTTCTTGTTGGTGTCCCTTGAAACACAGTTTTTTAATTTTGATAAAGTCAAATTTATCTATGCTTTCTTTTGTTGCTTGTGCTTTTGGTGTCATATCTAACCAACTATTGACTAAAGTCGCAAAGATTTATACCTAGGCTTTCTGCTAAAGTTTTAGAGTTTTAGATCTTACATTTTGATCTTTGCGCCATTTTGTGTTAATTTTCATATTTGAGAGGAGGTAAAGGTCCAACTTTCTTTTTTGCATATAATATTCAGTTATCCCAAACTATTTGTTGAAAAGACTGTTCTTTTCCCATTGGATTATCTTGGAACCCTTGACAAAAATCAATTGACCCTAAGTATGAGGATGTATGAGTTTTTAAAATACCCCTTTTCTGAGATCTATAATTTCTTTTCTAAAGAGATATGCAATAGGTCATATCTCAGATTTCTATGACTCTTTTACATCAGAAGTTTTGCACTAAAAACTACTTGGGAGGTGCCTGGCTGGCTCAGTTGGTGGAGCATGTGACTCTGGATCTTGGCGTTCTGGGTTCAAGCCCCATGTTGGGTGTAGAGATTACTTAAAAATAAAATCTCATTAAAAAGAAAGAAAGAAACTACTTTAACAATTGTTTTTGCTCCCCTAGAGCTATTTAGAAAAGTCTACTTGCAGCTAAAACATTCTTTCTCTTTAGAGGCATTTTACCCAGACAGGAAACAGAGATCTTTTAAACCTGGAAACTGAGGACACACTAAGGATCTTATTTTCTCCTTTTTGTCCTCATTTTTCTTTTATCCAGAAGAGTAATATTAACCATTTACAAAATTCATGGAGATTGATCATCTCTCTAGTATTTGGGGCCAGAATATATTTCTTGGCTCAAAGATCTCTTCCCCACACTTTTTTTTTTTAATGTTTATTTGTGTGTGTGTGTGTGTGTGTGTGTGTGTGAGAGAGAGAGAGAGAGAGAGAGAGAGAGAGAGACAGAGAACAGGGTAGGGGCAGAGAGAGAGAGGGAGACTCGAAGTAGGTTCCAGGCTCCATGCTGTCAGCACAGAGCCCAATGTGGGGCTTGAACTCACGACCTGAGCCAAAGTCAGATGCTCAACCAACTGAGCCACCCAGGTGTTCCTTTCCCACACTTTCACATGTTGGAAGAAATTAAACATGGGCCTCTACTCTCCTACATGAGGAACTAGGGTTGTTTCCTCAAATGAGACAGGGTTTGGGATGAGAACATTTTTTGGATTGAGATGGTTTTCTTAAACCCAGTTAGCTTCAATTCTAGGCTTATGTTATTGTTTACTGTATTTTGTTCCCATTTATACTGATGAATAATGGATTGAATTGTTTTCTATCATTTATATCATAAATATTTCCTCTAGGTTTGAGTACTGTGAAGTTCTCCTTTAAACTTGCTTAGGGATTAAACTTGGCGATGATTTAAGGTAATTAATTCATATGTCAGTTGTTAGCAAGGTCCAGTAATTAAAGTCTACTTCAGAGTAAGTTATTAACTCTCCAATAAAAAAAAAAGTACTTTATCAACTTATCAGTTTTAGCTATTTATTCTAGTTGACAGATGAGATAGGGAAGTTATTGACTGTACATAATCACCTTGTACTTTTACCACTTAACAGTGGGGTCAAATGGAAGTCTAGGTTGTTCAAGGTCCTTGTTTAAATCTAGAATAAACCAGTTCAGGTTGATGGGGGTGGAAGAGGGTGCCCTTGGATCTTGTTTCCTTTGCAATACTGTCTCCTTAAATTTTGCAAAGTCCATTTTTGCTCTGTTCAATTCCTCAAACTTCTAAAATAAAAACAGCCTAGACCAAGGATTTCATATCGAGATGTGAGATATTAAGTTTCCTTACTGTTAACATTTTTTTTTTACAGTTTTAACTATAATCTCCATGCTGTGCATTGTATCCCCATGACTAATTTATTTTATAACTGGAAGTTTGTACCTTTTGACTCCTTTTTATAATGCTTTTTTAAATCCTCATATAATCTTTTTAAAAACTATTAAATGCTATATGTCAATTATATCTTAATTTTTCAACAGGTAAATTTTTTTTAAAAAAGTTAACCCTTTAGATGCTCTCCTTATGAACAAGACAGAGGAAAAACTCTAGTTCAGTGTAAATGCCTGAGACACAACAGGAACAGGCTTTTTATTTGCAGACATAAACTAGTCACGAGTTTCCCTCTCACAATAGCAAGTTTCCTTTTATTCTGCTTTGTTTCTTGCCTGACATCTGGTTATAGTTACACAATTTGAGGGCGCCCCATATGTGCCCTTTTCTCTCCCCTTGTTGGCTTGTGATGAACAACTACCAAGGTCAGTCCAGGTCTGACTACTACTCTTTCATGTAGTCGGCATAACTGTAGTAGTGGTTCCTAAGCCTAGCTGATTATCAGAATTTCCTGGGGTTGTTTTTAAAGAGTCTTCAGGCTTCGCCTCAAAGGTACTGAATCTGGAACTTTAGGGTAGAGCCAGTGAATCTGTATGTTTCAAACCTTACCAAGGTGATACTGATATTCAACCAAGTTTGGGATACAGTTCAGGATTCTCTCCAGGAGGTTGGAGGTCCCATGGGTTTGGCCTCTGAGAGGTAGCCATCTACTTCCCAGAAGATTCTAAAATGATCAGGGATGCCTATCCAGAAGATTCTAAAATGATCAGGGATGCCTACTTAATGACTATCTCCTACCTTGGCAAAGAGTCCTGTGTTCCTTCTCTGTCCACTCTCACTTCCCTCAGACTGTCCTTGTGACTTATTTGCTCCTTCAAGCTGCCTTGTAGTGGCATTAGTGGAAATAAGATAATAAACTTTAGTCCTGATAAATCTGCCATGGACTTTTGGCCTAGCCTCTTGTGAACACCATTTGCCTCATCTGTGAAATGAAGATAATATCATCTTCTCAAGGATGTTATGAAGACCAAAAGAATATATTTACATACCACCTAGAACATAGTGCACCTTGCGTTATGCATTATTATTTGTTTGGTTTTACTTGTCCCCCTCTATAAATATGGTGGCTTAATGAAGCTTGCTCATTAGTTTTCCCTGATTGTAGCCCCCTAGATTGCTCTAAGCAGTATTTCTCAAAGTAAGGGACACAGACTAGCTGCATCTGAATAGGAGGGAAAGAGGACAGAAAGTTACTCTTATGCAACTCTAACTTTCTGCACTTTATTTATTCATTTATTTTTGAGGGGAGGGGCAGAGGGAAGAGGAGAGAGAATCCCAAGCAGGCTCTGTGCTGACAATGGGACTTGACGACGTGGGGCTCCATTTCATGACTGCAACCTGAGCCAAAATTGAGAGTTGGATGCTTAACCAACTGAGCTGCCTCGGTGCCCCTAACTTTCAGCTCTTTAAAATTTTTTATTGCAGTATAACACACACTTAGAAAATTATTATTTTTTTCAAACATTTTTTTAATGTTTATTTATTTCTGAGACATAGAGAGACAGAGCATGAGCAGGGGAGGGGCAGAGAGAAAAAGGGAGACACAGAATCCAAAGCAGGCTCCAGGCTCTGAGCTGTCAGCACAGAGCCCGATGTGGGGCTCGAACTCACAAACCGTGAGACCATGACCTGAACTGAAGTCGGTCGCTCAACCGACTGAGCCGACCCAGACGCCCCTAGAAAATTATTTTTATTACAAGTGAACAGCTCAGCAACTTTTCATAAGCTGAACACACCCATGTAACCAGCACCCAGATAAAGAAACAGAACATTACCAGTACCCCAGAAACCCTCCTCCACACATGAACTTTCAGAACCACTGTTAGAAAAGCCCAGCAATGCAGCCCTCTTTACCACAGTCCCACCTTTCTCTCGTGGACCCAATCTGCATGCTGTGTGAGCCCTTCCCAATCTGAGAGGCTGGGCCTGTGGCCTCACATGCCCCCTTACTAGTAATGTGACTTTCTTTGTAAGAAGGGTCACAAAGGGTGTTTCCATCATTTATATTCCTAGCATACACCCTAAACTGTTTAAAGTAAATGAATTCAGATCCTGGCCAACAAGGAGTGGAGATCAGTCATTGCCTGAAAGCATCAGCTTATTACAACACTCCAGCATTTTCTCACAGAAGGGTGAATGAGGTGGATTCTAGCGTAATTACCTTTGTGTAATTGAAAACTAAATCACTGATGACTGCATAGTTTAAATATCCATTTAAATACTTTCATTTTATTGCACTTATTTTTTGCAGGACATACTACCACCAAATAGGCTATTAATTTTTCTAGGGAATTAAAATCTGAATGGGTACATTAAAAACAAGCACAGCTCAAATAGATGCCTCTTTTTCCAGAGATCATTAGTTTTTCTTTTTATTTAATCCAGCTTTTCAAATAATGTATTCTACCAGGACCTGTAATAATACAGGTCTTGCCCAAAAGAGATCACATTTTGTATGTAATATGATTTAGGCAAGATTTTAAATAGCAGGACAAAAATCTGGGGCGTCTTTGCCTATACAGTATCTTCTCAAATACTCACATGCACACAAATTACATAGGGGTCTTATTAAAATGCAGATTCTTATTTGGTGGGGCTTGAGGCCCGAGATTCTGCATTTCTAACAAGCTCCCAGATGGTGCTGATGCTGCTGGTCTGAGGACTACACTCTGAGTCACAAGAGTATTCAGAATAAGCACTGACTAGAAGCCTGAATACATATCTGAGCTTCAGTTTCCTAGTATATACAGACTATTTCTAAGGTCCCTTCTAAATGTATGAATCCACAATTAAATAATCCGTCTTTGCCTGTTAGCTAATTTTTCTTTAGCCTCCTGATTCTCATTGTTTATAAGTGGTTATGTTGGATATTGTTCTGTATTGGAAAGCCAGAAAAACACTCTTGCTTAAGGTTGACAGGTTTTATTTTTCAACCTTCTGCAAGTCTATATCAATCCATGAAAAATTTTGGCTAGCAGTAACTTACTATCAGACCAGAACCTAAACTTGAGTCAGCAGTGTAAGACTTTGGTCCGATAAGCAAGAATGAACCTGAGAGTATAACCAAAAGAAAGGGACAGCTAGTTCCAGTTCCAGGTGATGACATAAGAAGATCCTGAACCCACCTCTTCCCAGGGACACACCAAATCTACAGCTGTATATGGAAAAATTGGCAGAGCAATCCTTTCACGTCAGGCAAACAAGAGGAAACCACATCAAAGGGGGTTAGGAAAGGCTGAAACACAATCTTGCCATAAACCCCATCCCTGCTATAGCAACCCACAACTGGGAGTGAACTAAAACCCAGAGCTTCTCCCTGAGGAGCAAAGAGTTCAAACCCCACAAGAGGCACTCCGACCTTTTAGACGGCACCTGAGAGATGAGCGTCCAAAACACCTGGCTTTGAAGACCACTGGGGTTCATGCCCAGGAGGCCCATGGATCTGTGGTAAACTAAGAAACATCTATTAAAGGGCCTACATGCAGGCTTCCCTGCCCAGGGCACATGGCAGAAACAGCCCATTAAAAAGGGCCCAGACTTTATGTGAAAGAGACTTATTTCCTAATTTTAAAGCACTGGTCTAAGGGACAGGGGCCTTCTGGGTTACTCTCCATGGTTGGAGGCAAGTGCCATCTTGCACACTCTCCCTCTACCTTGCTAAAACCGGTGGTGCCATCTTTTTTTTTTCTTTACTTTTTTTTTTCTATTTCTTTTTTATTTTCTTTGTTTGCCCTTTTTTTGGCAGGTGCCATCTTTGCATTTTCCATCTGCCCTGCTCCAACCAGTGAGCACCACTTGGCACTCTCCCTCGGCCATTCTCCAGAGTGCCAGTATCTCCCAGCAGGGAGATACTACACACATCTGATGCCCCAGTTTTTATATCCAGTGACCTGGTTTTTGCAGCTACCACCCAGGGGACACCCTTTGATTGTCTGGATCTAGATGCCAGGGGGGCTTACATTCCTGGGTCTCACAAGGAAAATTAGAGGTCAATATCCCTGATGGACGTAAATGCAAAAATCTTCATGAAAATATTAACAAATTAAATTCAACAATACATTAAAAGGATCATACACCATGATCAAGTGGGATTTATTCCAGGATACAAGGATGGTTTAACATCCCAAAATCAATCAGCAAGATACATTACATTTAAAAAATGAAGGAGAAGAAACAGACACTTTTTGTTTTATTTTTTTGAAGTTTATTCATTTTTTGAGAGAGAGACAGAAAGAGAACAAGTGGGGGACGGGCAGAGAGAGAGGGAGACACAGAATCTGAAGCAAGCTGCTGGCTCTGAGATGTTGGCACAGAATCCAACATGGGGCTCGAACAGTGAGGTCGTGATCTGAGCCTAAGTCAGATGCTTAACTGACTGAGCCACCCAGGTACCCAAGAAGAAATAGACTCTTAATTATAGAGAACCAGAGGGGAGGTGGGTGGGGGGATGTGTTAAATAGGTGATGGGGATTAAAGAGCATGTTTGCGATGAACACCAGATGTTATATGGAAGTATTGAATTACTGTATTATACACCTGAAACTAATATTACACTGTGTGTTAACTAACTTGAATTTAAATAAAACCTTTTTTTAAAATGAAGGGAAAAATCATATGATCATGTCAATATATGCAGAAAAGCATTTGGCAAAATTCAGCATCCATTTGTGATAAAAATTCTAAAAAAAATCTCAGTAAAGTGAGTATAAAGGAATACCCCTCAACATGATAAGCGTCATACATGGCAAGCCCACAGCTAACATCATATTCACCAGTGAAAAGAGGAAAGTTTTTTTTCTAAGATCAGGAACAATACAAGAATGCCCATTCTCACCACTTTCATTTAACATAGTACTGGAAATCCTCACCAGAGTAATTAGTCAAGAAGAAGAAAGGACATCCAAGTTGGAAAGGAAGAGTAAAACCATCACGATTTGCAGATGACATGATACTATATATAGAAAACCCTAAGATGCCACCAAAAAACCTGTTAGAGCTAATAAATGAAGTCATTGAAGTTTCAGGATACAAAATCAGTATCCAGAAATTTGTTGCATTTATGTACGCTAATAACAAAGTAACAGAAAGAGAAATTTAAAAAACAATCCCATTTACAATTGCATCAAAAAGAGGAAAACAATTAGGGATAAATTTAACCAAGGAGGTGAAGGACCTGTACACCGAAAACTGTAAGACACTGATGAAAGAAATTTAACAAGACACAAATAAACAGAAAGATATGCTATGCCTATGGATGAGAAGATTAATATTGTTAAAATGTCCATATTACCCAAAGCAATCTACAGATTCAATGCAATCCCTATCAAAATTCCAATGGCATTTTTCACAGAAATAGAACAAACAATTCTCCGATTTGTGTGGAAACACGAAAGACCCCGAATAGCCAAAGCAATCTTGAGATAGAAGAACACAGAGATGGGGGGTATGAGAAGGGAAATAGGTGAAGGGAATCAAAAGGTACAGACTTCCAGCTATAAAATAAGTAAATCAGGGGGATATAATGTACAGCATTATCTATAGTTAATATTTTATTGCATATTTGAAATTTGCTAAGAGAGTAAATCTTGAAAATTCTCATTACAAGAAAAAAAATCTGTAACTGTGTATGGTGACAGATAACTAGAATTATTGTGGTGACACTTTCACAATATATACAACTAGTAAATCATTATACTGTATGCCTAAAACTAATATAGTGTATATAAATTATACTTCAATTTTTATTTTTTTCAACGTTTATTTATTTCTGGGACAGAGAGAGACAGAGCATGAACGGGGGAGGGGCAGAGAGAGAGGGAGACACAGAATCGGAAACAGGCTCCAGGCTCTGAGCCATCAGCCCAGAGCCCGACGCGGGGCTCGAACTCCCGGACCGCGAGATCGTGACCTGGCTGAAGTCGGACGCTTAACCGACTGCGCCACCCAGGCGCCCCTACTTCAATTTTTAAAAAAGAAAGAAAAAGAAAACGACAGCTCATTCTACCAGAATAGGCAGTCCTTATATGAATACTTAATTCAAATAGCCACCACTGGAAAGAGCTGCAGAATTTACAAAGAAAAGTTCAAAGAACTGGCATCATTTAGCTTGTGGAAAGGGGACAAAGGATACCTTAAGAATCATTTTCGAATGGCAGCATAAAGCAGCATATCAAGGCATCAAAATGGATTTACGTTAGCTCTAAAGCAGATCTTATGGGGCGTCTGGGTGGCTCAGTCAGTTAAGCGTCTGACTTCGGCTCAGGTAATGATCACATGATTCATGAATTTGAGCCCCACACTGGGCTCTCTGCTCTCAGCACAGAGCCTGCTTCGGATCCTCTGTCCCCCCTCTTTCTTACCCCTCCCCCATTCACGCTCTTTCTCTTTCTCAAAAATAAACAAACACTTAAAAAAATAAAGCAGATCCTATGATAATGATGATCCTAGGTGATAGGATTGCCAAGGAAATTTCGTTTTTCAAACATCTTTAAAACCAACCTGGACCCTACATTGCCTATCAGCTGTGTTATGAGTTCATGTATCAACTGGGGTTTGGCGCAGACACCACTCTAGGTATTGAATACAAGGAATTAGATGCTTACAAAACAGATGGGCTGGAAAAACAGAGGCTAAGAGGGCTGCCTTTCCGCTTCCAAGTCAGACCACACAGCAACAACCTAGATAGAGATCAGGAACCTATGGAGACCACACAGCTGGCATCACAGCCACTTCTCACCAATAGAATTGGTGTCACTGCAGAGGGGCAGAAAGTCTGATCATTGAAAATCACGCCTCATGTAGCATGCTCATCAAAAACTAACAAAGGAAAACTAATAGGCAGGGAAAATAGCTTCCATTTTGCTTTTACCTTCCAGTCTCACATCATTATACCTGATTGGCAAAATGTAAATTGTATACAGAATCCCATTAACAGGGAAGTCTAAGAAACGTTGTTGGGGTTTTCTAAAGTCAATTTTTTAAAGTAGGCTCTACACCCAGCATGGAGTCCAACGTGGGACTTGAACTCACGACCCAGAGATCAAGACCTGAGCTGAGATCGAGAGACGCTTAACTGCCTGAGCCACCCAAGCACTCCTTCAAAGTCAATTTTTATTGAAGTATAACATAATTACAGAAAAATGCACAAATCACAATCAGGTACAGCTTGATGAATTTTTATAAAGCAGATGTACCCATGTAACTATAACCCAGATTGGACAACAGAAATCACTTACACACCAGAAAGCCTTCCTCATACTCGTTTCTGGGCATTATATTTCCAGAAGGTAGCTGCAATCTTGGTCTCTCACACCATAGAGCAATTTTGCCTGTTTTCGAGCCTTAGACAAAATGGGATGATGCAGTATGTACTCTTTTATGACTGGCTCTTTTCACTCAACATTATAATTGTGTGATTCATACATTGTATATAGTGATAGCATCTTCATTTTTATTGCTATATTGCATTCTTTTGGATAACTATAACATTGGTTGTACATTTTACTGCACATGGACATTTGGGTCGTTTCTATTTGCGGATTATTACAAATAGTGTTGTTATGAACACTGGTGAATATATGTGTACACTTCAGGTAGATATATAAGAGCGGGATTTCTGGGTTATAGGGGATGCGTATGTTTAGCTCGATTGGACACTGGCAAACAATTTTCCAAAGTGATGGATATGCCATATCCTCACCAAAACTTTGTATTTTCTTCTTTTACATTTTAGCTATTCTGTTGAAAGTCTAATGCAATGTATTGAAATTGTATTGTGGTTTTGGTTTTTATTTTCTTGATGGCTAACAAGTGAAGCACCTTTTCATATGTTTATGGGCCATATGGGTGTCTTCTTCTATGAAATGCTTGTTTTTCACCCAATTTCTTATTGACTTGTCTGACTTTTTCTTCTTCTTTGTAGTGCTTTATTCTAGGAGTCCTTTGTTGAACTCCTTTTGTCACTCCATGGCTTGTTTTTTCCATCCCTTCAGTGGTGTCTTTTGATGAAGACATTCATAATGTTGATGTAGTTCAGTTTATCAGATGTTTTCTTTTATGGATCATTTATTTTGTACATATCCAATTTAAGAAATCTTTGCTGACTCCAAGATCACTCTAGTATTTTCCTATGTTTTTTTGTGAAAACTTTATTGTTTTACTGTTCACATTTAGATTTACAATTCATCTGATATTGATTTTTGTGTATGATGAAAAGGAAGGGGTGCCTGGGTGTCTCAGTCAGTTAAGTGTCCAACTCTTGATTTCAGCTCAGGTCATGATCTCATGGTTCATGAGATCAAGCCCCACATTGGTTTCAGGGCCTGCTTGGAATCCTCTGTCTCCCTCTCTCTGCCCCGCGCCCTGCTGTCTCTCTCTCTCTCTCAAAATGCATAAATAAAACTTAAAAAAAAAAAAAAAGAAAAGTAAGAAATATAGTTTTAAGCCTTCCACCTCCTGTAATATTGCAGAATGGGAATGGGGTGTCTATGGAAGGTGGTGAAAATGAATGATGAGTGCCAAGAGACCATGTCTGACACAGTGAGCTGGTGAGTTTTTACACTGTAAAATAGGTAGCTCCAGACTGTGAATTTTCCTGAACCTCTTTTCAAATGTGATCTTTTATGATAGTGATTTCCCACGTTCCACCCTTCCCCAATGTTAGCGATCCACCTCAGGCAGTTGCTTTGCCTCTCCTTTCTTACCCCACCTCTTGGAATGTCATTACTGTGGTCAGAGCACTGTGGTCTTTTTCAGAAATTGTAGCAAGACTTGATCTGCTTTCAAATAAATGAAAAGAAGATCAGAGTATGACTTGGTGGGTAAATGTGAATGTCAGTATACTTGTAAAGAAATGTAGTTTTACTAGCCATTCTAAGAAAGTGTGGTCAAGTACAGGTCATTGTTCTAAATGGTTTGGGGACATGGAAACAACTTAAGAGTTCATGAACAGATGAATAGATAAAAAAAAAGTTGTGGTATAAATATACAATGGAATATTATTCAGCCATAAAAACTGAGAAATCCTACCATTTGTGACAGATACAGATGGACCTAGAGGGCATTATGCTAAGTGAAATAAGTCGGAGAAACAGGAAGCCTGGGTGGCTCAGTCAGTTAAGTGTGTGACTTCAGCTCAAGTCATGATACCATAGTTCGTGAGTTCCAGCCCCATGTCAGGCTCTGTGCTGACAGCTCAGAGCCTGGAGCCTGCTTCAGATTCTGTGTCTCCCTCTCTCCCTGCCCTCCCCCACTCATGCTCTGTCTCTCTCTCAAAAATAAATAAAAACATTTATAAAAAAAGTCAGAGAAAGACAAACACTGTATGATCTCACATGTACAATCTTTAAAAAAAAGGCCAGGGGGCGCCCGGGTGGCTCAGTTGGTTAAACATCCATGTCTTGATTTTGGCTCAGGTCATGATCTCTCAGTTCATGGGATCAAGCCCCATATTGGGCTTTGCACAGACAGCACGGAGCCTGCTTGGGATTCTCTCTCTCCCTCTCTCCCTCTCTCTCTGCTCCTCCCCCACTTGTGTTCTCCCTCCCTCCTTCTCTCTCAAAATAAATAAATAAACATTAAAAAAAAAAAAAGACCTCGTAGAAAAAGAGATCAGAGGGGGCACCTGGGTGGCTCAGTTGGTTAAGTGTCTGACTTTGGCTCAGGTCATGGTCTCGCGGTTAGTGGGTTCCAGCCCCGCGTTGGGCTTTGTGTGGACAGTTCAGAGCCTGGAGCCTGCTTCCGATTGTGTGTCTCCTTCTCTCTCTGCCCCTCCCTTGCTCTCTGTCTCTCTCTCTCTCTCTCTCAAAAATAAACATTAAAAAATTAAAAAAAAAAGAAAAGAAAAGAAAAGAAAAAGAGATCAGACTTGTGGTTACCAGAGGCAGAGAGGGAGGAGAGGGGAATTGGAGGAAGGTGGTCAAAAAGTAGAAACTTTCAGTTATAAGATCATAAGTACTAGGAATGTAATATACCACATGATGACTATAGTTAACACCCTGTATGATGCATATAAAAGTTTTAAAGAGAGTAAATCTTAAGAGGGCTCATCCCAAGGAAAAAATATTTTTATTTTTATATTTTTGCTTTTTATTACATCTATATGAGATGATGAATGCTAACTAAACTTATTGTGTGATCATTTCACAATGTGTGTAAGTCTAACCATCACGCTGTACACCTTAAACAATGATGTATGTCAACTATATCTCAAAAATACTGAGAAAAAATAAATAAAAGACTTGAGGAAAAGTGGGTTCTCCCAAGTGGGTTAAACAAGCTCCTTAATGCTATTACCTCTCCCTGCTTATAGGCACAACCACTCTTGAAGTTTGTTTTTTCATGTAGAGCAATTGATGTCTCAATCTGATATACGGTATTACACAAAGGAGGTTTTAAAACCAGTTCCCTAGCTTTCGTACAGTCAGACTTCTCCCCGTGGGGTCCTTCTCTGGAAATTATGGGATGGCCACTAGAACAATAAAATATGTCTAAAGCAAAATTCTCAATTACCTTGTGCCTGAATCCCTGCTCTTCCCTTTGACGTTTGTATATATCCTTTGTTCCCTAATAATATCAGGTGAAGTGGCTTGTGAAATACGACTCTTTTATTATTCAGCTCAACTTCTATTTCATGTCCTAATATCTCTGGACCATTAGGAAAATTAACACTGGTCATTTCAAAACACACTGAAATGGTCATTTCCAAATCAGACTACACAGTTTCAAGATCTTACATAGTGCCGTGGCCCCTAGAATGGGATGGGTATCTTAGCTGGTGCTTAATTAGTTCACAATGATATGTCCAAGACTGATATATGTTGTAGGTGTCCCATGGCCCCTTTATGTCTAAGAAGCTTCTGTTGTTTCTGGGTCCCCTAGAGTTTTAACCAACTGCATAGATGCACCTGACAGCCATTCTAGGTTCTTCCAATTCCCATTTTCCAGGCACTCCTGTAATTATTCTATATGCATTGTCCTGTTTAATCCTCATAATAATCTAATATGATAGTACTTATTTTTATCCACATTTTATAGATGAGGACTTTGAGGTTAGGTAATATGCTCAAAGCTCTCCTATCTTGTTAGGGGTAAAGCTTTCTCTGCGGATTGATTCTCTTTACTCTTTTGTGTGAATTCTCATTAATAATTCATTTTCCCACTCTTGTTCTGCCTCTCAGATCTTAGAGAAACCCCTTGCTATCATTTCCACTTGCTTTCAAATTTGTCTTTGCAAAGACCCAGAACAGCAAGACACGCCAGACATCTTAGTTAATCTCCTTATTCAATTCACGAAGCAAGTATTTCTAGGCAGCAGCTATATGTTCAACATAAATTCTGATGACTAATGTGCAAAAGAAATACAAGAGTCCCTTTCATAGGAAATACAAATGTAATTTAATTTAATTAGAAAGAAACCTTAGCTCTTCAATCGTTAACTGTTAATTTGACACTTGGGACTCAAACATACAAACAGCTATTGTTGTTTTTGATGGTTCTTTTTTCTGGGTCATGTCCCAGATGTAGCATAACTCTCTTATGCTCATTTGAGAGCTACTGAACCCCAAAGGGTCCACCTCCACCCACAGTCCTCCTCAGGGTCCAGTGGGTCTCAAGTCTCAATTTCCCATCTCTCTAATATGCTCAAGGTTTCCATAGGGATTAGAATGAGGATGAAATCTTTAAGAAATTCAAAGTGCTATTTTAGAGTCAATGTAGTTTTGATAGGTTTTAGGGATGACTCTGGAACCTAACCACTAAATATAAGCTCTTTATGGAAAAATATCAACATATTCCCCCAAAACAAATTTGGAACCCAATGTGGTTACACTCCTTGATTATAAACCATGTTAAATTCTTTGCATTTCTCAGATACCTTAAGTTGTAAACCTGGCCACTTTATTTTTTTAATTGTTTTTTTTTTAAATGTTTGTTTATTTTTGAGAGACAGAGAGACAGAGTGTGAGCAGGCGAGGGTTAGAGAGAGAGGGAGACAGAATCTGAAGCAGGCTCCAGGCTCTGAGCTGTCAGCACAGAGCCCAGCGCAGAGCTCAAACTCGTGAACTGTAACATCACAACCTGAGCTCAAGTTGGACACTTAATCTACTGAGCCACCCAGGCGCCCCTAAACCTGGCCACTTTAAAAGGAAACTTCTGATATTTTCTCTATTCTTAGACAGAAGTAGATGTTTTATTCTGGACACCAATTCTCAACTTAAGCAAATTAGTGCTTCTAGCTACTTCAGGGAAAACAGAGCTCTCTGGTAGGAATCATTTAAGACTTTACAAAAGTCTTTTACAGAGTTCTAATTACACTTATTTATCTCAAAAGTAATCCCCTGTTAGCTGAATGTAAGGTGACCTACTGTGGAAACTAGTTTTACTGGAACATTTTATTCTCTATTTCTGTGACCATGAGTTTAGTCCTAGGGAGAGGAAACTCAGAACCATTTGCTTCTCTCCGTCATGTAGGTCTGGTTCAGGAGCCTGCTCAAATAGTCCATGATCCTGATGGAAAGCAGAATGTCAGGGCTTTATAAGAAGAAACACAAAATTCTTGATCCCAGAGAGTGATCAGTTCATCTTATTGCTTCCTCCTCAGATGAAGAACAATTTCAGTAAGATGAGATCCCTGAGCATAGAATCTGCAGGAAGGGGAGAGTACTGAAATGGAGGATAACCTTAAACTTTGTCCTGAGTAATTTTTAAGTCTCCATCCACCTCAGTTTTGTTATCTGTGAAAGGGGGTCTTGATACCTATTTAACAGGAATATTATAAGATCAAAAGAGTTATGTGAAACTCCTCTATGAAATTTAAAACAGTATATATCACTACAGATTTTGAAAATTCATTTTTATATTTCCTTTGCTTTTTAACCTAGAAAATGCACTGACCAGCCATATTGACCCCATTACCTATTTTAAAAGCATTGCTAGACTTTGATGATGGTGGGATGATAGTAGCAATAGCAAGAAAAACAGAAAGAGGAGTATGAGTGGTGGGGAATGTGTGTGTGCTGTTCCCTGTGCTGGATTTTCTTTGTGTCGCAAGACTTTCTGTGAAAGCTGTCCTGTGTTCAAAGGGAAATGAACACAAATTAGATGGGCAATCTACCCAGCTATCAGAATTCACATTAATCTTACCACCAAAATAACTGTCCATTGCAAGTTCAGTTCACTTTTTTTTTTTTTAAAAAAACAAGCTCTGGCTGGTTTTATTAAAGAAAAATTTTACAGGATTTACTTTCCACCAGTCTGTTCTGGCATGCTTCTAATGATAATACAATCACCTGGGTCAATGATAGCCAGTGTGCATACTCTGTAGTATTTCCCACATGTTGTGCCCAATTCAACATTATTCCCACTGTATTTGTGGCCAACATGGCATAATATTCTATTTCAGATTTCCTCAAGGCCGGGCAGTTGTTAGTGAGGATGACCAGTTTCGCTTTGCCATGTCTGACTGTTCAGAGTCTGCTTGTACCCCAGCACATACTTTCCACTTTCCATAATGAATTGAAGCCTAGAGTTAATCACCTCCACTGACTTTTTGTCTTCTTGGTGGCCACCATCTTTCTGCTTTAGGTGTGGGATGGCCCCAACTGAGAGCAGCAGCCAAGATGGCTGGGAGTGAGAAAGGGTCATTATTATTTTCTGAAATAGCCATTTTTATTGCTAATAGTTGCATAGACTTGTGGAGATTTCATTTTGCTTTGTTAAATTGGTTAATATATCTTAAATTAGCCATTAGATAAGAGTTTACCTTAAGAATACTGTTTTAAGAGATGAGATAAGTTCCAATCTGGAACCAAGAGTGACCTAGAACAGATACATCTTTCTAATTCCAATCCAATGGAACCCTTAGGCTGAATTCTACCTCTTAAAAAAAAAAAAAAAAAAAAAAAGGGAGGGGATATAAAGGTGGAGAAAAGAAAGCTGATAAATCACTCCCTCCAGTTTTTGGAAGGAGGTAGATCATGCTTCCACTCCCACAAGGCTAGTGCTGGGAACTCCCCATTTTGGAAGATGAGGCAGATCTTGACATGAAAAAAGTTTGAAGTAGTGTCCCACCCTAGAAAATAAGCTAAATTAACTTCTTAGAGTACACAGTTAAGATGTAAAAACAGTAAATACCCAGCACACTCAAAGGCTTTAGAAATGCACATATCTCTTGGGGAGCAATTTAAATTTCAGAACTCTATCTTTAGAAATTGGGGTGCTGGGGGGGGGGGCTCAGTCGGTTAAATGTCAGATTCTTGATTTCGGCTCAGGTCATAATCTCACCATTGGTGAGATTGAGCCCTGCATTGGGCTCAGCACTGGGCCTGGAGCCTGCTTAAGATTCTCTCTCCTTCTGTCTTTGCTCCTTCCCCACTCACACACGCACACGTGCTCTCTCTCTCTCTCTTTCAGAAGAAAGAAAGAAAGAAAGAAAGAAAGAAAGAAAGAAAGAAAGAAAAGAAAAGAAAAGAAAAGAAAAGAAAAAGAAATAATTAAGCATATATGCAAAGATTGAACTACCAGGCAGATCATCTCAATTATGTCCAGTATTTTTTGCCATAAGCATCTTTGGCAAAGACATCTTTGCCACCAACATTTTTGCCCTGTAGTAATTGGCTATAAGGCAATTTTGCCATGAAAAATAAAATAACTGGTTGACAGTTTGTTTTCATTTCTCCATTGGCAAAGTTTCCATTTTTATATTATATAAATCTTGGCTAGCTCTCATAATGGTCTGAAGAGTGATGGGTAGACATAGTGGTCTTAAGATAGTAGATGATAAATACATACATCGCCTTATTAGAAAATATGGTAACAAAACTTACTAGAAGTGTGAAATAAGAGAGTATAAAGCCAGACTGCACGCTACACTACTAGGAAATGATTACATATCAGTTACAATGATAACAAAGTTCAGTTACAAATGCATCCCAGAGTTAGCATTTCTTCCACATTTCCCATGGAACTTTGGAACATCCATCAAGGGACGTGTGACAATAGGTGAAGAATGAACATCCATGTAGAAGGCTTTCACAACCCAATACAAAGCTCAGTTACAAATATACATCTTAGTATTTGGAAAACTGATACTTCTCTTAAAGAAGGAAGAAATTAATACATAATTTTATTAGTTTTTTCATGTTTCATTATGTCCTTTTCAATATCCCTTTTTTCTTTTTCATTATTTTATATTTTATGACAGAATTGCCTTATAGTCAATTAGTTATGCAGTGAAAATGTTTGTGGTAATGCAAAGATGTCTCCAGCAAAGATGTTTATAGTGAAACTACCTGGAACACATCGAAGCAATATGCACCATACAGGAATAGTAAAAGCGACTACATATCCAATAATAAGAGTTTAGTTAAATACATCCAGATGATGTGTACTATTTGTATTTAATGTAATGTTATAGATAAATATTTATTAATTTGATAAAGATTTCTAAAATTTTTTAAAGACAAACACAGGTGACAACCAATATGTACTCAATGGTTCCAATTTTAGAAAATAAATAATGTGTGAATATAAGTATGGTTTTAAAAGCTCTTAAAGGGTTTCTGGCTCAAGATAGTAGACTGAGAATATGCATTTAATCCCCTCTTGCTCTCCAAATCCCCCTAAAATTATTTTATTTTATTTTAAGCTTATTTATTTATTTTGAGAGAGAGAGAGAGAGAGAGAGAGAGAGAGAGCATGTGTACAAGTAGGGGAGGGGCAGAAGGAGAGGGGAAGAGAGAATCCCTCTCTCCTTGAGGGGCTCAAATTTACAAACGGCAAGATCATGACCTGAGTTGAAGTTGGATGCTTAACCAACTGAGCCACCCAGGTGCACTTTTTTTTTTTATTTTTATTTTTTTAATTTTTTTTTTCAACGTTTATTTATTTCTGGGACAGAGAGAGACAGAGCATGAACGGGGGAGGGGCAGAGAGAGAGGGAGACACAGAATCGGAAACAGGCTCCAGGCTCTGAGCCATCAGCCCAGAGCCTGACGCGGGGCTCGAACTCCCGGACCGCAAGATCGTGACCTGGCTGAAGTCGGACGCTTAACCGACTGCGCCACCCAGGCGCCCCTCTTTTTTTTTAAGTTTATTTATGTATTTTGAGAGAGAGAGAGAGAACGCACCGCATTAAAATAATTTTAAAACACACATTCACAAAGAACATAGTTTATAAGAGTGTAAAAAGTACCCCCTGCCCCCAGCTTCATTTCCAATGGGCTTACTCCTTCTCTCAAAGTGGAAAGAATCCAAGCAATGAGACGAGAAGATGGAAGAAGATTCTTACTTTTCATTTCATGCTTTCTGTACTATTTGAATGTTTTCGTTAATATGTATGTATTTTTATAACTCAAAATTACTGAAGGATAGATGCAAACGTATTAATACAGTAGCATCACATTTAGCATTTACCTCAGCTAGGATTCACCTAAACTTAGTAGAGTTGGTGGTAAAAGAGAAAGAATAAAGGAAAGAGGGAAAGGAGAGAAGGAAAAGAGGAGGGGAGAGTAAGTGAGAACCTTTTAATTTTTTTTTTTTCAACGTTTATTTATTTTTGGGACAGAGAGAGACAGAGCATGAACGGGGGAGGGGCAGAGAGAGAGGGAGACACAGAATCGGAAACAGGCTCCAGGCTCTGAGCCATCAGCCCAGAGCCTGACGCGGGGCTCGAACTCCCGGACCGCGAGATCGTGACCTGGCTGAAGTCGGACGCTTAACCGACTGCGCCACCCAGGCGCCCCAAGAACCTTTTAAGTGGTACGGTGATTTCTGCCTTACCTTCCTTTCAGTTAGCTCAAACTTAACCCAAAGTAAATATGAAGGAAGTAATATGAATTTGATCCATTTCTGGTCTCATGTGCTTTTCATGCATTGAGGATCTAGTCATGCTGAGTGTGATTCTAGTGTTAACAGAACCTTTTATATTTGTTTGTTTGCATTTAAATAACATGGCTTATAAACACAACTACTTCATTAGCTGCTCAACTGAGGAAGCAACATTCTGTTCCATCACTGAGCGACTTAGGGTATTTTTCAAGAATAATTATCATTCCTCCCTGAATTTAGAAGTCAATTCCCAAAACTATGGAAAACTACTGCAGAAATTAGTAATCAGTGGTGGTAGTAAGGTGTATTTTGTTTTCTCCCCCTCTTTTGTCATATTTTCTATTTGAAATATGAGAAAGTCTTCCTTTTTAATAAGGAAACTGTATTTGAAAAAAATTGTAACAGTACCTAGCGCTCTCATCCCACCCTCAACTGGCTGGTGGGCATCCAATGGCTCCTCTTTCCCAAAGGCAACAGGTTTCATGACCCAACTTGAAGAGCTATCTCCTTTCCTCCTGCTGCCCCAAATGGAGCCCTTTTTTAGTAATAAGATGCTATAACATACTAATTTTATGCCTTACAAAACTCACTCAACTGCAATCTGCATCAATAGTATATGTAACTAGTCCCTCAATTTCTTTTTCCTTATATATAGTGCTTCATGAAATTCTAAGAAACTCAAATTTATATTCATCAGTAGGAAAATTGTTTTGGGGGGGATTTGAAAAAAACATAGAGAACAGCATTTTTAGCAGAAACATTCAAGAGGCTACTACTTTATTTTATAAGTTAAAAAGTCATCCAAGAAACTTCAGATAGCATAGAAGAGGAACTCACATACCGATGATTAATCTGTTGCTTCTGCCTACAACATTGAGCAATCAGGGTTGGGCTGTCCCCAAAGAACAACTTTGAAATCCTGGAAGGGCAATCAAGCACTTATCTCAGAGGCCTATGGGATTGCCAAATCCTTTGGATACTTTAGAAGTTAGAGAGGAAGAAGCAGCTGAGCACTGTCTGCTCTTTCAGGGGGCCAAGCCCTGATGAAATCTGTCCAAACTGATAGCCTGGCCAGGCTTCAGGGTTAATGGTTCGGGTCTGTAGAAAGCAAGACTCCAAGACTGCATGTTCTCTGTGGAGGATAGGTACTTGGATAGGTACCTAATCGCAAATCAAGGATCCAGTTTTAATCCTTATTCTGTGATGCAAAACACTTTGCTTTAATCTCCCGGACTCCTTTATTTTTATAGATTTAAAATGGAAAACATACTCTTTATTTATTTTGCATATTGAGAGGCTCCTTATGGGTAGATAGTGCTGGAGTCCCAAGGTACCATAAGCTTTAAAATACATATTTTAGAAAAAGGATAGAACACTCTATAGCAAAGTTATTGGGCTTTTGTAGTGTGGGAGGTAGCAGACAAGCAGTTCTTGATGAGCCCAGTGGAAAGCAAGCCTGGAAACATTTTCATGTTCCTCTTTAGGATTTTGCAACTTGTTTGCTTGTTAAATTAATACCTTGGCAACAACAATCTCATTTTTCTTGCATAGAATCCATCTCTAAGAAAATGTACACCTAGAAACCGTCAACAACGATTTGCTTACCAGGTTAGAGTGAACCCATTGACAGTGTTGGTACGGATCAGCCTTAATTCTTTCTCAGGGCATTGAAGCAAAAGACACAGGGGAGTAGCTATCAGGGGTGTGCAGGTGAATCCCATTCTGCCTGACGGTCCACAGGAGGCCTGCACCACAGCCACCTCCCCTGTCATCTGATGTTAGGACTATGGGGAGTGCTTTACAGTAAGCTCAACTGAACCATATTCGAGGAATCTCAAACAGCTACAAGTCCAGATAAAAGTTCTGAAAATCCTTCTTGAGACAAAAGTCTCTCTCCTCAGATTTACTGAGATTCCTGACCACACCCCAACCTGGGCCTCTTTGTTCGCCACCTTCAAGATCTCAGACTTGCTGCTAAACCACTTACCTAGTGCCCACCCACACCCCCATACTCAATACATCCTGTCTAGGGCATACCATCTATTGCACCATTTCACCTAAAACTTAAAATATGCTAAAATTTCTTTCCAGCTCAGACTGTGCTCAGCAGCTCCACTGCCATTCTCACCACGAGTCCCGTGTCCCATCCCTACCAAGCCTACTGGGATGAGCCTATCCTGGATCTCCATCCTCCCCCATCACCCACTTCTCCCTACCCCACTGGCTTCATCCAGTCAGTGCCCACTTGAAGGAGGCCAGAGTGTAAACTCTGCGAGTCTATACCACTCTTCTTTCCCCTTAATCACATGTGATAGACCTCCGGCGGAGTGTCCCTTAGCGTCTACAATACTTGATAATAAAAGAGATGCCGGAGGCATATTTTCTACTCCTCCTGATCTTTAATTCCTCCTTCTTCCCCTACTTCTGAGATGGGGACTGACTAGGGAGATACCAAATTGATCTGGAGAGGATGAACTAGATATGCTCAGCTTATGGAGCCTGGCCTCCATGAGAGGACATGGAATCCTAACCTACCCCTCCAGCTGTGATATCCAATTTTAAGCTTTAAGCATCTAAAGCAAGAACAGTTGTGAAAATACTAGCCTTCTTGTGAGAGCGAAATCAAACAAGGTCATGGATATGAAAGCACTTTGCCAGCTAAACTATTTAAAACAGATAAATCACATTAATAATTGTAGTGATTCTTTTCAAAGGGAAACAGCCAAGACCTTGAGTGAAAAGTCAAGTACATCTTTTCCTTGAGGAAAAGTCAGTACATCTCCCCTCTCCTGCCTCCTTCTCCCTGGCCGCACTCATCAAGTTCCAACACTCACTGCCTTCTGTCACACCCAAATCTCCGACTCCTTTTTCCTCACGCGAGTTTCCACCCACCCTCCAGCACCAGGGGAAACTTCTCCACTAGCTGTTGATTTCATTATCCGATTATAGAAATTCAACAATAAGGCATGAATGAGGATTAATTCTTCTGGAATATATTTATATATTAAAAGAATTTGTTAATCGAGAGAATTTCATATTGTTGGAATGGTCTGTAGAGAAAAAAAGAGAACATGACTTTTTATGTAGTTTAGGTTTATTTTTTCAGATTTTAAATTAATACATGCACTAGTCAGCAGAAACGTATTCATATTTTCACCAAAAAATATGTGCAAAAATGTTCACAGGCACATTATTCACAATACCCCAAACCAGAAACAACCTGAATGCTCATCGGCAGCACAGATAACATGTAATCTAGTCACAGAATGGAATACAACATAGCAATGAAAATGAAGGAACTAAAACTTTACACAGCAACGTGGACAAATCTCACAAGCATGATAGTGAGTAAAGGAAGCCAGGCACAGATGAGTACACACCACATGATTGCATTTATGTAAAGTTAAAAAGTGAGACAAAAGGAATCTCTGATGTTAGAATTCAGGACTGTTCACCCATTTCGTGGGGAGGTGATAGTGACTAGGCAAGAGACACAAGGTAAACTTCTGAGGTGGTAACGGTGTTCATGGTAATGATGTTCTGTTGTTTGATCTAAGGATTGGTTACATAGTTGTATAGATTTTGTGATTCACTGAGCTATAAATCTATGTATGCACGAATACATATGTAAATTAAACATGCATGTTTTAATTTAGTATGCATACATGTTATACTTAAATTTAAGTATAGCATGTGTTAAAAGTTTATTTAAAAATTAGCAATACACGTTTACTGTGTAAAATCTAGAATATAGAAAATATATAGTGTTAAAGCATAGCTTTCAAGAAAGGTAAAATCATGACTCATATCAATATAAAATGAGCCCACATCAAAGATTTTATTTAACTCATTAATTAATGAAAGAACCAATAAGATGTTATAACATGTTCAAATGGATTTGATTTATATTATCTACCAGACAAAATTCATTTGCATTGCATTAATAAGAATCATTTACACAGCTACAACAGGATATATTTGCATTACTATCAATTTTCTACATGTTAATTTCTTTCTCTACAAAGTTGTGAAATAATCTAGCCAAGAACAATGAAAGCAGAAATAACCAGAATGGATGAACTAAATTTCACTCACTAAATTTCAAAGATTTTCTTACAATACAGTAAAACCAAAACAACCTATATTCCTTCTAGTCAGGGATAACATATACAAATTTTGTGCCATATTTTTTAAGATCATGTGAGAATTGTCTTATCTGTAGCAAACTTAACCTAACTAAAAAAAAAAAAAAAAAAAAAAAAAAACTTAACTGTTTCCATTTTGAGGACAGATTTTTCCTTAGTTCCAGAAAGTATTTGTTCACATTTCTGGTTATTTCCTTAGCATGCTTTCTTAGAAGAAAAAGTACTAGATCAAAAGATACATCATCTTAAGACTCTTGATACATATTGTCGAATATTATAGAAATACTTTGGAACACATAGTTGGAGGAACCTAACTAGGCTACCTGTGTATTCCAGGAACTACTCCTGCCCATAAGATTTCAGGAGTAAAATGTGTATTTACAGTCTTGCAACTACCCACCATCTGCCCTCTTCTCCTTTGCTTTTGGACTTCACCAATACTGAGTAAAAACCTAGTCACTGACTCAGGAAAAAATGTGGGTTGGCACAGCAAACTACAGAAATCTCAAGTGCAAACACAAATCCATGACTACAAGAGGGCTGCCTGCACAGATGGCTTCATCTGTATTAGGTTATAAATCCCTTGAGGACTTTTCCAGAACACAACTCAAACCCCACTTCCTCCATAGGACTTCCTGTGTTCACATGTATTTTCTGACCTGTTTGCCAGTCTGGATTTAAAATATTCTATAAGTGATGTGTATTTATAGTGTTTATCGTTGTCTATTAAGTGCCAGGGAGTGGTATGGTAGGCCTGGGGTAAGTGGTAAGCAAAACAGATTTCTTCCTGGACTGTCCAAAAAGTCTGACTACCATACTTCTATAATATACAAGATATAACCATAGGCATGGAATGAACATCATGCATTTTAATGTCAGGGTATTTATTGTTTTTTTGTATTTGTTGATTGTTTTCAGGAGATAGGTCTTCTCTTTCCAGCTAGATAAGATGCTCCTTGATGTCAAGGGCCATGTCTTTACTTCTCTGGCACCTTCCAAAATATTGAGCTTTTAGTAGGTGCCAGCAGAGAGCAAACTAATTGAAAACATTAGTGCCTCTTGTCTGCACAGATCAAGCAAACTATTCCTTCCAGCTCCTCGATATCTCTTAGAATCTCTGTGGGAATAAGTAACAAAAGACTGGGAAACATTAATTTATTATGTAAGTGATCATTTTACATTTTATATCTTCACCAATAGGTGGCACCATCAATTTTAAAGTTACATTTTATCTCGTTACAGCCCAAAATTCTTAAGTATGGAATTCATTCAGTAAATGTTTATTGGGCACCTTCTATGAGTAGGCTGCCCAGCTGGCCACCACCAACAGTAAAAACAAAAACAAAAACAAAAGCAAAAACCACTATAGATACACTTTTCATATTTCCTTTTCTGATAATACCCTAAGGGATATTTCACTGCCAGATTTCATCCTTATTTTAAAAATAACATCTAAGTCTTGGGTAATGACTCATAAACAACAGTTTTACAATTGTGTGTGTGTGTGTGTGTGTGTGTGTGTGTGTGTGTTCCAACTCAACCTAATATCTTATTTAAAACGAGGGAGAGTAATGCAAAGGTAACTATAAAGCAAACCAGAAAAATCTGGATGGGGGGGTATGGAGATTCAATCTGCAGCATTTAATCCATCTTGGCTTTTTAATTAACACAATTTACCACTTCTCAGTGAAAGGAACTTTTCTTTCCTTTTGGGAGATAAGAGAAGTATGATCCAGGCATTACAGAATTATTTCTGCAGCTTCCAAGGCAGCACAGTCCCATCTGGAGATAATAAAAGGTCCCATTCCTCTCTGTTTATTTCATTTCAAAAGGTTCATTCTCTGGAATTGCCTGAGGTTGCAAACTGTAGCCATATGCCAGCTAGAGAGGGCTGCTGCCTGAGAACTGCTCAGGGAGTCTCTAGTCCCCAGAGAACTCGTGTTAGGTTGTCTCAGAGTAGAAACAGGTCCCTTACACTCTCCCCAAAACATTGCCTTGTCCACAGTCTGAACACAGAAAAGGAGCAAAAAGAAACAAGGAGGAGGGCTCAGCAGGGAAATGCAGTATTTGGAACTGCAGTCTTTGTATGAAACACCATTATCATAGTCACTAATTTACCCCCCTACAGATGAGAGAAAGGGAACATTTGACCAAGTCTGTTCCTCTTTTCGCTTAACTTTAAAGTGCGGTGAATGTCATTAGCTACATTGGGAGATACAAAGATAGGGCACACAAGGATTTTTGCCATCCAAGAGCTCCTTGTCCAGCAAACCACAATAGTGTCTTGTATAGCAGCGGTGAGAAGTAGGCTCTGGGGCTCTATTCATTTGAGCCCTGGCTTCCCCACTTATGCATTGTTGAGTAAATCATTTAGTCCCTCCATCCCTCTGTTTTCCCAACCTGCAAAGCGGAGATAATGTAGTTACCTCATAGAGCCATTAGGAGGATTAAATGGAATAATGCATTAAGATTTTAACAAGGGATGCCTGTTGTTAATACAAGTAACTTTAATACAAAAGGAAATGTTAAGTGTCAGAGGTCTAAATAAAGAGCTACAAAACCTCAGAGGCTGGAGCAATAAGTTTTCAGGGGCCAAAGCAGAGCAAAGCATTCACTGATGGCTTTATGAAAGTGGCATTGTAACTGAGCGTCGAAGAATAAGTAGTATTCGCCAATGAAGAGTTGGGAGAAAGGGTACTCCCAGAAGACGGACTATAGACAAAGATGGTAGGGAAAGGAGGTGAGAAAGGGAAGTGTTCATAACAGAAATAGTAGTTCAGTTTAGCTGGTGGGAGGGCACATGAAAGAAAAGTGAATGGTGAAAAAGTTAGCTGTGATGATAGGTTGGAGTCATGTGCAGTGCATATGTCAGGCAGGGGAGGCTGGACTTTATACTTTGGGCCATAGGAAGCCACTGAAGCTTTTTTGAGCAGAAAAGTGTCATGCTCACAACCATGCATTCACAACTGAGTTGGCAACCATGCTTGACGTGCCTTGGAAGGAAGAGAGATGGGTGTGTGGCAATAGTTGACATCTGCTGAGTGCTAATGTACAATCCATAAAGTGCTAATCCTTACTGATAGTAAGGAAGCCAAAGGTGGTTGGGAACTGAGAGAGAAAAGAGATAGGAGATATTGGAGCAGTTAGAATTTGCTAAATTTGACATGTATTGCATGTGGAAGACAAGTCAGAGAGAAGTCTTTGGCTTGGGAAAGTAAAAGTAAGGACCTAGCAGGTCTGGAGGCACAAGCTTAGTGAGTTCGTTTGTTGTCGTATTGAGTTTAAAGTAGAGAGACAGTCAGGAAGTGTGTCCAGGAAGCTGCTAGAAATGTGGACCTTGAGAGAAAAAAACAGGTCTGGAAAGATTTTCAGATGCCTTGCAAGGTTATGCCAGTAGATGGCAAAACAGGAGATTGGATCAAATTACCAAGAGGAGGTAGACCCAGGGGCAAAAGGTGACCTAGGTGAGTGCTTGGGGTACACTCCTGTTGGGGAAAGAGAGAAGGAAGTAGAGCCAGAGGAGAGACAGTTGTTGAGAGATGAAAGGTCTAGAAGAGAAGCAGATGCAGAAGAGATCATTTCAAGAGAGAGGAGGAAGTCACCAGTTTCAAATGCTACAGAGAAGCTAAGAACAAAGAATGAGAAAAAAGATCTTTAGATTTGGCAACCAAATGGCTACTGGTGATCTTTCAGTGAACAATTTTATTGGAGTAGAGACAAGCAGCTGGGTTGTAGAGTAGGGTAGAATCAGGCAGACCTGGATTCAAATCCAAGTTTTCCTACTTATTTTGTTTTGTTTTTATTTGTGGGGAGAATACAAGCGGGGGGGAGGGGCAAAGATAGGGAGACAGAGGATCTGAAGCAGGCTCTGAGCTGACAGGATGACAGCAGTGAGCCCGATGTGGGGCTTAAACTCATGAACCCGCAAGATCATGACCTGAGCCAAAGTCAGGCATTCAACTGACTGAGCCACCCAGGCACCCCAGGTTTTCCTACTTATTAACCTCAAACAGGTGACACTGCACAAAGGGAAATGCTACAGACCTTTACAATCCTTCACAAAACATAAAAAATCACCTACCTCCTGTAATGTTTTTAGAAATTTAAAATACAGTTTTTAATCATGTTATTTATTTATTTATTTATTTATTTATTTATTTATTTATATTTATTTATTTCTGAGACAGAGAGAGACAGAGCATGAATGGGGGAGGGTCAGAGAGAGAGGGAGACACAGAATCTGAAGCAGGCTCCAGGATCTGAGTTGTCAGCACAGAGCCCGACATGGGGCTCAAACTCACAGACCGTGAGATCATGACCTCAGCCGAAGTCGGATGCTCAATCGACTGAGCCACCCAGGTGCCCTGTGTTATTTATTTTTTTAAAGTAAGCTCTATGTCCAGCATGGAGCTTGAACTCAAGACCCCAAGATCAAGAGTTGCATAGTTTACCTCCTGAGCCAGCCAGGTGCCCCAAGAAATTTAAAATACATTTTATTTATTTATTTATTTGTTTGTTTGTTTGTTTATTATTTATTATTTGTTTATTTTTATTTTAGATATAAAGAGCATGTGCAAGCAGGGGAGAGGGGCAGAGAGAGAGAGAGAGAGAGAGAGAGAATCTTAAGCAGACTCCACGCTCAGCACTGAGCCTGGTGTGGGGCTCAATCCCATGACCCATGACCCAAGCCAAAATCAAGAGTCAGATGCTCAACTGAGCCACCCAGGCACCCCTAAAATAAATTTTAAATGAAGTAAAGCAATGAGGCAAAGTTTTGATTTCAAACTATGAGCTCTAACCACCACTCCTCCCTTGTCCAGTGGAGAATCTCTATGGTGCTTAGTTCAGTGTGATGAAAGATTGCTCAGGCTCAGAGAGGGGCAAGTTATTGTTGGAGACAATGACTTTGCAACATAACCGAGTCATCAAATTTCACTATCACCTTATTAGCCTGTGAACAGGAGCAGAGAAATTAGATGATGCGATCTATCAGAGTTGGGATTGGCAGGATTGGCTATACAGGGAGGGCAGGGGTGATGGAATGAGAGATGTTGGTCAAAGCCTTGTTAAAATGTCTCCCTATGAAGCCCAGAAAGCATTGTCCAGCCTTGTACTGGTTTGATAGGACTGCCATAGGATAGATGGCTTAAAACAATAGAAGCTTATACTCCTCCAGTTCTGGAGGCTGAAGTTCCAAATCAAGGTGTTGGAAGGGTTAGTTCCTTCTGAGGACTGTGAGGAGGAATCTGTTCATGCATTTCTCCCAGCTTCTGGTGATGGCTTGCATTCCTTGGTGTTCTTTGGCTTGTAGATGGATCACTCCAATCTCTGCCTCCACCTTCATGTACATCTCTCTGTCTACACATGGCCTTTGTGTAAAGACACCAGTCATGTTGGATTAAGGTCCCACCGTACTCTAGTATGACCTCATCTTAACTGATTACATCTGCAATTGTCCTATTTTATGAATAAGGTCACCTTCTGAGGTACTAGGGATTAGGACTTCAACATATCTTTTTGAGAGGACACAGTTCAACCTGGGAAAGAAGAATAATGTGAGGTAGGGGTGAGGGGGAGAATGGGGCCTAGTGTGGGGCAGAGGTACAGGTAGAATTTTTAAACACTAGGGGATGATGGAGGGGCTTTTGGCCTCAAATGGGTTTTTAGTTTGGTATGACTATATTGGTTTATACAGTTTTAATTATACCTCTAGCTTTAGAATATCATTTTTTAGGGGTGCCTGCATGGCTTAGTCAGTTGAGTGTCCAACTCTTGATTTTGGCTAAGGTCATGATCCCAAGGTCATGGGATTCAGCCCCACATTGGGCTCCACACTGAGCATCGATCCTGCTTGAGATCCTCTCTCTCCATCCCCCTCTCTCTCTCTCTCTCTCCCTCTGCCCCTCCCCACTCGTGCTCTCTCTCTCTTTCTTTAAAATAAAGAATAAAACAAAAAATGAAAATAAAAAGAGCATCACTTTTTTAACCACCAGGAATTGACTTGGATATGTGAGTTAGGTGCTTTACCAAAGTACCAGTGTACCTGGACCTGGTCCTCTGCAGAGGCTTGGGATGCTACTCTGGTTGGAAGCGGGAGGCTAGGAGACTTGTCTTAAAGCTATGTTTTATGGCAAATGGGTCATATCTACATAGTTTGTTGTTATTTGAGGTGACCTGGGGTTAGAAGAGCTGATGGAGGGAAAGCGGACCATACTTCCAGCCAACCTGTGGACTTCCACTGATCTCTAGTTTATCCTTTCGTTTTGCTGACCTTTCAAGATCTATTGTAACTAAATGAACCCAAATCTGTTAGTTGGAAATGGAACCAAGACTACATAATTTTCATATTCTCAGACTCTCTTGCTGGGTCCTTGCACATCAACGGAGAGAGAGAGAGCACTGTGTGAGTTAACTTTTCTAGTACAGTAGGTCAAGCATCGTGGGACAGCCCGTAACAGCCACAGTCTTGCATAATGGTGACACAGGCCTTGCTACCCTTGGAAAGTAGATAAAAAACTGTACAGAACATAACAACACAACCTGTGTTACAACACATATTTGCAACATCTTATGAAAACAAGATATACGTTAAATTAAGTATACTAAAATGGTTGCTTCTAGACAGAGGGAGGAGAATGGAAGGAGGTTTAAATAAAATGAGGTTCAAATAAAAATTTCATTTTTCTATTATTAGATAGATAGATAAAAACAATGGGGGCCTTGCAGAGACTGATGAGGAGAAGGTACTAGGGATCAAGGAATGTGAGAATTAAGTAAAATAATCCATATGAAGTGCTTAGCACAACATCCGGCCCATAGTCATCCTAATTCTCATCACCATCATTTCCTTACATGGCCAACACCATTCGTTTAGTAAGAGAGATAGCTAGAGATGGTTTTCCACAATGAAAAGACAATGCTTTCTCTTATACTAATTCTACCTGCAGCATTTCCTTTTGTGTAATATTAGGCAAGTCACTTATTTCAGTGCCAGCCTCCCCAAACAAGCTTCCCATACCTGCTACCAGCATTAAATCTCACTCTTGGCCCATCACTCCTTTGGAGGCTCCTTTGGAAGCCCCACTCTTAGTTCATGTTAATTATTGTGACAGGACCGAAAGCCAAGACCCTCAAGGAAGTCACCTTGGTGACTTTGCCAGGCCCCTTAGGCATCCGTGCCCTATAACACAAGCCCCATCAATGCAGCCTACAATGTGTCGCCCAAATATGGGGTCATTGGGAACTGTCAGTGTTACGTGGAAACAGAGGCCCAATCGAGATGGGATAATCTGGGTCACCCACCCTTGTCTCAGGGATTCTAGTTACCTTGTTCTGACTTTGTATTTTCTATTTTGTGTCAGAGTTACCCCGGACTTGCTTTGTGTCAGGTACTACTTCACATGTATTCTCTCATTTAGTCTTTTTAACAACACTGTGAACTGTCCTCCTTACCATTTTATGGATGAGGAAAATAAGGCACAGTCATTTTGAGTAATTTACCCCAGGTTACACAGCTAGTTAAATGGCTAATCTAGTAGCTGATCCCAAGCAGACTGCAGCAGAACCCGGCTTCTGTACAGCCTCTTAATAATTCTTAGGGAGTTTGGCAGTTTGGGTCAAAATGAAAACTGGACGTGATCCTTTTTTTTTTTTTAATGTTTATTTATTTTTGAGAAAGAGAGCTCACACGCACAAGTGGGGGAGGGGCAGAGAGAGTGAGAGAGAGACACAGAATCCGAAAGCAGGCTCCAGGCTCTGAGCTCTCAGCACAGAGCCTGACGCGGGGCTCGAACTCACAAACCGTGAGATCATGCCCTGAGCTGAAGTCGGACTCTTAACCGACTGACCTCCCAGGCGCCCCTGGCCATGATCTTTAATCCAGCCATTTAACCTTAACGAATTTATCTGATAGATTGGTTTGACTTGTTGTTTGAATGCCTATAATAACAAAAGAGAAAAGTAAACATCTATTTATAGGAGACTTGTTAAGTAATTTATGCTACCTAACTGCAATAGGGTGATGCAGACTCATGAAAAAAAGTAATGCAGCTTTGTATGCATTAATATGAAACTATCCACAAGATACAATCTTGAGTGGAAAAAAAACCCCATAATTTGCACATTTATGTATATTTTAAAAAGATTGTAAAACAGTATATATAGCATGCTATCATTTTTACTTTTGAAAAAGAGATGGACACACACACACGTATACATGCACAATTGCAGTTGTATCTACAACAAATATCTCTAGAGGCATCTATAAGAAATTGGAGCTAGTGCTTGTCTCTGATGAGCAGAACAGGACTGGAGATCTCCTGGGAGAGGCAAAATTACTTCTCACCCTTTTGTACAAATACATATTTTAAATCCTAAATGTTTATTGCCTTTTCAATAATTATTTCAATAATTATTTGAGAGGACACAAAAAAAGAAGAAAGACTCTGAGGTATGGAGGTTTCACCCCCTTCTCTGAGGTTCCAGTTCATTTCTGGGTTTCTGGTGAAACATAGTTTAGCATTGTGGGCTAGCATTGTTTGAGGGCTTGCTTTTTGGCCACTTTTGTGCTAAGGGCTTTGTGTGCCTTTTCGCAGTTAAACCACACAACTATACAGGTCATTTTATTTATTTAAAAAAAAAAAATTTTTTTTTTTCAACGTTTATTTATTTTTGGGACAGAGAGAGACAGAGCATGAACGGGGGAGGGGCAGAGAGAGAGGGAGACACAGAATCGGAAACAGGCTCCAGGCTCTGAGCCATCAGCCCAGAGCCCGACGCGGGGCTCGAACTCACGGACCGCGAGATCGTGACCTGGCTGAAGTCGGACGCTTAACCGACTGCGCCACCCAGGCGCCCCAACAGGTCATTTTATTTTACCACCGTCATACAGATTACTCTCAAGCTGACCTGAGTCTGCCATGCACCCTGAACAGACCCTCCAGAGGTAATAAAAATCTTGAGTAGGCCTCCTCACCCCTATCCCATCCCCATTCTACTCAATTGTTAGGGATACAGAGGGTCTCCTAGACCAGTGATTCTCAAATTGTGGTCTCCAGACCAGCAGCATCGTTATCTGGGAACTGGTTAGAAATGCAAATTCTCAGGCCCTGCCCCAGACCTATTAAATCACAAAACTCCAGAGGTGGGACCCAGGAATCTCTGAACCCTCCAGGTGATTCTGATACAGATTAGAATGTGAATACCACAGTCCTAGGCCTAGGGCTTCACCTGGCAAATGTAAAAAATTACCAATGTCTGAGTCTTACCCTACCCCAGAGATTATGACCTAATTGATTCACCATGTGGCCTGAACACGGGTTTTTTCAAGTCTCCTGGATGATGGGAAACTACTGTGACCTAGACATTTGAAGCAGCCACTGGCATCTGGGAATGGCTGATGGCACACTTACAGCATAAAAATCAAGCTGCAGGGATTCGCAAATACGTAAGAGCATCACAACTTCCCCACTTTAAGTCCTATTCCCTTCTCCAAACCCAGCACCTAACCCAGGAGACAGAGCCATAGGTGGGCAGTGCTGTTTGGCTAAGCAGGTATGAGCTTAGTGTGAGTACTTTAGTAACGTTATTTACTTTGACCCTATATAAATGCAGTCTTTAGTGAATGTTGAAAAGAGGCAGGAGAGAAAATATCAAATTGTCCACAAAATAATTGAGTAGAGGAAATGAGATCTATCTATCTATCTATCTATCTATCTATTTGGCATAGTAAAAGCCTAATATTAGCAGCTCACTATTTCTTGGACTTAACTATTTTGTACTGAAGGTCACATCATATCACATAGTATATCTCCAGCACACTAGGCGTTCAATTGGCATTTGTCTAATAAATGAATCCACTAATTAATAAATGAATGAATGCTTACAGTTGAAGGAGAGGCTGATTCCGTCTTTGACATCTATTGCCCAACTTACTACCAATACTGTTCTGGGAGTGGAGCATGGGAAACAAAAGTCCATTGACAATAAATGGGCTAGGATCAGGTGAGAGAGCTGAATGTCACTCGAGGAAGACTGTAAACCCAGATAGCGGAGGAAAGGGCGAAGCAGGTATGGTGGTCCTAAGAGCTGGCAACCAAATATGTCTAGGTTTTCTCCCCCTGATATAGTGGGGATGGCACATCCCACCTGTGATATTGGGATTTATAAGTAATATATATTTGATCATTCAGATGCCTAAAATATATTTCTCATGTATCTGATCTTTGTCCACAGTTCCTGACTCACAGCTCCCCAAACCCTTGGAATTTGCTAAGTGATGCAAGCTACAGAGGTGTCTCTTGTTATGTTAATGAAGTGATTTTTGGACCTTACTGTATGGTTGGGGGCTGGTTGACAGGAGAACCAACCCTGTGATTGGAGGGTTGGAACTTTCAGTTCCACTTCCCCTGCCCCCAACCTCTGAGGAGAGGACAAAGCCAGGAAGTTGAATTCATCTCCAATGGCCAATGATGTAATCAGTCATGCCTATGTAATGAATCCTTCATAAAAACCCAAAAAGAACTGGGTTCAGAGAACTACCAGGTTAATGAACACGTGGGGGTACTGGGAGAGTGGCATACCTGGAGAGGGCATGGAAGCCACACCCCTTCCCACAGACCTTGCCCTATGCATCTCTTCCATTTGGATTACATCTGTATCCCTTATCATATCCTATTATTATAAGCTGGCAAACATAAGTAAATGTTTCCCTCAGTTCTGTGAGCCACTCTAGCAAATTAATTGAACCCAAGGAGGGGGTCGTTGGAACCTCCATTCTATAGCTTGTTGGTCAGAAGCACAGGCGGCAACCTGGGTTTGCAATTAAAGTCTGAAGTGGGGAGGCAGTCTTATGGGACTGAGCCTTTGGGATCTGACACTATCTCCAGGTAGACAGGGTAAGGATTGAATTAAATTGTAGGATATCCATCTGGCATCAGAGAATTTGTTGGTGGGGAAAACACGTCCACACATTTGGTGACCAGAAGTGTCAGAAGTGTCCTCTGAGAGTAAAGGACATAAGCAGGGAAGAAAGAATAGGGAAGAACTGGGCTTTTTTTTTCCTACTCAGGAAAGATAAAACTTGAGTGTTTCCTTTACACCATCCCTCGGAGGTCTCTGTGGCCATGTGACTTGCTGGGGTCACTGAAAACATCTGAAGTGTCGTCCTTTCTTTGCTTTAAGAGCCAGCGTGTGATCTGTCTTCCTTCTCTGTAGGGTGACCAAACTTTCTGGTTTGCCTGAGATTGAAGAATTTCCTGAGATGTGGGATTTTTAGTGCTAAAATCAGGACAGTTCCGGACATCAACATTTCAGGCAGAAATCATTCCACCAACTTGGGTCCAGTCCAGGGATGGGAGCAGTTTGAAGCAGAGCCCTATCAAACCAGAGACTAGGAACGCTGAAATAACTTACCCACAGACACATTTAGTGAGTAAGATCAGGGATGAATTTCAGACCACATCTGTCTGAGTTCAGCGTCCGTAGTCATGCACCACTCTACCCAGTCTTTATTGCAGGTATCTTTTTAAATTTTGTTTTCAGCCTTTGGAAACCCTGGTCCACAAAGGTAGGTGAAAATACCAACTTTGCTAAATTCATTGAATGGTGTTCATTCCACAAACAGTGATTGTACCCTACTGTATTAAAGGCTTTCTGCCTCAGTGTTATGGGTTACACAAGGATGAAGAAATGCTGCGATTTCTTTTCTCAAGAAACATATAATGTAGAGGGGAGTATACCAACTATATCACAAAACAGAAGCAGATAAGGTGTTATTAAAACATTTTATATACTTCTCTGTACTTGGCAAATTTATCACAGTAAGCAAAAATTACTTTTATGATTCTAAAAGCATTTATTTTAGAAAGCAACAATGAAAACATTTAAAGTATCTTTACTCCTCAGGTGATCAATTCTCAGTATAACAATAATAATAGGGGTGCTGACTGACTCAGTCAAAGAGCATGTGACTCTTGATCTCAGGGTCATGATTTCAAGCCCCATGTTGGGTATAGAGCTTACTTAAAAAAAATAGTAATAATATCTAGCAAAAGTATATTGATGCTTTTTTTTTTGAAGGTCAGTAACATTCATTCAAGGATGATGGTACAATTGCACTTGTGGCCTTCAGAAAGACAAGGACTTTGAGATTTCATTCATTTTTGCTGACAGATTTCTCACTGTATTCATGGTTTCTCATTCACCCTGTGTGACCAGTGGCTCAAGTCTGTATGCCCACTGGGCAGGATTCTCTACCACGGATCAAAGCCAGCCAACTGGTCCAAAAGAGGGTATTCTTTGATATAGAATGAAATGACCAGGCCTCCTTTGGGATCCTTCCCAATGGTCCAAAGCATTAAGAATAAAGATTTAGGGGCACCTGGGTGGCTCAGTCGGTTAAGTGTCGACTTCGGCTCAGGTCATGATCTCTCGGTTTGTGACTTCAAGCCCCACGTCGGGCTCTGTGCTGACAGCTAGGAGCTTGGAGCCTGCTTCAGAGTCTCTGTCTCCCTCTCTCTACCCCTCCCCTGCTCAAGCTCTGTCTCTCTCTCAAAAATAAACAAACATTAAAAAAAAAAAAAAAGAATAAAGGTTTACCCAGAGAGAAGGTGGTGACCAGTCATGACCAGGCATGTGGCAGAGGAAATTTAAAGCCCAGGGCCTTGAAGATAACTGGGCTCTCTTGCCAGTCCTGGACAAAGAGAGTGTAGTTTTTGGGGAAAACATACTGTCCTTCTGTGCAGAGTTGGACGGCCTCCAGGACTGCAGTGAGGTTTTGGTCTCTGAGCACAGTCAATAGTACCAGTTGCTCTGGAGGCTTGAGCAGAAGTTAAGCTGCAAACGTATGTATTTTTCTAGATTTTTCTTCTAATTATGATTTGCACTTGATACTCTTTAGGCTGACTCCTTGCCTTGTGCTATATGTAATGACATCCACATGTAGCATCCCATTCCTCACAATAGCACTATGAGTTGTGAGGACAGGTGTTCTTATATGCATTTTATAGACTGAGGGCCCTGAGGCCCAGAATAGTTACATGACTTGTCTAAAGTCACTACTAAGTGACAGAGCTCTCTCTCGCTCTCTCTCTCTCTCTCTCTCTCGCTCTCGCTCTCTCTCAGGTTAGTGCCTCTCCACTATACCATACTGTCTTCCACAGAAACTCAAACTAGATGAGGCACATACCTCAGTATACAAATGCAAGTATGTAAGAAGTGTATCTTTACTCCGTTATAATCAACCTAGTTTATCTTTTAAGCTACGGTTCTATGTTGGAAGGTGTCAGCATCGACTTCCATCATTTTGGTATTTTTCTATCTTTGAGGGTATGTCTTAGTTTGGAGTGGGACGTGGCAGGGGTGCGCAGGTTAGTGTAAGGTATTGGGAGATCCATTCATTCCTCGAGTCAAGTGTTTGAGGAGGCACCAACCAAGATGTCTACAGTTCCTTCTAGTCTTCCTGCTGATACTCATACATCTGTGCCTCCTTCCTGTTCACATGGCCCATTTGTATCCAGCAGCTCCCTGCTACTTTGGAGCCACTCCAGGATCTGGGAAGTTCTGTAGGCCCACACCACACAGCCATTCTTCTCCCCAGGCTTGTTGCCTTCCTGAGGTAAAAGGGTAAGGTAGGAAGGAAGGAACCATTCATGCCTTTGCTATCTCACTTTTCATCCATCTCTCCTCCCACCCTAGTGAAGGGAAGTGTTTCTAGTCTTCCAAGAAAGGCCCACTCTCCTCAAATATTTTTCTTCCAAACTCTGGCTGTACTCCAAATCTCTCCAGTCCTCTGAGGGCTTTTATAACACAAAACATAATTCACAGAAGTTTTGTTCTTGTTTTGCTTGTTACCCTGTCACATCATTCCTGTACCTTAAGGCAATGAGACAAGGGCATGCTGTCCAAGGCATGGAGGTGGGGATAGGGGAATACCAAGGAAAAAAAAACATTTCCTGATCACATGTGTATAACATTTAGCTTCATCAAGTCCTTGTGAGGTGAAGTGTCTGTGTCATTTTCCCAAAACTAACAGTGAGGAGGGGTGCCTGGGTGGCTCAGTTGGTTAAGAGTCTGATTTTCGCTCAGGTCATGATCTTGCGGTTCACAAGTTTGAGCCCTGCATCGGGCTGTGTTCTGATATCTGGGAGCCTGGAGCCTGCTTTGGAATCTGTGTTTTCCTCTCTCTCTGCCCTTCTCTGGCTCACACTCTGACTCTCTCTCTTTCTCAAAAATAAATAAACATTAAAAAAAAAAAAAACCTAACCGTGAGGCAAAGAGGCATTGATAGGAGCTCTTCTATCAGGGGGAACTAGCAAATTAAGTCCCTTTCTGCCTGACTGGTCATTGAATGTACTAGTCTCTGTCTCCCACTTCAACCCCAATGGCTCCACCCTTGACGGTTTGATCCTACAAACTTGGCAGTCAAGTTTTCACTTAAGAACTGGGGGCCCCTGGGTGGCTCAGTCCATTAAGTGTCGACTCTTGATTTCAGCTCAGGTCATGATCTCATGGTCGGTTGTGAAATCTAGATGGGCGCTGGGTGTGGAGCCTGCTTAAGATTTCTCTCTCTCTCTTTCTCTCTCTCTCAAAACAAAACAAAATTGGGAACCTGGTCTTCCCAAAGGAAGACTCACAGCTGTGAAAGCCTGTCTGTGGATGATTTACTAGTGTTCTCAGTGTGGAAAAGGTGATTTGTTTCTCTGAGTGTTTAGTGTTTATCCCTTCCCCTACCTCAGTTATGAGCACACACCCTAGAGGAAATCTGCTGCCAGGGGACAGGTCACTGTACAGTAGGCAGTGCTAAAGGGATAAGAAAGTGTTAAGACCGTGTAAGTGGAAAGATCACCTACTCCTAGTGAGAGCTGAAGAACTCAGACCAAACGACAGGCAAAGAGATGGCTGCGTCAAAGCAAAACATCATTTAAAAAAATCTGATTTGTACCAAATTCTATTTGTGAAGTGGATTTTAAAATCATTTCAAAGCACACTAGACTTTCAAGAGGTGTTTGTTTCAAAGAGTACAGTTGGCTTTGGGTCAAAAAATGAAGTTCAGTAATCACAGTAACAATTGTAGTATAATTACTGGCCACAAAATACCAGGTGTTCAAACAAGTCTTTTCTACCCACTTAAGAGAGCCAGGCCAAGCAAAAATGCCCTGCCTAGCCATACCCAGAAGTTCAAAAGCTCAGCCTTTGTCACCAGGAAGGAATTCATTCAAAGAGCAAAACCGTTAATAGGCACAACCAGGCATTTTGTTGTAAACACCTTATTCTTAATACATCTTGAGAGCTAAACTTTCTCACATTTGAAAGAGGCCTACTTGAGAGAGAATTTAGACAAGCTCGATTCAAGGTTGTTTTTTGTTTTGTTTTGTTTTGTTTTGTTTTAGATTTCTGATGACATATCTATGGGATGTGTAGGGTAGGGAAGTGTTGGCTTCGGAGTCCAAGGGCTCCTCCAGCTATCATTTGACCTAAGAATGGTAGTGTTTCCAGTTCTGTGAACAGATCACTTCAGTGTCAAGGGAATGAAAGCGCAGAAAACAGACAAAACACAGAAGTGTTATAGGGAAGAAGTGTATTAAGAGACCTAATGATGCACTTCCTCATTATACGTAAGGAAACCATTTCCTGGATTCCTTGAGCTATAAAAAAACCAAGTGAATTTGCTTAAGTTAATAAATTTTATTTAATTATATAATGACAGTACTGCAGCAAAATGTTGTGTTTCCTCTCTTTTTATTGCTTCCTGTTAGTTATTGAGAGAAGAAATCCATCGTAACTTTTTTGCACTCTGCTAATGATGAGGCTCTCTCATTTGTTTTGTTCCTGCTTCATGATATATGTGTATTTGCGTGTATGTAATCCAATTGAATAAGGTGGCCACTTTATGTGGTTGCTACAAACACAGATGTAAGGCTACAAATGGAGCCCAGTTTTGCAAGAGCAAGACCCCATTATAAAAGCCCTTTGCTATGCTTTAGAATTGGTTGTTCTGTCCTGAGAGAACCTCAGTTCTCAGAACAACTGAAAAATCTGAGGTGTAAACCTGATTCTCCTTTCCTAACCCTGGGATGAGAATGAAGTTCTCCATTCAGTTAAGGTGGCCGATCCTTGTTGGCTTGTCAGTGCTCCACATCCTGAAGCAGGGTGGGCATCCCCATGCTCGTGGGCCCTCTGTGCTTCCTTGCCAACAGTGGCAGAGGAGGCAGCGGTATCATGGACACCACTGATCGGGGGTGTGACAGGGACCATTCTGAGCACATGCGGCTTCTCTCACCTAGTCCTCTCTGCATGCTCTCGAGGTGAATGCCTGTCTGCCTTTCACACATGAGGAGACAGGAAAAGAGAGTAAGTTATTAGGCTTCACCATGTGGAATTCCTGTTTTCGCAGGTCCAAGAGGGTCTAATAGTGGCAAGTTCATATGACTCAACCTAATACTTGCCCGATATTACAGTTAGTAGGTGGTGATTTCGGAGTTTGAACTCTCAAGTACCCCAAAATGATAGCTGCGTATCTGTATTTCAGATGACAGACCAGGGCTCAGGGCAAATTCATTTAAAAATAAATGAATGGTGTGATCAGTGCAGTACTTCCTTTCTTCTGCAGTCTCTGGTTTCGGCTACTGACTTTATTCATGTCACTTTATTCAAGTCAGACAAGAATGCCCTGCCCGTGGCTACCGTTCCTGCCGTGCAGCTGAAATCAGCCCATCAAACCAGCTCTCTCAGGCTGGCTGCCTTGAAATGCCTGTCTAAAAACATTTTCCTTGAAGGATGGCACAGAGCCACATACCCCATCTCCCCAGCTGAGCTCCTACCGTTCGAGCCACTTAGCTACAGCTGCACGCCTTCCTCCCAGAACCATTGTTAAAATTGCTCTGGGAACCCTATCAGCCTTTCCTGTTAACATACCAATGATCAGTTTATCATCAGATTACATGAACTCAAGGACTTGGATCAAGTGAATTTGATTTGGGAGCTGACGGGTAAGGTCAGGAGCATGAAGATGAATCATGGGCTGTTAGATGTGGCAGTAACTTTAGAAGCTGTATCGGCCAGTCCCAACATTTTATAGCTGCAGAAACATAGTCCAGTGCCAGAGTCTTGGCATCTTAATTTTTACGGTGACGAATCACCCCAGTTTGCCTGGGACTGAGAGGTTTCCTGCACTTTCAGTGCTCGGACTGGGAAATTCTAAGACAAACCAGGAGCAGTTGGCCACTCTACTCCTTAGAGCTTCAAACTCTACTGCTTTTCTGGAGAGGTCAGACTTGAGCAGAGCCTTGCAGCAAGGGCTCCAGAGCTGCTTGGTAGAGCTCAACAACTCCAGATAGGAGATGGCAGCAAACCCGTATTCACATGGCACGGTTGAATCAAGGCTAGCTAAGTGGTCAGTCTCTAGGCATGAACTTGGATGCCCCAAGGAAACAGCCATGCGAGGTAAGGTTGTATCTGCCTCATGACCGAACCCTCACACTCTGGGGCCATCGCATTTGGGAAAGCTGTTGATGGAGTCAGTCTCTGAAAATTAGGCTGCGGTCTGGTTTATTCGCTTCATAGAGATGAGCTGCTGTGTGAGCTGCAGCCACGCAGCGTACAGAGCTCGCGAGGAGAGGGCTGCTCTGGTCCGTCTGCTCCCTGCAGCTGCAGGGAGAATGGAATGGAGAAGTACTCAGGCAGGGAGAAGGGTCAGCAGGGTGCCCCATGCTACCATCGCTTCCTTTTTCAGAAGTTTTGTCACTCAGAGGTTTTGAATCCTGCAATAAGCAGACGTTCTTGGCTAACTTTGGACTTTTTTCCTCAGATGTCATGCACCTAATTTTTAAATAGATCTTGGTTTTACTTCTCCTCCTGGTCTATTTTGTCCCCAGCCCTTGGTTGCTTGGCGGTTGTCTCCCCCACTAGGTGTCCTGCTTTCTGTTCTGCCGGGACCCAGCCTCTAGTTCATGCCCTGTATGTGGGAGCAAGTATGTATTGAATAGAGAAGGGATGGAAAGGGGGAAGAAAGGAAGGAACAATGCAAGGATCCTAGTCAGGCAAAATTGTCAGACAATACAAGTTCTCTCTTTTTTTTTTTTATGTTTATGTTTATTTTTGAGAGGTGGGGGGAATATGAGCAGTGGTGGAGCAGAGAGATGAGGACAGAGAATCTGAGGCCGGCTCTGCCCTGACAGCACAGACCCCAACACCGGGCTTAGACTCATGACCCTTGACATCATGACCCTGGAGATCATGACCTGAGCCAAAAATGGGACACTTAACCAACTGAGCCACCCAGGCGCCCCAAAACAAGTTCTCTTTAATATTCTTTTCTCTGCAAGCATTCCTTGAAGCTATGCCCCAACACCCCCACCCCCATTCACACCTGCTGGATTCTAAATTTGTCATGTCCTCAGCCACTCATAAAATGTCCTTCTTAGTGCCCAACAAACTTATTGATCGGATAAACTAATCACTATTAATGGGATTTGAAGTCAGGGGTCAAGGCCTCAAAAGTAAATCTTAACTGTGACCTGTACAGTTAATACTCCTTCTAGGTTGTCTTGGCACTTTAGTGAACCTAATTCCAGTGAAGGGATTTGAAATTGGGGGAGGAAGTGTCCGCATAGTGGAGGATTATTTGGGGAAGAGTTCTGTGGTAAGGGTTGCCAGATTCAGGAAAGAAAAATTCAAGATGCCCAGTTGAATTTGAATTGCCCATAAAACAATACATAATTTTTTAGTATAAGGGTGTCCCTTGCAATATTTGTGGTATATTTATACTAAAATTATTCGTTGTTTATCTGAAATTCAAATTTAACTCATATCCTATATTTTATCTGGCAACCCTGTGACCCATGATGTCGCCCAAATATGCAGCCTGTGAAGCAGAAGGGCAGGACTGCTACGGAGTTTGGAACACTTTCCAAATGTCTGGCAGAAGAGAACCAGTCCATCTGAGACAGCATCACGTGGTACAGTTAGGTGAACTCTCTGCCCTCAAAGCCAAGCCTGGTGACATATGGGGGAATCTGAAGTAGGCCCGAACCAAAAACCCCTGGAGACTGGCCAAGGTGTCAGTGAAAAGGGCAAGGTCCACTGGATCCTTCGCAGAAGATACTGTGTCTGCTTCCGGTGCTGACAACTAGCCCATCTGATATCCATCACACTAAGACATTATTTTTAGATCTGAGGAAGGAGTGGCAGGGTTTTAAAAATAAAGTACTAGATGTAGGGAGAACTTATTTGAGAACCTTAATCCTGACCGAGAAATGCAGGCCATGGGCCTGCTAGCACTAGACCTAGAAAAGATTGGTACCAGCAGCTTTCCATGTAAAAATAACTAAGACTGAGACTCCACACGTCTCTTATAAACAAAGGTGATGCTACTAGCTTCAAGAAAATTCCTTTTACCACCTGTAATAATCTTTTCTCTTTCCAACTATTGAATAGTGAGGTTGTTTTGTTATCTGGTTTTGATTTCTGCACTGGGTATACCCTGTCTGCTCTTCCAGATCTACCTACAGTCCTTCTTCTCTACCCTGCTCCATTTTCTGGGAAAACACTTAGGGACTCACTTCTCCTCTGTCTTCTGGTTAGGACCAGCCAACAGGAGATATTAGCACGAGATTGAAGGTTGGGAGGACAAATGGTCAGAAGAATAGCTTTATTGTGGGTAGGGCTTATTAAAATGCTCCTGGTTTCAACAATCTGATAAAAAGCACTCGAAATCGAAATAGCTGAATACTTTAATATGATTAAACCTATGTCATCCCAAAGCCCAGCATTCTGCTTGATAGAGAAACATTAGGGGCAGCCCCACTAAAGTTAGGAATAAGACGGGAGTGCTCACTGCCACCATTATTATTTAACATTTTAATGATTGTACTGGCAGTCACAATTAGACATGATAAATATTTCAAGTATAAAAATGGGAAAGGAAGAAAAATACTCACTATTTGCATTTGATATGATTGTATGCCTTTAAACCCTAGAAATTCAAGTGATAAATTACTGTAAACAATGAGAAAATTCAGTAAAGTAGAAGGATGCAAAATTAATATACACAAACCAATCAATCTAACATATACAAGCAATATCTTATTAGAAAATAGAAGGATTGGCGGGTGGCACCTGGATGGCCCAGTCAATTAAGCGTCCGACTCTTAATTTTAGCTCAGGTCATGATCTCATGGTTCATGAGTTTGAGCCCTGCATTGGGCTCTGTGCTGACAGCCTGGAGCGTACCTGGGATTCTCTCTGTCCTTCTCTCTCTGCCCTTCCCCTACTTGCTCTCTCTCTCTCTCTCAAAATAAATTAAAAAATAAAAATAAAAACTAGAAAAAAGAAGATAGAAGGATGAGAGACCTTATTTAATGTAGCAACAAAAAAGAGGAAGCACCTAGGAATAAATTTAATAAGAAATGTACAAGCTCTATATGTAGAAAATTCAAAACAAAACCAGAGGACCTAAAAAAGATTTGAACGAGTGGAAAGACATACCTGGAGGAAAATTCTAAATTGTTATAATGTCACTTTCCCTAACTTCATTTAAAATTTTAGCACAATCCCAATAAAAATACCAACTCTTATTCTTTCTACATGACAAAAATTTCTCAGATTTGTACTGGGGACAGGAAGAGAATAGCCAAGAAAGTCTAAAAAGAAGAGAAATATGTACGTCTGTGTGTGGCAGAAGGTGGAATGGTTAGCCGTACTAGATATTAGAACACATAATAAAGCCTCAGTAATTAAAATAATGTGGACCTAGTCCATAAAGGAACATACAAATGAGTGGAATAAATGAGAATGTCCTGATACAGACACAAATAGATGCAGGAATTAGTATATGATAAAGGTAATGTTGCAAATCACCAGGAGAAAGAGACTATTCAATAAATAGCGTTGGTATAACTTAATAGCCATCTGGAATGAAAGTGGGTCCATATTTCACACTATTCAATAAAGTAAATTACAAAGATATAAGTATTTAAATGTAAAAAATTATAACTAAAATCACTAAAGAGGGGCACCTGGATAGCTTAGTGGGAAGAACAAGTGACACTTGATCTCAGGGTCATGAGTTTGAGCCCCACATTGGGTGTAGACATTGCTAAAAATAAATAAACTTTAAAAAAAGAATTTATGGTATTTAAATAATAATAATAATAATAATAATAATAATAATAATAATAAAATCACTAGAAGAAAACAATGGGAGGATTTCTTTATAACTTTGGAAGGTCTTTGTAAATGTGACTGAAAATCCAGAAGCCATTTAAAAATTGATAAATTTGATTATGAAAAAAAATTCTTTCACCATAATTAAAGTTAAAAGACATATCACAAGCTGGGAAAAGCATTTTCAACTTATATAACAAAGTACTATTATTCCTTATATACAAAGCACTACTAGAAATAAGACAAAAAGTTGACATCCCAAGAGAGAAATGGGCAATGGAAATGAATAAACAACCAGTGGCTTCTGGTACCAGTTCTAACAAGCAATTCTCAGACCAAGCTGGGTGTCCTACAATTGTACTCCATTCTGAAACTATTTAACCTGGAGATTGGCTCAGATCCCATAAGTTAAGGACTCAGTCGTACAACACTGCCTGTTCTCCATTTCAGATGCCAACAGCAAGTCCAGGTTGTCACCTGGGTGGGTTATAGATTAGAGGTTCCAACAATCCCCTTCTTGGGTTTGATTAATTTGCTAGAGCAGCCCACAGAACTCAAAGAAACATTTTATTTCCTAGATTACCTTTTTATTATAAAAGGATATATAACTCAGGAACAGCTAGATGGAAGAGATGCATAGGGCAAGGTATGAAGAAAGTTATGGAGTTTCCATGCTCTCTGACAGCTCCAGTCTCCACATGTTCACCAACCCGGAAGTTGTCTGAATCCCTCTGTTTTTTTTGGAGGCTTCATTTCCTGGGCATTATTGATTCCATCATTGGCCATTGGTGATTGAATGCAGTATCCAGTTCCTCTCACACCCCAGGAGGTCAGGGGGGTGTGACTGAAAGTTCCAAGCCTCTAATCAAAAGGTTGGCTCCCCTAACAACCCACCCCCATCCTTAAGTCCTTTCCAAAAGTCACCTCATTGACATAACAAATGATATCTTTATTGTGCCCATCACTTAAGAATTCAAGAGTTTTAGGAGCTCTGCCATAAACTTAAGGAGGCCAAATACATATTTCTTATTATAAATCACAAAGTCACAACTCACAGAAAATTTCATAAATATATGAAAACATATTCAACTTCACTCATAAGAGAAATGCAAATTAAAGCTATGCTGATATATCATTTTTCATATATCAGATTTTCAAATATTTAAAAATTTGATTATCTTTGTGGGATTATAAATTGGTACAATTCCATGGAGGGTAATTTGGCAAAATCCATCCATCTTACACATGCACATATCCTTTGAGCCAACAATTCCTTCTAATCAAATATATCCTTTGAATACATTTGACACATAAAATGATCTAGGTACAAGTTTATTCCTTGTAGCATTACTTCTAATAGCAAAATTGGAAACAACCCAATGTCCATCAATACAAAACTGGTTAAGTAAATCATAATGTATCCATGTAATGGAATATTATGCAGCCATAAACATAAGAAATACATAAAAAAGAAAGGATATGCTGTATGGCGTGGGGCTCAATCGCACAACCTGGGATCATAACCCGAACCAAAATCAAGAGTTGGGCACTCAACAGACTGAGCCACTCAGGTGCCCCTCCAAGATATTTTTAATGAAAAATGCAGTATGCACTATCTTCTGTGTGATAAAAGAAAAAATGTAATATATATATATATATATACACACACATATATATATTATGTAATGTATATATAATGTAATATATATGTATGTATGTATGTATGTATGTATTTGCTTGTATACCCATAAACTACTCTAAAATGATATCCAAGAAACCAGTAACCATGAATTGGGAAGAGATCTAGTGAATGGGAGATAGGAAGGGAGAGAAATTTTCGCCTTTCATATTTTGTAGATATTTGAGTCATGGGCATATATTACTTATTAAAATATTAAATATTTTTAAAGTGCTTGTAAAAAAGATCAAACAATACAGAAATGCCTAAGGTAGGAAATGAATGGTCCCCTACCTCTAAACCTACCACTCAGAGAAAACCAATGCCAACAGACGGCCATTGACTTTAAGAGATTTAGTCATTGAGAAGGAGATAGGATACTTTTTTAAAAATTATGTATTAGGCAAGGAAAACATTATTTTCTGAGTCTCTGAAATGTTGTTGTGGCGTTGCCAAATCTGCTTAGACCAAAGATAAACAGCTGAAATAAATATTGACCTCTTTCTGCATGCTCAGAGTGAGCCACTGGACTTACATAGCACATTCAATCCTATGTGAGTTCAGGTATATGTAAAATTAGAACTAGAAAATAATTCTGAATTAGGTAGCAATGTAAAAGTGAATGGTAGAGACCATTAGCTCTAACGGGCTAAGGATCATGTGTATGTGAAATTAAGATATTAACATTTCAGCAAATGAAAATGTTTATGTAGTCTGAAAATTCTTGGCACTGGAACCACAGAATTCAGCTAGCAAGGGCATCTAAATTACAAATTTAAAAGAGTTGCAAAGAACACTAAAAATTATTCCTAATTTTCCACTGCCATTATTAAAAATTATTTTAAAATATTTTCTAACTGGAATCTGACATTCCACTAGTGCAGTGAAGCAAATATCATGTTACAAGGCCCCCCCTTGAAATCATGTTCCTTTGATTCAAAAAATTCCTTGATGAGTAGGAAATGAATGTTATAAATATCTGTGACAAAAAACATACATATCTCCTCCCTGTTTCAAAATAAATTGCAGGGTCTCTAGCCAAACCAGCAGTTGATATTTTTAATACATGTGCCTTAATACAACACAACAAAACAATGTTTATACAATACACTCTCTTTCCTCTCTTCTTATAAAAGTAGTGTGTTGATGTTGGAAGAAACCTTAGAAATCAACGAGTCCTCTCATGCAATCATTCATTCATTTAACAAATAGTTATCAAGTGTCCCCGTGTCTCAGGCAAAGTAAAAAGCAATAGCATAAGAAGATGAATAACACAGTTCCTGGCCCTTGAGAAGCTTACCTCAGCTAACTCCTTTATTTTTATTTTGAAGAATCTCCAGGCCTCTCAAGTTCAGACCAGTGCTTCTTTTGATTACACCAAACATCAAGCATTTATGAAAAGAACTAAATCTAAAAGAATGGCAATTATCTATTATTAATGCTTTTCACATAGTAATTTTTGGATTACCATTTTAGAGGATCTAACTTCTCTTTGTCTTCACAAGTAATTTTATATACATTATGACAGTTACCTCACAAAACTTTCATTTCACAGGTGAGGAAACTGATGTCAGTGAGATTAATCAACTTTCCCTGCATCACACAGCTAGTAAGTGAATCCAGATCTGTCTCTAGCATTTATATTCTCTCTACCGTAGTATCCAGCAGGATTTGTCAAAATGTAAGCTGCAGAAATTGTAATTAATATTAATACTTGCAGAGTATATGATTGTAATTTGATTGTTAAATCTGCTGCTGCTTTACAGAGATTTTCTTTTTTTAATGTTTGTTTATTTTCGAAAGAGAGAGAGAGAAGGGCAGAGAGAGAGGGAAACAGAGAATACTAAGCAGGCTCTGCACTGTGAGCACAGATCCTGATGCGGAGCTTGAACTCACAGACTGTGAGATCATGACCTAAGCCAAAATCAAGAGTTGGACACTTAACCACCTGAACCACACGGGCGCCCATCACAGAGAATTTCTTACAGAAAAGCACACTATAACTAAACAATGTATTTCTGAGCGCCGTAATGTCATTTCAAGAAGAACATGAAATGACATTGGATAACTATTTGTTTCAATCATTACAATACTCTGCATTAAAATGAGCAGTGTATAAATGAAATTACTGTTTTTTCCCCACATATTCCTTTACCTTTTTTTTTTTTCAACGTTTATTTTTTATTTTTGGGACAGAGAGAGACAGAGCATGAACGGGGGAGGGGCAGAGAGAGAGGGAGACACAGAATCGGAAACAGGCTCCAGGCTCTGAGCCATCAGCCCAGAGCCCGACGCGGGGCTCGAACTCCCGGACCGCGAGATCGTGACCTGGCTGAAGTCGGACGCTTAACCGACTGCGCCACCCAGGCGCCCCTTTTTTTTTTTTTTCAACGTTTCCTTTACCTTTTTATCCATAAACCTGCCTGTAGCCTTATCTTTTGTTCATTTGAACTGCTTTGCTCTAAGTCTTTTGAATATCCACAGCGAGTCTATTATATTTTTTAAGTTACTATAATATTTTTACATTATATTATTACTGTTTTTTAAAAGGTGCCTGATTTTTCTTCTTTTAACCACACTGGTGTGACTCACCTCCTAACATACATGCTTCTCTACTTTTAAGTCTTCAAGGAGCAGGACATTCACTTTACAATAAATTATTGGTGCACAGCTCGCTCAGAGCAGGGTTTGGATTTTTGCAATGAAGGTGATCTATATAGTAAAAGAAATAATTGGGTAAAATCTCATGATTGAATCTGGCACTGATTGGCAGTTAGCTTTGAAGACCTTGGACCTTGGAATCAGACCATAAAATCTGAACCATATTCTTTGGAGTGATATTGTTCAAATTCACCTGTGAGCAACTAGCAATCAGATACAGGTTTCTAGGGGCCCTTGTAATCTTTCTTTATTTCTTTCTTTCTTTTTTATGTATTTACAGATTTGGGTCAATAGTAAAGGGCTGGCAAGCAGCAATCAAGAGAGAAAAACAAATATTTGGAAATCTGAAACTGAATTTCAACATGAAAATTATAGCATAGTTTATATAGCTTTATTATATGCCAATAGCATAAAATTATGCTACACCCTTCAAAGTGTGTCATATACTTAAATGGGATCCATGGCAAAAGTTATGGTACAGATCATAGTCCCTACTTTGTTTAATTATTCACAAATGATTAATTTATTATGAATAAATTATTGTAAATAATAACTGGGTGGTATCTTGGGACCTAGCTTGGCCCAGTGAAAAGGCAAAGGTTTGGAATGAGCTAAACCTAGGATATCATGTGAACTCTGCCATGGAAGCCTGGCTAAGTTACTGAATCATAGAGTTGTGACCTTGGCCAAGTTACTGTACTGGATTGAACTAAGCTTTATCATGTATAAAATGGTTGTTGTGAGGGTTAGTAATGACTGATAAAAGGTTTGGAAGTAGAGGTTCTTACATAGTAGGCACTCAATAAACTCAAGTCTCACATGGGATATTTCACGAAGTAATAATTTTTTATTGAATAATTACACAACAATTTTTTATCGAATTGATTGCAAGGAAATTAAGTGTTCGTAGTATGTGACCTTCCTCCTGGAATGGACAATTGAAATTGAAAGGGCGTATTTCTTGCTGCTGACAATGCAGTACTTACTTCCCCAGGAGACTAGAACAGACTAACTTTAGCAAAAAATGTCCCCATAATGTTCCTTTATGGAGAAGTCTATAGTATACACAAAAACTTCCTTTATCTTATAAATAAGTATTGTCACAAAATATCTGTTTACTCAGTGTTTAGGGCTTGTTGATGTTGTTATTAATAAATCTGCAGTGACCTTGTTAGGGTACTTAACAAATGATTTTAACCAACTTGGTTCAAATTGTTTATGGTAACAACTAGGGTTTCAAAGAGAGAGGAATCAAGGAGATAAAAGAAACAGGTAATAGCTGTTGCTTCTCAACACAGTTCAGGAAGTACGAGTAAGTAGGTCCATCAATGCATAGTATATGTAGTATTTTGTAGTATCTTTTTTTACAAACTCAAATTTGCATTAAGATGCATATTTTATATTTTTTGGAATTTTATGTCATTTAAATCAATAGTTAATGATATTGGTTTCCCATAATTTCTCTTTGATTATCTAACAGCAAAGTTTCTAACAATGAAGCATAGTATAGAGATATATCCCCTTCCTTTCAGTCAATGTATAGAAAACATTATATTACACATTAAAACTGCTGAGCTCTGAAAAGATAATCCACATCTTTAGTCATTAGAGGAATTCAAATTAAATGCAAATTAAAACCACAGTCACACACACACATGAATGGCTATACCAAGCAGTCTTGGCAAGAATGTGAAGGAACTCTAATAGATTGCTAGTGGGAATGTAAAATGGTATGGCCACTTATGAAAATATCTAGCTGATTCTTATGAAGTTAAAACATACTTCTACCATATGACCCATGCATTCTACTCCTAGGTATTTACCCAAGAGAAATTAAATGTATATTCTTACAAAGACTTATATGTGAATGTCCAGCAGCGTTATTCATAGCTAAAAAATGGAAACAACCCAATGTCTATCAACATGTGAATGAATAAATAAGTTGTGGTATATCCACACAGTGAATACTACTCAACGATAAAAAACCATTAACTGGTGATACTTGCAAAAACATATATGAATCTCAATTATGTGGAGTGAAAGAAGCCAGATTTAAAAAGAGTATACATTGAATGATTCCATTTATAATATTCTAGAACATGCAAATGAATCCATAGTTCCAGAAAGTAGATCACTAGTTGCCTAGGGGATAGGGGATAGGGGAAAGTAGATCACTAGTTGCCCATCCTAGGGGATGGGATAGGGGATAGGGAGAAGCAGAATTAAAATGAGACACAGGCAAATTTCTGGGAGTGATGGACATATTTATTATCTTGATCGTTTTGATGGCTTCACACAAAAACATCAAAACTTATTCAATTATTGTATGTCAGCTATACCTAAAGCTGTTTTAGAAAAACAAACATTGTGTCAATTTTTCATAAAAATGAAGAGACAACCCTGACCTTGTGCCATCAGGTTGGCTAGATCCACTGCCTCTTTTCTGTGGCATCCACCACTTCCTGGCTCTAGGCAATGGTGATGTTTTACTACTGGACATTGACCTTAAGGGTAGAATCCATGTTTAATTCATTTTGGCCTTCCTTCAAATGCCCAGCATGGTACCCCTCATCAACTGTTATTTTTTAAATGAATAAATTACCTGGATACTTTTTGGCAAAACATTTCAGGAAACTGTTCTACCCAAATTCCCTAACTAACTCTTGCTATTTAACATCCAAGTGGGGCAGCAAATCTTCACGCTTAAGAACTTTAGTGCCAGAGTAAACTGCTCAGCTACCTACTAACTACTCAGCCATAGTTAGAATCAGCTAGCCACTCCAGGCCTCTCTTTCCTCATTTTTATTTATTTATTATTATTTAAATATTTTATTTTAATTAATGAATTAATTTGTAATTTACATCCAAGTTAGTTAGCATATAGTGCAACAATGATTTCAGGAGTAGATTCCTTAATGCCCCTTACCCTTTTAGCCCATCCCCCCTCCCACACCCCTCCAGTAACCCTTGTTTGTTCTCCATATTTAAGAGTCTCTTATGTTCTGTCCCCCTCCCTGTTTTTGTATTATTTTTGCTTCCCTTCCCTGATGTTCATCTATTCTGTGTCTTAAAGTCCTCATATGAGTGAAGTCGATATGTGTATTTCTCTGACTGACTAATTTCGCTTAGCATAATATCCTCTACTTCCATCCACGTAGTTGCAAATAGCAAGATTTCATTCTTTTTGATTGCTGAGTAATACTCCATTTGTGTGTGTGTGTGTGTGTGTGTGTGTGTGTGTGTGTGTGTCTGTGCGCGTGTATACCACATCTCCTTTATCCATTCATCCATCGATGGACATTTGGGCTCTTTCCATACTTTGGCTATTGTTGATAGTGCTGCTGTAAACATTGGGGTGCATGTGTCCCTTCAAAACAGCATACACGTATCCCTTGGATAAATACCTAGTAGTACAATTGCTGGGTCATAGGGTAGTTCTATTTTTAATTTTTTGAGGAACCTTCATACTGTTTTCCAGAGTGGCTGCACCAGTTTGCATTCCCACCAGCAGTGGAAAAGAGATCCTGTCTCTCTGCATCCTCACCAACATCTGTTGTTGCCTGAGTTGTTAATGTTAGCCATTCTGCCAGGTGTGAGGTGGTATCTCAGTGTGGTTTTGATTTGTATTTCCCTGATGATGAGTGATGTTGAGCATTTTTTCATGCATTGGTTGGCCATCTGGAGGTCTTTTTTGGAGAAGTGTCTATTCACGGCTTTTGCCCATTTCTTCACTGGATGATTTGTTTTTTGGGTGTTGAGTCTGATAAGTTCTTTATAGATTTTGGATACTAACCCTTTGTCTGATTTGTTGTTTGCAAATATCTTCTCCCATTTCATCTGTTGCCTTTTAGTTTTGCTTATTGTTTCCTTCGCTGTGCAGAAGCTTTTTATTTTGATGAGGTCCCAATAGTTCATTTTTGCTTTGGTTTCCCTTGCCTCTGGAGACGTATTGAGTAAGAAGTTGCTGCAGCCGAGGTCAAAGAGGTTTTTGTCTGCTTTCTCCTCGAGGATTTTGGTGGCTTCGTGTCTTACAGTTAGGTCTGTTTTGAGTTTATTTTGAGTTTATTTTTTGGAGTTTATTATTTTGAGTTTATGTATCCATTTTGAGTTTATTTTTGTGTATGGTGAAAGACAGTGGTCCAGGTTATTTTTCTGCATGTCACTGTCCAGTTTTCCCAGCACCACTTGATGAAGAGACTGTCTTTATTCTATTGGATATCCTTAACTGCTTTGTCAAAGATTAGTTGGCCATATGTTTGTGAGTCCATTTCTGAGTCTCTATTCTGTTCCATTGATCTGAGTGTCTGTTTTTGTGCCATAAATATTTGATTTTTAAGTCATCTCTACACCCAATGTGGGGCTTGAACCCACAACCCCGAGATCAAGAGTCCCATCATGCTCCACTGTCTGAGCCAGCCAAGTGCCCTGTTTCCTCATTGTTAAAGGAGATTATAATATACTTATGTCATTGGTTTTCTGAGAGGATTAGATAAAATAATCCATGTAAAGTGCATGGTCCATAGTCAAAACTCAATTTTTAAAATGCAAATGAATTCATACATTTACTATCACAAAGCCTTTCAAAGTTTATGAACCTCAAAGATTGAAATATTTCATCTTTCATCAGGAGAAAGAAATGTGATGAACAGGTACCTAAACCTCACCAGGAAAGATAGCTTTTTTTTTAAATGTTTGGTTGGTTGGTTTCTCTCTCTCTCTCCAAATAGTTAATAAATAAACATTTTTTTTAAACTGGCATTACATTTGCAACTACATGGATGGAAGTAGAGGATATTATGCTAAGCGAAATTAGTCACAGAAAGACAAATATCATATGACTTCACTCATATGAGGACTTTAAGACACAGAATAGATGAACATCAGGGAAGAGAAGCAAAAATAATACAAAAACAGGGAGGGGGACAGAACATAAGAGACTCTTAAATATGGAGAACAAACAAGGGTTACTGGAGGGGTGTGGGAGGGGGGATGGGCTAAAAGGGTAAGGGGCATTAAGGAATCTACTCCTGAAATCATTGTTGCACTATATGCTAACTAACTTGGATGTAAATTAAAAAAATAAAATAAGGGGCGCCTGGGTGGCGCAGTCGGTTAAGCGTCCGACTTCAGCCAGGTCATGATCTCGCGGTCCGTGAGTTCGAGCCCCGCGTCAGGCTCTGGGCTGATGGCTCGGAGCCTGGAGCCTGTTTCCGATTCTGTGTCTCCCTCTCTCTCTGCCCCTCCCCCGTTCATGCTCTGTCTCTCTCTGTCCCAAAAATAAATAAAAAACATTAAAAATTTAAAAAAAAAATAAAAAAAATAAAAATAAAAAATAAAAAATAAAATAAAATTACCTACATGTTAGGATTTTTAGAACCACACAACGAGAGAAATTTAGTTTATTGGAAGAAATGCAACGGTTATAATAGCTTATAATCTTGTCAGTGTATTTTATACCAAGGCTCTTAGACCTTTTCATTAAAACAGAAAAAAAAAACTCTACCATTAGGTAGAGAGGCTGAAATTGCAAACAGTCCATTTAGTTTTTTCCTGCCCTTTACTTTGAGGTTCTTACATGTAGAAATCCTGTTCTCATATTTGTTTGCAAGTTTTCTCTCTAGTGAAAACTACTTTATCATTCTGTCCGTGGGGAATTAATTAAACAGAATGTGGAAAAATGTAATCTCCAGGGTGCCTTGCTGTCAGTTCCCTCAGTAAATACAGCACAGCCAAGGGACTCTACAGAGACCTGACCTAGAGTGGACTGAGCCTGGGCTTTAGAACTGGACAGTTTCAGATAATACTTTTCTTGAGCTTTGAGCAACTCATGTCATTTTTTTGTCATCTTCTGATTTATAATATTGGGCCTAACCACGTCTCTATGATTTGTAGGAATATTTATAAAATATATGAAATAATTATCATCATTAATAAACTGGGTTATTAATCTCCTCCAAAAATAAGGTGCTGGCATGTAAGTAAAATTTACAACTAACCCTTTAGATCTGGTCCAGTACTTAATTTGCCTTCCAAAGCCCTGGTCAATTTGTTGTGTGGGAAGAACATAATACCAGGATCAGGAAATGTTGTTCTACTCCTCACTGTGCCAATAGCTAGCTCTGTGATCAGTGGTAACCACTTCACCCCTCAGTTTCCTCAAATGTAAAAGTAGAGAGTTGGACTAGATCAGGAAGGGAAAACACGTGATATGTGCCACTACTCCTACTATTCTGTGTCCATGGCAGACATCATTAATCAATCGCTGAAATTTTTCTACCAAATTGGGAAGCTGCTTCTGAATTCTCAGCAAAGCATTGTAGAGTTGGCAATCAAAATAAAACTTTCTGGCCATCTTTGGGTCAGTAAATCTTTAAAGATTCTTTTAATTCTCATATTATGCAGAGGCCAAAATGAGAGTCCATGGAATAGCAAATGCCAAAAGATAAATACCTTGGCAATTCTTCTCTTTTCACATTCCAACCTCTGAGAGTATTAAAGACTCTGTCTGCAAGGCCTGTCCATGAGGATACTTTGCTCTTCCATGATTGCATTCAGCTTTTTGTTTTTTCAAAATGAAAATAGTTTAATTGATTTTCCCCCTAATTCTAAAAATTCTTACTATAAAAATTTGAACAGTACAGAAAAGTACAAATAGAAGTGAAAATTTTCTGATATTCAACACCCATTATTAATATTTGGTAACTGGCCTTGTAGACATAGCTCTAGGTGCATGTTTCTGTACTCTGTTTATTTTCTTTATATCGCAGTGTTATGTATAGGCAACTTTGAGTATCATTCTGAAGCTGTGATTCTTAGTCTCTACTCAATGTACTCAAAAAATTCCATCTTTGTCTGGGGGCTCCTATTCGGCTGAGTGAACGTTGCAAATATAGCAGTAGATTGAAAGCGCAAAGGATCTTTAGACCCTTACCACAACTGCACTTAAAGATATGGTTGAATTCTCCAGGCTCCACTCTAGTAAATACAGAATGGAACAATTTGCAAAGCTTGTGGTTAAAATTCAGTTTGAAAATGAAATGGACCCAGTGGCTTGGGAGAAAGCAAATGTTCCTCTTTTACCCCATACCTCACCCCCACTTTTTTTTTTTGCTTATTATTATAATATAAAGTAATACATGTTTATTTAGGAAAACACAGGCAAAAATGAGAAAAATAAAATCATAAGCAATCTAATCAGAATGATTATGATTAACATTTTGGAGCATATATGTTCAGTCTTTTTTTTCAATGCATATATATTTATGGAAGTATCAACACATAATTCAAAAGCACTCTTAAACTTCTGGGTTTTTTCTTTGCTCACTGCACTGCAGTTTCTGCAGAGCATTATTTCTATTATGAGCAGGAAACCATACAAGTTAAAACTGGCTTTGGAGACATACACTTCTTTGTATCAGTAGTTTGCATAGTGATGTATGCACACCAAGGACCCAAGGTTATGGGTGTGTTTTGAAATTAATACACAAATTACTTTGAACACTGATGTATGTGAGTTCAGTTTATCCACTGGGCATGCTGCTCCTGAAGTTTAAATTCCCTCAGCAGATATTCAGCAAGTATCTTACATAACTAGTATAAATGGAAGTCATGTCACAGCTAGAATTTCGATATGAATTTTATTTCCATCTATATAATTGATGAAATGTCTGTGTTCCTTCAGTGTATTTTGACAAGAATATCTCATCATCTAACATCATCTATCTAATGGTATGATACTGGTGCATGCTGTGATAAGGTGACTTATTTTGTATGTAGCAAAAAAAAAAAAAAAAAATATATATATATATATATATATATATATATATGTTATAGGAAAGATACCTTCCTCACTCACAGGGAAGTCAATATGCCTCTAAGGGTTTGAGACTATTACATTGCAAAATATCATCCCTATATGTACCCCCCAATGATGGTTAACAAACAAAAAGCAGCCAGGAGAAACCTTGTCTTTGTTATCTATTGCTGAGAAACAAGCCACCCCCAAAATTTAGTGCCTGAAAACAATTGATTATAATGTCTTGCAATTCTTTGGGCTGATTAGACACAGCCAGGTAGTCTTCTACCTGTCTTGCTTGGAGTCTCTCATTGATGGTGTTAGATAGCATCTGGGGCTAGAATTCTCTGGGGGCTTGACTAGGTGGACTGGAAGGTTCCAAGGTGTTTTCTTCACTCACATGTCCGGTGCTTTGGTTCACATAGCCTCCCTCTCCACCTGGAGCCTCTTCCCCCAGGGTTTTCTCCATGACCTCTCTTCCCATGAAGATAGACTTCTTACATGACTGACCTCTATGAGTGTAAAATTAAAAGCTCCCAGGACTTTTTAAGGCAGAGGCAGAGGCCTGGCATAGTATCACTTTCAGCCTCTTTCCATAAGGTAAAACAACTCAGGGCCAGCCTTGATTCAATGTGGGGAGACTATACAAGCACATCAGTATGAGGAGCAGTGGTTCATTGGGTGCCATTTTTGGAAACTAGTAACCCAATATTCTCCAACTATAAACAGGACAAATTTAGAATTTCAACTATAATTCCAAAAATCTGGATATTTTCTGGCTCAAACAGAGTACAATTAAAGAAATGAAAAGAAGAGATAAGAAGTCTCAAGGTGATGAAGGATTTTGAAACAGTAGGTGTTTCCTTGTCCTTGCAAACCTGGCAGATTAGATCAGAGAGAGGAATGTGAAATAAATTGGCCATTGCATCCCCATTATCCAAATTTTGTGTACTCAGAAGGCTTAATTAATGATTTTTATTTTTTTTGTGAGAACTCTATAACCAAGTATTACAGTTCTGACACATTTGAAGCATATACGCAGGGTTGTCTTTCCAAAGACAGCAAAAAATTCAGACAGCAGTGGAAATGTGCAAGGGTTAGTAGAATGCAAAACAGATGGGGGAAAAATAAAATAGTAGCTAGGAGAGCTGGCAGTAAAGATTCCCATGGTACCAGAACAGGAGAGGAAAACCAGCATCCTCTTTCCTGTTCCTCTGGAGCTTCTCAGTGCATAGTATCTGTGCCCTCACAGCACAGTAGGTAAGTTTAGAGGGCAAGGAAGGACCCAGGTTCTCACATGAAGACTATCTAATTCTGCAGAGTGTCTGCAAAGACTAGGAACCTCCTTGACATAGATGGTCTGAGACTGGGGTTCCCTTTTCTTGTGCTGAACCACCATTTAACACCAAGCAGCTTTTTGTTAATGTTTATTTTTCTTTGACATGTTTAGACTGTTATCATATTATTCTCCTCCCTCTAAAAATATGTACTCTGGAGGTGCCTAAAATAATACACTCCCAGCAATTGCAGTTTTGAAAAATAAAGGTTATTTCATTCATTAAATTCAATGGAAATTTGTTGCTTAACAAGGAAATAACAAACGCCTTATACTTGAGGGCAACTACTGTGTCATATATGACTTTAGTATCTCCTACCCCCTGGGTTCACTGTCTACTTTCTCAGATGTAGTAGTTTTAATAAGTAACTTGAATTGTTAAGCAATATGCTCTTGTGCCCTTTGACGCAGAAGTGTCATTTCATTATGTCTCTGCATGTTTCATATCAGGTTCATTGTAAATAATTTCACCTAAGCTTGTTTTCAGTGTGCAGGTCATTTTGCAGGCTTTTCAAATAACAGCTGAAAAGGTTTAATTCAAGTTGAAGAAGCTGGCTTCAATTACAAGCAATTAATTTAGTTAGGCTTCACTTAGCTCAAGGAATATTTGAACATATGACTTTACAGATAAATCTTGGCAGTGTCAAATTATGCAACCAAGAGAAAGTAAGTTCTTTGCAGTTTTTTGGGCGTTGATCTGCTACAGTCAGGCTTTTTTTTCTTTTTTTTTTTTTTCTCCTGTCAGGTTTTTGAATGAAATAGTAAAACCTCTGCCAGCACTGTCTACTTCACCTGGCTTTGCATAATTCCAAGAAACTAGAAACTAAAAAAAAAAGGATTACTAAAGAGTTAGAAAGATTGTTAACACATAAGAGAGAAAAAAACCCCAAAACTATTTATCTCTTCTCTCTTAAATCTGAAAAGATTTCACAATATTCCTGTTTTCAAGTACTTGAAGTTTTCTGCGGACAATGCTTTATTTTTAAATAATTGCTTTTAATGTAAAAGGCAATATATATTGTAGATTTAAAATATACTTAAAGTAACAACGAGAAAGGTAAAAATCATTCGTGAGCTTACAGCTACGATTTTAGTAAACATTAAAGTTGTTTAATTTTTTTCCTAGACACCACCTGTTTTTACAAGACGGGTCCATACTACACAAACTATTTTATAGCTTGGCCTTTTTTATTTTTATTGTTTACATCATATGCTGGGTACGTGAAAAGAAACTTGTTAAGATTCTGGCATGTTGTAGTATTGCAGTCTTAAAAGGCACCATCTGTGGTGTGAGGTGTGCGCTTTGGTGGGAAGAGAAGACTCCTGGTGGGCAATACTGACCATTCTCCGACCAAAAGAGACCTCCCCGTTTGCCCACAGCGATGGGCCAGCTAGAGTGCCAGCGCGTGGGAGTAAGCGGAGGGCGTTCAGGGTGACCGAGAGCACGAGCTACCCGCGCGGTCCACGGCTGCCCTGGGCAAGTCCCACTGGCCCCGGCCCAGGTATGGACGGAGGGCGAGAGGGCAGTTCGCGTCGTGCACGGCCTGGGTCTAAACATTTAACCCCCACCCCCAGGGCTGGCGCCACTCTCGGGCGGTGGAGTGAGATAAAGCCGGGCAAGGTTCTGCAACTCCAGATCAGGGAGGCGCAGCTCCGACACCCGCGCCTCCGCGGGGTCTCCAGTAGTGTTTGTTCCAACTGTTTAAACTGTTTCAAAGCGCCTGAACCCAAACGACCTTCTGCAAACAACTCTCAATCTCGCGGGCCGAGAGTTTAGGTTTTATTTGCGGGGAGAGGGAGGGATTGAGCGCGGGGACCAGGAAGCCAATGCAGCCCTCCTCCCGGCACCCCGCAGGCCTGTCCGCGGGGACCCCCGCCCGCGGCCCTTCCCTGCCCTGGGCCCACGAGCTTCTTGCGTCAGCTGGGGCGGGGGTGGGGGATTTTCGGAAGCTCTGCCTGCGCAGCTAGCCCGGGAACGACTGGCCCGGGCTCTTGCCCCGCCCTCTGGGGGGGCGGGAGGCGGAGCGGGGCAACAGCCCAGCGGGCCACTCGGGCCGTGTCGCGGGAGTGCTGCGGTGACCGGAGGAGCAGCCGTCGCCTGTGCCGCCCAGTCCGCGCCGCGCCTCGGCACCTGGGACAAGGCTGCCGTCGGGGAGCGCCACACCACGGTCCCCAGCTCATCATGATGGACTTGGAGCTGCCGCCGCCCGGACTGCCGTCCCAGCAGGTGCTGCCCCGGCCCTTGGAGCCCAGCGGTGGTGCCAGGACGGGGACAGGGGCTCAGGGAGCTGCGGACTGGGCGGGACAACCGCAGCCGGCTTCTCCCGTCTACGGCCTGAGTCCGGACTGCTGTGGCCGCGCACTAGAGCCGCTGCGCTTGCGCTGGGGCCCGGGCGGGGAGAAGGAGCCGGGGACCCAAAGGATTGCGAGGATCCTGTGGGACGCGAGGGGAGTGGGAGTGCGACCCCCGAGGGTGACTATGTGGAGGTCTGGAAGCTACTTCCATGTGCGTAGGGCGAAGGGGCCTCTCTAGCCGCGTCCCCGGCTTCCGGAGCTGGGACTCGGGAGCTCCAGCTGGAGTTTGAGCAGCCCCAGAGGTGGCAGGGCAGGAGGGGGCGGACGCTGGCGGTCTGAGCCGGCGCGGCCCGGCCCTTCCGGGGCTGCGCTGCTCCCCCGCCTCGGAGCCGGCAAAAATGTGCCTAGTCACGGGGCCGCTCTCGGGGGAGTTGAGGTCTCCTCCGGACTGGGACCTGGAGCCCCTGCCCTACCGCCGCCCCCATCCACGTTCTCCGCGGGCGCGGGCGGTGGCTCTGCGCGCTCACCCTGCTGGCCCGTCTAAGGGCACCCCTTGGCAAAGTAATCAGTCAATCCATCCATCAGATCGCTCGTAGGCAGCTTGGCGAGAAAGCCCAGCCCCCAGGGTGGGGGGAGGGAGGAGGTCACTAAGTGCCCAGCGCTCTGCGATGCCCCGACGTGCGGCGGCGGGACCAGGCGCTCCCTCGCGTGGTGGGAAATGTTCGGCTTCGGAGATCCGGGGTCGGCCTCTGGCAACCGGCGGGTAAATGCGGGCGGGGCAGCGAACTGAGGTCGGACGCGGCTTCCCGGTACCCGCGTGGTGCCTCCCAGTGGCGCACGCCGGGTGCGTGGACTCGGCCTCCAAGACAGTGGCCCGTTGGCTGTCACGGCGGCCCTCGGTTGGCCCTTTCCTGCTTTATAGCGTGCAAACCTTGCCGCGCCGGGGCCAAGGGACAAGTTGGAGCTGTTGATCTGTTGCGCAATTGTTATTTTCCCCAGGGCGGCTTTGTCTTTGGATTTAACGTTTCAGAATTGCAGTTCCAAAATGTGTAAGGCAGGATATTCTGTGCTGTGCTGTCAAGGGTAAGAGTTTCGAGAGTGGATTAGAATTTCTATTGATTTTAGGCTGTTAGTAAATTTTTTGCTGCCATATATTATTTCTTCCTTGGATGCTTTCGTTTTTTTCTAGTTGAGAATTTGCTTCGATTTCTTAGCATGTTTCTTTTGCTAGGGCAGAAGGTGGGACGCTTGGGTTTCATAGTATTTTGCTAGCGAGTTTTGTAAATTGTTATAAAAGTGAAAACAAGTTACTGTTCATACTTTGTAGGGACTTTCAAAGAAGTAGATATTTATATTTCCAAATATTTTTGGTAATTGGGTTTTTAGGAAAAATACTTAATACTTGGTTCAAGGAAATGTGTAGTGTAATAGGTATAAGTAAGAGCATATGTTTATACTGTTAAATGTGAAGTTTTACATTAATCTTGAAGATTTAAGATTTTAAGTTATTGACAATATATTGTGCTTTTTTGTTATTTAAAGCTGTTTGTCTTAACCTCCCCCCCCCCCCCTTAATGATTAGGATTGTATTCCCTCAGTTCGCGCTACTATGAAGTATATTGTACTTTCCGATTTAACCTGCTATTCAACAGAATTTATATAACCATCTAGCTATTTATACAGTAATCTATATAACCAAAGAATATAAAAGGCTAATGGACTTTTGTTTTTCTAAACTGTGTTCTAGAGTTCTCTATTATTTTTAATTTGTTTTCCTGTGTAATTTAACATTCTATATATACAAAAGTTCATTAAGCATGTGTATTCCTTTCTCTTTTAAATGTGAATTTTCAGTTATATTTGATAAGATAACTACTTTTCCTCCTTTGTAATCAGACACAGTTTTCATATTTGAAGACTATGAAAAAAGGAAATGGAGTAAAATTTGAAATCAAGTTCATGTGTGTAACTGTTAATCATATTAAATAATAGTGGTAGTCTGGAAAGATTTCAACAAAAAGTCAAGAATGGATTCTGAACTTTGTCAAATAAATTCCAGGTATGAGGTGGTACTAGGATTCAGTTTTTCATCCTGTGGGCAGAGGAGGTATTGATAAACAGGGTAGAAAGCAGAGCCTGAGATTCTGTATTTCTGTTAGCTGAAGGAACCATCCATTGTCCCTTTCAATGGTGTCTCAGATAAAGTACTTTTATATATGAGGGATGGAGTTGATCTTGGACTAGACTGATTAAGATTATTTTTAAAGGAACATAACACAGGCCTCTCATCTGAATGAATGTTAAGCAAAGAACAACTTGACTTTTTAAATACGACTTTTTAGAGTTGAGAGATTATGGAAGCTGCATGTAGGAGAATAAATACACAATTCATATCAGTCTTTCTGCTTTAAAAATAATTGGTCATTCTGGAATCTTTGTTGTTAACTTGGGTTTTTATAAACAATGCTGGATAAAAAAGAACTCCTGTCTTTCTTTAGGATTACCAGGATCAGTTGAAAACCAAATACAGTTTTTCTTAATATTTATTTTCATTCAGGATGAATATTCTTCAGAGCTACATGAGAAAAGGAAGCCTCTGTGGACTATAAGCACATTTTTTGTTGTTGTTGTTGTTGTTGAGAATTTCCTACCTACTGGCTGAACATAATTTAAAGTGGGTTTTGCATAAAAAATATTTTCTCTTGAATTTTTCTTTGATCTGGGGTTAACTTTTCAGTGCAAACTCTTGGGTGCAGGAAGAATTCGGCACTAAGATGATAATAGATGAGTTATTGGGCACTTCCTTGAGTGCCAGGAGCTGCAATAATTGCTTCACATGCATAATTCCACACTAACCCCATGGGAAATACTATTATCTCCAGTTTCCAGGGGGAGAATAGAGGCACAAAGAGGCCAAGAGTCCTGCTTAAAGTGCCCCCAACTATTTTTTATTAATTACTTTATTTACATAAGTAATCTCTGCACCCAACATGGAGCTTAAACTCACTACCTGGAGATCAAGAGTCCCACATTCCACCTACTGAGCCAGCCAGGCGCCTGAAATGCCCCAACTATTGACTGGTGGAGATGGGATTCAAACCTAGATAGTCTGATTCCAATGGCTTTAAATCACCACTTCCAGACTTGACCAGGACTGCTTAAACTTTAAACAGGAGGAATAGCTCACATTTTAAAAAGTGGATTAATTGAGAAGAACTAGGGGAAAGAGAGGCAGGAATTAAAAAGATTAACTTCTGCACCTTTTGCACTTAACAAGAAATTCATTAACTTTGTATGTATTGGAGGAGGCGGGCCCTCTTAAATTCAGTGCAAGTAAATACAACCTGGCAATTCATTACCACATGGGGGCTTTTTAAGGAAGACACTGAGACCTAGAGGGGTTTCATTTGGAGGGGCAGGACCATTTCTTTTCTTTCTTTCTTTCTTTCTTTCTTTCTTTCTTTCTTTCTTTCTTCCTTCCTTCCTTCCTTTCCTTTCTTTCTTTTCTTTTCTTTCTTTTCTTTCTTTCTTTTCTTTCTTTCTTTTCTTTCTTTTCTTTCTTTCTTAGTAATCTCCACATGGGGCTCAAACTCACAACCCTGAGATCAGGAGTCACACACTCTGCTGACTGAGCCAGCCAGGCGCCCCAGGGCCACTTCTCAATATAATAATACTTTTAAAAATTCATGGGATCTCAGCAGTGTTCAAGATTAAAGTTAGGGTTATGTTAGGGTTGGGGCATTACATTTTTCAGGGACCATTTTTCCTTTTTCTTAATTAAATCTGTTAGCTGCTAGACCCCCCCTTTGCTTACCTTTATTTGCCTTGTTAGTTGGTACATTCTCCTGTTCATTGACTTTTTTTGCTTTGAAGTAGTCAAAAATAAGTTTGATTATATATATACATATATATATATATGTATGTATGTATATATATATATAGTGAAAAGTGGGATCGACAGGGTTAGGCCAGGTTGAAAGTCACTGGGTAGAATGGGGAGAATTTGAATGGAAAATGGCTAGGAGAAATTTGTTGGCTCAAATTAAACACCAGTCTCTTGTTTAGGGCACTTCTGAATTGAAGCAAGCATAAGGGCTCAAGTTATCTCAATGAAGCTTATTTAGGGTTTTGAATATTTCAAAATCAAATATATTATTTCTTAGTCTTTATTGTTAAACAAGTTGTTTTCAGAATTATCGTCTTATTTGTGTGAATTAAAGATGGTGCAGGATTTTTAGGATTTGCCTGAAAGTTAGTGTGGGTAAACCCAGGGTATGTAAATGCCTGGTCCAGGGGTGCCTGGGTGGCTTAGTCGGTTTAGCATCTGACTTCGGCTCGGGTCATGATCTCAGTTTGTGGGTTTGAGCCCCGCATCGGGCTCTGTGCTGATAGCTCAGAGCCTGGAGCCTGCTTTGGATTCTGTCTCCCTCTCTCTGCTCTCCCCTGCTCATTCTCTCTCTCTCTCCTGTCTCTCTCTCTCTCTCTCTCTCTCTCTCTCAAAAATAAATAAACATTAAAAGAAAATAAGAAAATAAATGCCTGGTCCAGCCATTTCTGAAAGTTTGCTGAAATCTGTTGCATACCAGGGTATGGGAGGACAAATTTACTAATGCTTTATTTAACGTACCTCCTTCACCTTTGGCTGTATGTTTGTTTTAAGTTTACTGTTAACATGAATAATAGAGTTTATATTTTGATAATATGATTTTTAGGAGTTACTAAAATTTCATTGCCACCTGCTTTTAAATATGGTCCAACAGACATTTATTGAAAGGGGTCTAAGATACAGGCCAAGGCTTTTTCAATTGCCCAGTTGATATGGCATGTTTTCTGGAAATGAAAGCAAAAATTTTATAATATTTACATTCCAAAACAGTATTAGGAAAAAAAATGGTATTCTTACACTAACCTTCCCCTACACACAGACACCCTCCCTCCAAGAAAACACCAAGACTGCTAAACAAAATTCCGTTCTGCCTAAAGTTGTTGGTTTTCTTTGTGTCAGCCCCTGCCACAATAATCACTTTTCAGTTTATTGGTATTAACAGTTTTAAGAACCTGGGCTGGCTCAGTTGGTAGAGCATGTGACTCTTGATCTCAGGGTCATGAGTTTGAACCCCAGGTTAGGTGTAGAGATTACTTAAAAAAAGTTAGGAACTCTGAGGGTAGGAGGCACTTTTAACTGATCATCTTTATGGCACATGGCCTATAATACCTGCATGTCATAAAGCCTCCTATATGAGAGTCTTTCTGTGTGTGTAAACATGTAAGTTTATTTGACCCAAACTCTGATAGTGAAGACAAATCCAGGGCATAAGAAGGGTTTAGAACACCAAGTCCATCTATCAATGGCCCTGTTGATAATTGGCTCTTGAGAGTCATTAGAATCCTATCGACAGCCTGTGTTCAGGAAGATTAAAAAAAATCCTTGGCAATGCCAGGTAGTCACTCCTTTCTCATAAACTCCGAAATGGAGACTTTGGTGCCTGTGGTAATAGCATACTGGCCAGATCTGAGCCCTCCGTTGCTTTTTTTTAAAATAAGAGAATGATTGTGTAAGAAAAGAAAAAAAAAATCAGGTCATTTTGACTTTGAAGCTTTCTTTTGAACTTCAGAGTTTTTATTTTCTGCATTAGGCAATTCTGTTGCATCGCCTTTTAAAATCTCTGATATTTGTCTTGACTGTGTATTTTTCCCCCCTCTACAGCTAGATTGTGAATTTCTTGAAAGCTGGGCATAGAATTTGTATTTCTCTCCTTTTTTAAAAAAAAAAAAATATATATTTACTTTTGAGAGGAGAGAGAGCGAGAGCCTGAGCAGGGGAGGGGCAGAGAGAGAGAGGGAGAGAGAATCCCAAGCAGGTTCCACACTGTCAGTGCAGACCTCGACTCAGGACTCCCGAACCTCGAGGTCATGACCTGAGCTGAAACCAAGTCAGATGCTTAACCAGCTGAGCCACCCAGGTGCCCCTGTGCTTTTTTGGAAACAGCTATATGAGATAGAATTCACATACTGTATGGTGTACCCATTTAAAATAGTTCAGTGATTTAGTGTATTCAGAGTCGTGCAGCCATCACCACAACCGATTTTAGAACATTTTCAGTACCCCAAAAAGAAACCGCATAATTATTAGCAGTAACTCCCCATTTCCCTTCAACTCCCTTAGTCTCTGGTAACCACTCATCCATTTTTTTATCTCTGTGGAGTTGTCTGTTCTGGATATTTCATGTAAATGAAATCATGCCTTATGTGGTTTTGTGTGATTGGCTTCTTTCATTTGATACCTTGTTTATAAGGTTTGACCACGGGGTAGCATGTATCAGGACTTCATTCCTTTTTATTGCCGGCTGCTGTTCCACTGTATGGATACACCACGTTTAATTTCTGTTCTCATCAGTTGATGGACATTTGGGTTGTTTCTGCTTTATGTATTTCTTTTTGTTCCCTACAGCAATGGTTCTTAAACTTTGTTTTCTAGTTGAATCAACCATCAGTATTTTAACATGCTGACATCCAGGTCATATCCCTCATTAAAACAAAATCTGTGATGGTGGGACCCAAACATCAGTATATTTTTTTTAAGCTTCTGAAAAGAGATTTTCCAGTGTGCAGTCAGGTTTATGAACCAGTGCCTTAGAGCACCTAGCTCAGTGCTTGGTACCCACTGAAGGTATTTATAGTGATTTAGAAAATCTGGTTAGGATATTTGTCGAAAATCATGAAAAGAAGTGTCTTTGTATTTGATCACTGACCTTCACAACCTAAGGTTAACACCCAAATCTGAGATCTGTTTTAAGGTGCCTGGCGAATGTTGGAAATTCAGTAAATATAACTTGAGCTCTTTAATCCCTCATGGGGATTTGGGTGATAATTTTGTTATCAAGAGGTTTTCCCCAAGGGGGTCAGAATTCCTCTGTGTTTGGTCAGGAATGTGACCTGTGAGAACGTGCAGTCTCAATCATTTAGGGTGAGCCTAGGAAAGACAGTGGGGACAGAATGCTTGGGCTAAGTGTTGGAGAGCCCGGAGGCTAGGACACACTTTGCCTTCCTCTAGGAAATTCCGTGCTCTGAGTTTTTCGGCCTTGTTATCCTCTCCATTTGAAGAGAACAAAAACCTTACATCTGCAAGGCAACTTTTAGCAATTCAATTTTTTGGCTCCCTGTAATCTGCCTAGTGAAGTATACTTTATATTCTGACTGCGGTAGCTGCCATTTGTACTTACCCAAATGGCTTTCTGGTTTATATCTTTGGAAACTGGGGCTAACTTCTGAATCTTTTACGAGTGAGTGTGTGTGTGTGTGTGTGTGTGTGTGTGTGTGTGTGTGAGCTACAGCACTGCAGTACCACTCAAGAGACCTGAAAGTATGGTCCCATACTGGGATTGGGCCCAGAAGGGAGCAGACACCCGGTTCCAGCCACAGCCTCTCTCTACTGTGGCCAGGTAAAACTTTGGCAGCCCACCTCCAGCCTTTCTGTAGCCATCAGTAGTTCGAAATTCTTTTAACCCATTCTTCCTTTTTGCTTTAAGATTTAAAAAACAATATCTTATTCTTTCATTTGTTCCTAAGAGTTTTGTCCTGAGGATAGGTGTAATGTGTGTTTAAAGTACCTTCAAACAGTGGGATTTCAGTGTTAACATTTAGGCTGTATGCAATGCATACTTGTATTTCAGTGAATGACTTGCCCCGGTAAAGGCTGTTTTCCTTCTTTGCTGGGATGTAGCCATCATCCAGGGTGGGTTAGTGCCCGTCCCTCTCCCCACCCCATGTCTGTGTAAGATCAGGAACAATACTGACTGCCTGTGTGGGTGGCCTGCTGATAAAGAGTATGGAACTTTGCTGTACTCCAGACTTGACAGCCTTTTGTCTGCTCTGCTTCAGCACAAAAATATAATGCACATGGATGTAGAACTCAACCTGTTCTCAGTCTAAGGGATTAGAATACCGGGGAAAGTGATTATCCTGTTCTGTTGCTTTCTGTGAACAGAACTGAAACAGAAGAGTGACACATGGTAGAATTACTCTACTTTTTCAGGTGTTTGAGGGCTGACTACAGAACCTGTCCTTTCTGTTGCTTTGGTTTTTTTTTTGTATTGGATCTAGGGAGTCTTATTGCTGTGTCTAGAGACTGGAAGAGCCCTGAATTTTTTTGACGTAGCAAAAAAATAAATAAAAAAATTTTTAATGTTAAAATCCTGGTAATAAAAACCACCAAAAATTAAAAATATATTTTTTAATTGCCATAGGGGAAATTGCCAATTTTGAAGAAGTTGTTTTTGTTCTTGGTAATTCTCCGTGAAACAGAAGTAAAATATGCTTTGAGGAACCAACCCCCAAGGACAGGACCAGGGCTGGTTCACTTTATGCTAACTGCAGTCCCTGCCCTGTATGTTCTTCTGCTGAGACCAGGACCAGGAATGAGAACCATTCTGTGGGTTCAGGCTCTTTCTTCTCCAAAGACAGAGGCTCACCCTCTGCTGGAAACTTCTTTACTTAAGGCTGCATGTTTGGGAGAACCTTGGGGCATTGGATTGAGAGTAAGGATGGTGACTTCAAGAGGGCAAATTCTGGGTTCTATTTGACTTGGAAAAAAAGGTGCTAGCATGAAAGGGAGCGAGATTGGGAGGAAAAAGAAAACTAGTTTAAGGGACTTCTTTTCATGGACCCAGGAGGAATACAGACTTTTTGGACTTTTCCTGAGGAAAGCATCAGATGGACTTGGAATTTGTACCTGAAGATCTCCTAAATGTTTAATACTTGGATTTGCTCTTCAGTGTGCAGCCGGCACTTACGTTCTCCATGTGAGGAAAGAGAAAGCAATTTTGAGTATTTACTTGTGGTGTTGACACTCGTGGTCTTTAGTTCTTTCAACAACCCTGTTAATGTAGGCTTTGTCTTTTCCTGAGAAGACTCTTTGGAGAGGTTAAAAAACAGCCCAGAGTTCAGTTTAGGAAACCAGAAACCACACGAGATGTTTCAGACAGGGAATTTAATACAGGAAATTAATGTATAACTGATTGGACAGACAACCCAAAGATTAGCAGCCTCAGGAAGCCACTCAGAAGCTGGCACCGCATCAGGAGCTGGCAGCACTGAGAGGGGTTCTCCCTCCCACCCTCCAGCCCCTCTCCTGTGCCCCTTCTAGTTGATGGAGTGCAAATATGTGACCACTGGGTAATTCAATAATGTCATCTTAGAAATCCCTATAGAGTACAGATGGAGTCTCCATTCGACGAGTTCCCAGTTTGGGTGAGTATTCCCATTGTTGGTAGGCCAAGTGCCTCCCTTTCCCTGTGAGGTGCCCCTGGGATGCCAGGGCAGGATTGATTCTGTGTAGCCATGTTTTTGATGTTGCTGAAGGACTTGGGCCTCTGGCTCTTAAACTTCTGGGGAGGTTCAGAAAGGAGGGAAAATATCTTAAGAGCTGGGGAACCTCACGTCTTTTCTCAATGATCCTGAAGAATAAAGCCTTTTCTCCCCCAGAGAGATGGGAGTAAGAATGACACCCCTAGATAACTCATCCATCTTCCTTTCCTCTGTGCCTGTGGGACTCTTGGAAGTCTGGGGCTCCTGGAGTACATGGCTCAGAATCCAGTTGATAATGGTACTGTAGAGCTTTAGCAGTTGTGGCTGTGCTGGTGGAGGTGGTCATGATGAAGAGACGGAGGGGACAATTAGTCTTCCCTTGCAGTCACGTTTAACCAGCTTCCTTCCAACGTCATGAAAGAATCAGCCTTTTGATGTTACAAGGCATCTGAATACAGACAACCAGCTATTTCATAGGGAAGGAAAGGGAAAAAGCTGACATTTACTGAACACCTGGTAATACTGTAGTAGGTCTTCTTACTTGATCTTGACAATAAATCTGTGGTGATAAAGGCTATTACCTCCATTTTACAGGTGAGGAAACCTACTCAAAGAGGTAAAATAAGTTGTCTGGGGCCATGTCACTCATGATGGCAGAACAGGGATTTAGCATGTCCATAATCCCTGCTCTCCTGTCCATTTTCCTTGTTCCTTCCGTTTCTTTTCTTGTCTAGTAACTGTGGGTATTTTGTTAGAAACTAAGGAATGAGGTACTCCTTTACAAAGATTAATTAAGGCAGTGTCCTTACCTCAAGGAGCTTTACTCAGTGTTTTCCAAAGGGAGTGCTGCTGACACGTGGGCTGGACTTCTCTCTTTGGAGTGGAGGGCTGTCCCACATTACAGGATATTCAGCACTATTGTGACAGCTAGGAACCCCCCCACCCCCATTTCCATCCAGTTTCGGTTGCTGCTCAGTGGTGGTACCAGCCCCAGTGGAACCGCTGTCCTGCACGGTCTTCTAGAGACTGTTGAAGCCAGGATATTACTGTTCCCAGGAAAGCTCAGGGCATTACAGGAGTCCCTCATGATCCAAGATGCCCAATGGTTGCCTGAAACCGCAGATAGTACTAAACCCTATATACACGATGTTTTTTCCTATACCTGCATACCCATGACAAAGTTTAATTTCTAAATTAGGCACAGTAAGAGATGAACAACAACATGATAAAATAGACCAATTATAACAATGTAATGTAATAAAAGTTATAAATGTGGTCTTCCAAAATACTACTCTTCTTGTGATGATGTGAGGTGATAAAATGCCTATGTGTTGAGATGAAGTGAGCGACATAGGCCTTGCGACATAAATTAGGCTGCTGTTGACCTTCTGACAATACATCAGGAGGATCGTCTGCTTCTGGACCTCGGCTGACTACAGGTAACTGAAACTGGTGGAATAACGGGACTCCACGTGTACTTCCTGGTTCTTTGTAGGAAGGCCCCATCTCCTCAGATGGCAGCCTGTTCACACCTTTTATCCTAAACCTGAAGGGAGTAACAGAGAGAGAGAGAGAGCCACAAAAGCTCTAGAAACCAGAGGGACCAAGAACATTTCATTTACTCAGGTAGAGTGTCTAGTCCAGTTCACTTAACACAGAGGTCATTGTCATTTGATATGGTAATATCATCATTGCTGATATTCACCGTTTCTCAGGCCTACAGCTACAAGGAAGCTTTCCTCAAAAGATAAGCTAAACATTATTTTAAAATTTCAAGATGAAGTTAAAAGCCATGTACCATACCTCTCTGGATCTTTACTGCCTTTTCTACTGGGTACTTCGTGAAGAAGGCTGAGTCCTGAGTATAGAATAGCTGAAGAGGTTAATTATGGTAATAGATTGATGCTTTGGAAAAAAAAAAAGTCTAGAATATGGGGGCAAAGTGAGGTACCATGTTCCACCGTCAGTCTGAGGGACATAACTAGGGGCCTCTAAGGAAATATACTTAGCATTTATGTTGACTGACGTGTTCAGGTTGCAAGGTGTTGTTTTTTTTTTAATGTTTATTTTTGAGAGAAAGAGACAGAGCGTTAGTGGGGGAGGGGCAGAGAGAGAGGGAGACACAGAATCCGAAGCAAGCTCCAGGCTCAGAGCTGTCAGCACAGGGCCCGATGCAGGGCTCAATCTCAGGAACCGCGAGATCATGACCTGAGCCGAAGTTGGCCACTTAACCACCTGTGTCACCCAGGTGCCCCCAGGATATTTGATTCTCTCAAAAAATCAATTTTATTGTTAACTTGAAGGAATATGTGTTTATAGATTTAAGGTATAATACTTTATTTTTAGTAGAGCACCCAAAGAATAATTTGAAGTATTATTACTATGAAATAACTTTGATAACTTTAAATAATTTTTCTACGATTGGTAGTTGGGTCATAAGTGATAGGAAACACGGTACCTTTGTTATGTAAGTAATTAGAATTCTTTGAACCCAGACACCTTATGTGCACAGTGAAAATACTGAATTCTGAGCCTAAATGTGCACCTACTCATTCCACAAAAATTTATTAGGAATTTACACACCCTAGGAACTTTCAGGGCATGAAGTTGTTTTCATCTTCCAAGATAATGTGGCAAATGTGTTGTCTTCCTTGAAAGACATTTGCTTTTCAAGTTTTCCCTCCTCCTAATCAAACGCTTTGCTCTTTGTACACCTGGATTATAGGGCATGTTTCATATCATTGAGCATAATTTACTTTATATCTCTGTTTTCTCTGCTTAAGGTCTTCCTCTAGGGCAGAGACTGTATTTTATTTCTTTTTTATAACTCTGGTGTCTGGCATCATGCCTAGACTTTACATAATAGTAGTTGCTCCCTAAACTGAGGGTGAGTCTTACTGCCCTCCAGGTGCTCGGTATTTACACAGGCTCATCTGTGACACATGACAGCCCCATGACAGTGCAGAAGAGAAAGTGTCACTTCCAACTGGGGTGCTCGGAGGACATCCTGGAGGAGGTAGCATTTTAACTACAGGTTTTTATTTTTGTTTTTGTTTTTTAAGTCCAAAGGATTTCTTTGGCTCAGACTTCATTTGGAACCCTGAGGAAGGATGCAGGCACAAGCCAGACTTCTGGCAACCGATTGGGTCACTAGGGATGAGAAGGTTAATTTGGGGCTGGTTGTAGAGAGCCCTTCACTGCCCATGTGTGGCATTTCAAGTTTTCTGTAAGTATCTTAAAACACAGAAGGCTTTGGAAAGGGCAAGACACATGGGCTGAATGTGGACAGGAAGTTATTATGGCCCATGCATCAGAAAATGGAGACGTTGGAGACAGAGGGATTGTGGGGGGGGGGGGGAGTGGAGAGGTGTGGGTGTGGTTTGGCATCAGCACATGTACTGAGGATCTGTCTTGTAACTCTAATCTGTAACTACCTTTGTTAGCCATTTAAGAAGAATTTTTTAAGCCCCCTTTTCATAGGAGAGGAGTAGATTTCCTCTTTCTGTTGGCCCCATCATGATACCATTTGTGCTCAAGCTGTTTCTACGTTTTAACAGGAACTCATCCACCGGTGTGTTCATTCCCCTGATGAAAGGGGAGGGAAACAACCCAGAAATTGCTGCTTTGCTTGAGGGATGGATTGTTTTTTCTCCAAGGTGGCATACAGGGAGTTTGTCTCTTTGTGCCCTTCTCTAAGATCGATTTACTCTTACTGCCCATTTTCAACTGTAACAGTCTTATCCTTGGCTTCCAAGCCCAGTGATTAGCAGTATTCACCGAAGAAAAGAAAGAACAGACAGTATCCTCTCTTTTTCATAAGCCCCAAGCTAACAGAGGTAGGCATCTAACCATATTGGTGATAGCAGCCACAGTCTCTCGGGCTCTTCTCAGTGCTGGCCAGGGTGCTAATGCTTCAACACACTGAATTTGTTGTTTGCGCTCCTTATTCACCCTGTGAGGCAGGCATTATCCCAATGTTGCAGGCCAAGGGCTGACGCCCAGAGAGTTTGAGTCGATGGACGTTACAGTGGCATGTGCTTCAGTTCCCTCAACATTGGAATGTGTATGACACCTGCCACGGTGCTCTTAAAACTGAGTAACAAAAGAGCTGGGCATAAGGTCTATCGCACAGCACACATTCAGCAAATGGTGGCTGTGGTGTTCTTACCATGACTGTATTTCTTTGGCGCGGGTGGCTCGGTTGGTTAAGTGTCCGACTTCAGCTCAGGTCGTGATCTCACAGTTCGTAGGTTTGAGCCTCACATCGGGCTCTGTGCTGACAGAGCCTGGAGCCTGCTTCCGATTCTGTGTCTCCCTCTCTCTGCCCCTCCCCTGCTCACGCTCTCTCGCTGTCTCTCAAAAATAAATAAATAAATAAATTTTTCTTAATAACTGTATTTCTTCTCTGTCGGGGATGTTTGATGTGTGGGGAGCTGAGATTTCTTAGGCACACTTGAAAAATTCCTTTCTTGGGGCGCCTGGGTGGCTCAGTGGGTTGAGCGGCCGACTTCGGCTCAGGTCATGATATCGCGGTCCGTGAGTTCGAGCCCCGCGTCGGGCTCTGGGCTGATGGCTCAGAGCCTGGAGCCTGTTTCGGATTCTGTGTCTCCCTCTCTCTCTGACCCTCCCCTGTTCATGCTCTGTCTCTCTCTGTCTCAAAAATAAATAAACGTTAAAAAAAAAAAAAAAAAATTAAAAAAAAAAAAAAAAAAAAGAAAAATTCCTTTCTTGAATTCTGTGTAGTGGCATAAACACTCATACTCTTTTTGCTCTTTGCCGTAAACTTATTCTCCTGTGGTCTTTCCTATGTGTGTCTTTCACGTGGGGACTGAAGTCTCTAGAGACAGAAAACCAATCCGTGGCAAGACCTTACATGTGCCCTGTGGCAGCAGAGGGCTACCTGCTGGCCCAGTCTCCCCTGTGGGACCCTCCAGCCTGTCTGCTGGATTCCCTGTACTAGTGTGGATTGATAAGCTGCCATCTCTTTGAGCTTCTTCCCAGACACAATCCTTCACTTGGGGCAGAATTTCTTACTCGGGGGTTCCGGGCCTAGAAAAGCAGCAGAGTTTGGGGAATGGAAGCACGTTAGTGGAAGTATAAATCCAAACATGAGCTGAGCTGACCCCTGCAGCCTTGTCCTCTTCCCAGCCCTGCCCTACATCATTTAGTCTTCAAAGTCTGAAATGGTCCTTTTGTAATGCTACCCCTGAGTAACTCACACCTTAAAAAAAGGAGGGGGGCGGTTGGGGAGCCTGGGTGGCTCAGTGGACCAAGCGTCTGACTCTTGGTTTTGGCTCAGGTCATAATCTCATGGTTTCGTGAGTTCGAGCATGGCACTGTGCTGCTGGGTATGGAGCCTGCTTGGGATTCTCTCTCCCTCAATCTCTCTCTCTCTCTCTCTCTCTCTCTCCCTCCCTCCCTCCCTCCCTCTCCCTCTTCCTCTCCCTCTCCCCCTCTCCCCGCCCTCCCTGGCTCATGCTGTCTTTTTCTCTCAAAAATAAATAAATGAACTTTAAAAAGGATAAAAAGTAAAGGGTAGAGTGGTGAAGGGAAAGAAGACCTTCTATAAAACCCTTGAGGGGAGGTAACCTAGCTGAAAACTTCTTCCATTCACTACCCTTTGGTATTGCCATGATGTCTGATGCGTGCATAAATTACGACCTCACCTTCCATTTCTTATATAGTGGTTAGACCCAGAAGCTTAAAATTTAGATTCTTCTCGTGTTCATTTGACATTGGCAATGGAAGTTGAATTTATTAATGGTTTTAATACTTCACCCCCGGTTGTCCTTTATATTTTTAAGGGGCATTATGTACTTTTTTTTTTTCATATGAAAAAAAAGCTCTGTGAGGCTAGGCTTAGTGTCTTGGTTAGTCCTGGTAGGAATGGCACAGTGAGGTTGGGCGGCGAGGTCCACGCTCCCCTGTGCAGCTGGTTAGCAGCAGAGCCCTAACTGGTGCCACATTGGGCGGTCTCTCTCTGAAGAGGCCTAGGTTATTCGAGTGACTCTGTGACCTACACCTGGGTTGGAGCTCACTGTTCCCAGTTAGTAGATGTGGGTCTTCAGGCAAAATTACTGAACCTCTTTGTGGTTCAGTTCCTTTGCTTCAAAAGGGCAATGGTGATAACACTCCCTGCCTTGCAGATTGGTGTGAGTAAAGGAGATGCTAGATACAAGTGCTTGCTGTCATGTTGAGTCAGAGAAAGTGAACTACAAATGGTAGCCATTATTATTAACATTATTACTTACATTATGTCATACCACTCTTAATCTGGATTTAGAGTGCCGTACTATGATCTTTCATTCTCAAGTCTTAATGTGAAGGCTCACCCGCTAACCAGTGTCCTTACATATTTATTTAGCAAGTTAATTGAAAAGATTGACATTAAGGAAAAGAAAAGATTTCTGTACTGATCTTAAGAGCATGAGATACAATATAGACACTAATTATAATTTTCTATAAGAGGTCCAAGTTGCCACCTGGAGGTTGGCAACAACAGTGGGTACTGTGTGTTTTCAAACATATGCATCTGAAAGCAGCTGAAATAGAATTTCCAAACTCAGCTTCATTCATATCCTTAGTTGGAATAGACAGTGCTTTCCTGTCACCTAAGCCCCTTATTTCTCCCCATTCTTCAGATGACGTTTGCAATAATTTGTAATTGTGTGGCGTCTGGACCACACCACCCTGAGTAACATCCAAATGGTCCGTTCTGTCATTACGAGCCCCTTTAGTCATTCAGACTCACGCTGGCACCTGCAGGTCACTGTAGGAGCTTTTTACAAATAATTGCTAACAGGGTAAGTACTACCTGGTGAAGTTTGGGAGGGTTCATGTTCTCACTGTATCCTGAAGAACTAATTTGCAAAACAGAAGAGTTTGGTTCAATAGAATCTGAGCCCCCCTTGCAACTGCACTGTCACTAACCAACGGAGCTAGTGCAGCTGAGGAACTGAATTTTTAATTTTAATTAATTTTGACTTACATTTTAAAACAGGAAAAATAAGTAAATGTAAAACCAGAAACATTGTTAAGATCTTTTGTTAATTCTTTATTCTGGAAGGCAGCTACATTTCATGTGATCATATCCGTGAGATGTGTTGTAATGTATATTGTGTTCATCACTTCTGATATCTCATTAATAATTTTAAGTTTTTGGTTAAATGTTAAAATATTTTTTGATATATTGTATTACACATATTGCTAAAATTAAATTCACTTGTTTCTTTTTTGTCTTTTTAGTAAGGCTACTAAAATTTTTAAATGACACATGTGGCTTGTGTTATATTTCTATTGGACAGTACTACTTTAGAGCATCTATTACAGGTAGCTAAAATTAGCTTGTTTTAAAATTCAAAATTAGGGGCACCTGGCTGGCTCAGTCAGTAGAGCATGTGACTCTTGATCTTGGGGGTGTGAGTTCGAGCCCCACATTGGGTGTAGAGATTACTTAAAGAAAATAAAAGCTTAAAAAAAGAAATAAGTAAAATTCAAAATTAGATTTGAGACTTGCATTTTGGATATCATAGAACCAGAGGTATTTAGAGGAAGGGATCTCAGGAGTTCCCTAACCCAGCCCTGTCCTTTGGCAGAGAAAGAAACCGAGGCTAAAAGATAAGGTAGAATGGTATGATTAGGTGGGGACTGGAACCTGATGTTCTTGATGGCCTCCTGCTTTGGGTCCACGGTTTGCTTGGCCTTGGAACCTGGTGGGCATCAGGGCTGCAAAAATCTGAAAACTCCTCCCAGAGCCAGACTGAAGAAAAGGCCTTTAAGAAAAAATTATTTTGAGTGGTAAGGAAAAATAATTTTTTTGCTTTGCCTACCAGTGGATGGACAAGAGAGTCAATTCCGTGTTTGACATGTATTTTTGTTGGGCAGAATAATGAATGATACAGTCATGGGGAATAGTAATAAGGTAAAAATAATTCCCACGCTTTGTGTGAACATTTACTTTGGGAGCCTCCATACATCTGGCTTTCATGTTTTAATTTAAGAAATTCTTGGGACACCTGTGTGGCTCAGTCGGTTGAGCGTCCGACTTTGGCTCAGGTCATGATCTCACGAACGTGAGCTCAAGCCCCATGCCGGGGCTCTATGCTGGCAGCTCAGAGCCTGGAGCCTGCTTGGAATTCTGTGTCTCCTTCTCTCTCTGCCCCTCCCCTGCTCATGCTCTCTCTCTCTCTTTCTCTCTCTGTCAAAAATAAACATTAAAAAAATTTTTTTTAATTAAAAAAAAAAAGAAAGAAATCCTTTTCCCAAAGCGAGAGATTTTAAACCAGACCCACAGCTTTTGTCCTGGAAAAACAGACGAAGAGCTCTTGACTTCATGTGTTTATCATTTAGGCAGGTCGTCTGCGGTCACTTGGTAAAAGTCTAGGCCTGCTTTATGGTATTGTTTCTTTACAAGTGTAGCAAAACAGATTTAAAGGAAGAAGCCACCAACAAACTAAAAGGAACACCCTTTGAGCAAACCCGAATTGTATTTGTTTTGAGGAGTGGAAGAAGAAGGGAAGGCATTATGATTTACTAAATGGCGATTTGATTTATGAGTATGTCCGTCAGATTAGAGGAGGCTGCTTGTGCCTAAAGTGCAGGTGACAAGTGGGCGACCTTTGATTTAACATTTAGCCTTTCTCAACCTCCATTTCTTCATCTCACTGATCTTCACACTTAGTGTGAGGATTACATGACATAAGAATGCAAGTGAAAGTGTTTTGTGATCTTAAAGCACTACAGATGTGTGGGCGGGTGTCTGCAGGGCCTTCGCCGCCGCAATGCAGGACTATTTCTTGGGTCACGCTTGCTCTCGGTGAACACTTGGATGATTCTTTCAAATTTGGAATGTGCATTTGGTGGGTACATGACCTTGACTCCGTGATTTGGGAATTCTTGGGGGTCCACACTGGTTCTGAGTTGCTTTTGTTGTAGCAGAGATGATCTGCCTGAAGGGGGCTTAGTTCTGTTATATTGATCAGGGACACAGTCTTTAGGAAACTACATGGTATTTAGAGCTCGGCTGTGAGGGAAGGAAAGTTTTGTACAGAAAAATGCACATTAGACATTTGTCACGTAGCAGGGTTTTATAGGCCATTAGTTTGGCCACAGGGTTCAATGCCATACAACAGTTTGTAAAGGTCTGTTTTCAAACTAATTCCTAATACTTTTTGAGTCTTAAGAGAAATTGCAATAGAAAGTCTATTTTAAAATCTAATTTGTGTTAGGTTTGACCATATGACCTCTTCGGGGCTGCTTCATCAAACGAGAGACAGGTCGGATACTCATTTAGCATCTCTTGGCCTCAGGAACCTCATTTATAAACCTGGGGTTTAGACTATGGTCTCCAAGATCACTGTCAGCTTTCCTTTTTCCCTTTGTAGTTTACCTTGTCTGAGAAAGGCGGAGTCACTGACTTTGCCCGACATGTTTTGGTATTTCAGCTATTGAGACCTTGCCCAGCCTCTGTCTTACCTGTCTGTGCCATACCCTTTCCTTTTTTTTGCTACTGCAGATGCTCTGCTGGCTCCTAAGGTACCATCCAAGGTTAAGTTGGCTAGAGCAAGGCCAGACGTAGACTGGTGTTTAAAGAAATGATGCTTGCTAGCCAACCAACTGTGTAATATTCATTCTCCTCTGTAGCCTTAGTTTCACAGTGAAGATAGAGGGAGGGGCTGGTTTGAAGTGATTCCAGAATTAACATAGGGGACCTTGTACAGTTAGTATGTATTTGTTGTGTGGGTACTATGTCCCCGTGATGCAAGCTATGAAGGACACACGAGTGGGGAAATGGGCAGTCCCACATGTGGCTACAACCTCCGTGTAGAACTGTTGAGCAGTATCTGTCATGATTATAAATACAGATGCAGTTGACCCTTGAACAACACAGCTTTGAACTGTGCAGGTCCACTTATACACACGTTTTTTGGATAAGTGTATTTTCTCTTTCTTCTGATTTTCATAATAACATTTTCTTTTCTCTAGCTTACTATATTGTAAGAATACGTATATAATGCATATAACATACAAAGTAGGTGTTAATCTACCATTTGTTACCAGTAAGGCTTCTGGTTTTTGAACATGGATTTTTGACTGGGGGAGGGGAGGTCAGTGCCACTAATTCCCACATTGTTCAAGGCTCAACTGTACTGTTTGACCCGGCAGTTCCACTTATGATTATTTATTCCGTAGATGTCTCCACACATTTTTATGAAATGATTTGTGCACAAGGATATTCATTGTAGCATTAATTTGTAATAGCAAAAGATTCAAAATATCTTAAAAGCCCAATGAGGGACTGATTAAATAATTATATTATTAAATAATATATTATTCTAGTGCACCTTTATGATGAAGCACTGCTCAGCCATTAAAAATAATGGAAGCAGGGTTGGGGGAGGCCTGGGTGGCTCAGTCAGTTAAGCCTCCAACTTTGGCTCAGGTTATGATCTCGCGATTCATGAGTTCAAGCCTTTGTGTTGGGCTCTGTGTTGACAGCTCAGAGCCTGGAGCCTGTTTCGGATTCTGTGTCTCCCTCTCTGACCCTCCCCCGCTCGATGCTCTGTCTCTCTCTCTCCTTCAAAAGTAAAAAAACATTAAAAAAAAAAAAAAAAAGTGGAACAAGGGCACCTGGCCAGCTCAGTTGGTGGAGTATGTGACTGTTGATCTCAGGATTGTAAGTTCAAGTGCCTCACTGGGTGTAGAGATGACTTAAAAATAAAATCTTTTTTTTTTTTTTAAATTTTTTTTTTTTCAACGTTTATTTTTGGGACAGAGAGAGACAGAGCATGAACGGGGGAGGGGCAGAGAGAGAGGGAGACACAGAATCGGAAACAGGCTCCAGGCTCCGAGCCATCAGCCCAGAGCCTGACGCGGGGCTCGAACTCACGGACCGCGAGATTGTGACCTGGCTGAAGTCGGACGCTTAACCGACTGCACCACCGAGGCGCCCCAAAAATAAAATCTTTTTAAAAAAAATAATGGAACAACTCTATGCCCTGATTTAGAACAGTCTCTAAAATACATTAGTAAGTGTGAAACACTATGATTATATGCTGTTTGTATGTGTGTGTTTAATAGAATATCTTCCTAAGAAAACACAAAAAATTGATGCCAGCAGTTGCCTTGGGGAAAGGTAACTGGGATATTACTTTCGCAACTTTTAAATTTTTTTCCACATATGTTATCTATGTTAAAAAAGACATTGTCGGGGTGCCTGGGTGGCTTGGTCGGTTAAGCGTCTGACTTCAGCTCAGGTCATGATCTCACGGTCCGTGAGTTCGAGCCCCACGTCGGGCTCTGTGCTGACAGCTCAGAGCCTGGAGTCTGTTTCAGATTCTGTGTCTCCCTCTCTCTCTGCCCCCCCCCCCCCCCCCCCCCCCCCGTTCATGCTCTGTCTCTCTCTGTCTCAAAAATAAATAAACGTTAAAAAAAAAAAAAAGACATTGTCATGCTCTGCAGGAGTTTACAGTTTAGCCAGACCATTATAAGAAAGCCCAGATAAGACATATCGAGTACAGGGTCAATATTGTCTTTATGGGAAGATAGATTTAAATGCTGACTTCTCCTGGTGCAGCTAAGTTGACCTGATTTACCCATGAGTCATCAGGATAGGCAGGTCCGAGTGTCAGGAGGGACAGCTTCCAGGTCTTCATGTCCTGCCTGAGGGGAGGGTACTGGGGCTAAAGCAGTTTCCACACCTTGTCCTGGTGCGGCATGAGCGCCAAGGAGCGGCACCACGGCTTGGGAAGAGCCTGGCAGGCCCGGAATCATTTCTGGGTTGGAGTCCTGGCTCTGCCACCTGCCAAACATGTGATTTGGGGCAGTGCTGGTCGGTGCCCAAAGCCTAAATGTGCTCATCCCTAAACGAAGACGAACCACCTCCCTCAGGCCACCGCAGTGAGGCTGGAATGAGATGCCACCTGCGAACACCCTGTAAACCATGAAGTGCCTGGCAAACACCAGCTGTAATAGAAGCTGTTGGGTATCTGCAGGCTGGCAACGTACAGCAAGAGATGCTAATTTAAAAATGAAATTGAAGCAAAAATGTATCTTTTTCCCTCTGTCAAATAACTTGACAGGAGCTGTAAAGTGGAGGTTAGGTGGTTTTGGCATCCTTGACCTGTCACCTTGGGCCAAGTCATTTCATCCTCTGGCCCGTTTCCCTATTGGAAAAATGAAAGGGGCTGTCTGTGTGAGTCCTGTGGTCCCTTCCAGTTGTAACATTCCGTGACAGACATTGTGGCATTAGCAGTGATACGCAGCTCAGCTGAGATGAGTCACACTGACCGAAAAGTCCAAATGGGAGGAGGAAGTCTCTGGGTGGTGGGAATTTTCCTCATGCTGGAGGATCTGAGTCTCTGGAGAGAGGGGGTGAGACACTGCCGCCATCAAGAGGGGAGACTGAGAGGGGTGCCTGGGTGGCTCCGTCGGTTAAGCATCTGACTTTTGGCTCAAGTCATGATCTCACTGTTTGGGAGTTCAAGCCCCGCGTCGGGCTCTGTGCTGACAGCTCGGAGCCTGGAGCCTGCTTCAGATTCTATGTCTCCCTCTCTGCCCCTCCCCCTTTTGTGCTCTGTCTCTTAATGAATAAACGTTAAAAAAATTGTAAAAATAAAAAGGAGGGGAGACCAAGAATGCATAAAGCGAGTGGCAATGTATTCATTGTTCTCTGTTCTCTCCATCTCCATAACCTCCTTTGCTTTCGAATGTTTCCTTGGATTAGACCTTTGGAAACCAGGCTTAACCCTTGTTTATTGAGTAGGACATTCATACAGTTGTGACCGCAGTGTGGTCTTTCTGTGCATTTAGTGACACTTGCCTTCGTGCTGCCTTGCTCCTATACACTTCTCATCATGTCGAAAATTAGATCAGAGACTATCTTATTTATCTTTGTGTCCCCAGCAACTAGCATGGTTCCTGGCACCTGAGAGGTGATCTGTACACGTGTATTATTAGATGGGTAGATGGACTGATGATCTATTGGAGGGCAGTATGTACACGAATCTTGTTGATCTTGACTACCACTACCATTATTATAGCTACCACCACCCTTCGAGTAAAAATGAGGTTTTAGCCTTTAGTGGCTTATTATTTCTAGAAATATTTCATACTCGCAAAAGAGTGCATGCTAAAAAAGCGTAAACAGACCCCGTAAGAATGTATTTTAACAGAATCTACAGTTTAAAAAAAGGCTAAGGGTTTTAGGCAGTTTATATAGATTATAGTATATAATAGTATATACTATATAGTATATCTAATATTCAACACCACCCCCACCACAGCACACAAGGTCTTTGGCTTGTAGCAATAAACAGTATAAAGTACTTACTCAGCCTGAAAGCCTGGGTGACTACCCTGATTCTTACTTTCTAAAGCTAACGGTACACAGTGAAATCTGAAAAGAAACTTTAAGATTGACATAACTTCTTTTTACAAACGCAGGACCCAAGGAGGGAAAAGTATCACACAGGGCATTTAGAAGTAGCGGAAGTGGCTGTAAAGAGCCCCACCAGTTGGGTCGTGGCAGTTGGGTGTGCTGGATGGAGCACTGTTCTCCCTCACCGTGGCCTCCCGGCCTCCCCGGAGGAGGGAGGGCCACCAGGATGAGTAGGCGGGGCTGTTCGACCTCCAGGGGAATAGCTGAGCCGTGTAGGGAGACCACACCCAGTGAATTTCAGGGTACATTAGGTAAAGTCGGTTGAGGAGTTAGACCCAGTGCTCCAGAAGGTTCTCTTGTGCCACGCCTCTGTGTGTGTGTGTGTGTGTGTGTGTGTGTGTGTGTGTTTTCCAGTAGAATCATTCTAATAGTGATGGAAGACGTACTCACAAAGTTCCTTTCATGTGTGGAGGACAGCATCCAGAACTGAATATATACATGCTTGTTAAAAAATGGGGAAGGGATTAGAAAAATGTATTCTGAAGTTTGCTTACCAAACCAAGCCATTCTCTTGGCAAACTCCTCGTAACCCTTATAGAAGCCTTTACAGGCATGGCAGCATCATCTGCTCAAATAAAGACCGCCAAAAAAAGAAGTCTTTTGGGGTCCAGGTGTGAAAGTTCTCATGGAAAAGCTGGAGCCAGTGCACTTTTTATAGCAGGTGGGATCACCTACCTTTATTGGAAATTAACTGCCCTTTCTGATTTCTTTTTGGCTAAACAGCTATATATCTCTTGAGAAAATCAACAGTCCCAAGTTCCTATTCAGTTCACTTACCAGTTTTGCTTTATCTTTGTACAATTTTTGCAGCTTGCAGACAAGCATAATGGGTGAGAGTTCCAGTAAACTGGCTGGATTGTATTTCTTAGATTGAGTCATTGCTGAGAAACTTGCTTGTGAACAGGAAGCAGCCCATGAAAATGTCTGTACATAGTAACATGCCAGACTGAGGAAACTGGACTGTTCTCTAGTTGAAAGACAAAAGGGTGGAAGGATGGGTCCACTACTCGGGGAATAGCAAACTTGTGATCTCGGGTTTTAACTTGTTGAATAATTCATCTCTTGGTGTATGTTTGAAAATGTTTATTCTGTCAGAAATGGCTGGTTGTTAGAGATTGAGGAAATAATCCTTAGTAAGATTTCTCTAGAAGGAAAACTTGGACTATTGGTAACTATTACCACCTCCTAGGATCTCTGCTGACACATAACTGCTTACTAGGCCAGTTATTTTTAAAAATGGAGTTGTAGTTACACAGAAATTAACTCAGTGACATTTACACTTGGCCTAGATGGCTTTATGACCCCTTCCATCTCTAACATTCTGTGATTGTATATATTTACACACACACACACAGACGCACGCCTTGTGATTCATTTTAATTACCTACTTCGTAATTATTATAGCAATATATTTAAAAGTTAGCACATCAGTCCAGTAGAACTAAAAATACTTGACTGTGGGCAAACTAAAAAGAATAACCTGTCCTCTGTCTTCTCTAGAATGCTCACTGTAAAAACAATGGGCATTGTTTGTGTATCTTCCTGTAATGAAGCAGTGGGAGAGATGCAAAGAGAAGTAAATAGGCAGATAACTATTTATGAAATATAATCATCGTCAGTGAGATGTATTTTAAAAATACACCTGCTCGGTGTCATTTTACTTTGTTTAGCAAGGATTGTGACTTGTGAACTAAGGAGTAACTTGTTATTTGATCAATTCTTCAAAATTCACATGCACTTGGTTGTTTTTGTAACCACCGGTAGCTTTCATTTGATGTGATTCATGTTCCATCTGGTTTTGCTCAAAACTATTTGAGCAGCTTCAGTGGAGAAAATATTAAACCAGATTTACTTTTTACGTGAATGATATAACCACCGGGGCATAATCCATCTAAAGACTGAAGTGTATGGGGAAAAAATTACCAAAAAAAAACCCCATAAACTCTGAATGTCAGTAATTAATATTTGAACAAAGTAATTAATATTTCAAAGAGATCTCAGGGGAATAAAATTTAAAAGACATTATTTTCATGCTGGAAGTACATGATTTTAAGGGGTAGCTTGACATCAATTTGCTCTTACACAGTGAAGTTGGAAATGAGGAGGGGCACGGAGGTGGCTCAGGTGGTTGAGCATCCGACACTTGATTTAGGCTCAGGTCTTGATCTCACCGTTCAGAGTTCAAGCCCCGAGTTGGGCTCTGCGCTGACAGTGGGAGGCCTGCTTGGGATTCTCTCTCTGCCCCTCCCCCCTTGCACAGGCACAGGCTTTCTCTCTTTCTCAAAAAAAACTTAAAAAAAATTTTTTTTTAATTTGGAAATGAGCAGCTTTTATTTTCTACTTACATTTTTAGTAGTCTGTACAGTTTTTTTTAAGTTTATTGGTGAAATTTATTTTTATAAACAAACCTCCTACCACCTTCCCATCCTAAAGACAAAATAAAGGATGGGAGAGGGAGAGGAGGACACTGGGTTGGGAGGTGCAAGCCTCATTGACACGTGTGAATATATTATAGAAACCATCTTATTTTTCATTTCAAATACTTCCCCAAAGCCTCAGTTTACAGAATTACCTTAAGAGAAGATTATGCTATCTTGCCTTATCTTTTCTGGTTTTTTTGGATCATCTGAGCATGAAAAATGCTGGTTTGTTCAAGGTACAAAACCTTATTTTGAGAGCGAGAGCAGGGTAGGGGCAGAGAGAGGGAGAAAGAGAATTGTAAGCAGGCTCCAAGTTGTCAGTACAAAGCCTGATACAGAGCTCGAGCTCCTGAACCATGAGATCATGACTTGAGCCAAAATCAAAAGTCGGATGCTTAACCGACTGAGCCACCCAGGCACCCCTGAAGACATATTTAATATGGGATTCAGTGTTCAAGCCTCTCTTCTTTCTTTATCCTAGAACAAAGATACTTGTTTCGAAGTGGTATGAGTTAATAAACCAACTTCAGATTCCCCATAAAACATGTAATAGATTACACAGATGGCAAATGATGATATATACATTTTAAATATGAATATTTCCGTTGGACCAGATGGTGATTTAATGCGAATTGTCAAACATTTATGTTTCTTATTAAATTGTCATCTTTTGTGTAAGCCAAGCTACCAGCATAATTTGCAACACACTCAGGAATCACTAAAGGACAACAACAAAAAAGTCAGATGCTAAGTGGCTCCATATGGCCTGTGAAGGCTCCCATCCAGTGCCTCAGTTGCTCTGGGAAGTTTTTCCCAGGTCTTCAGGAAAAATACCTGTTGGAATGCTGTGGAAAACCATCCCCCTGCTTTCCTCTCCATCCCCAGACTCTACCGATCTGCCATTTTACCTGGTGGCCTGCCTTTTTGGGGGCCTGGAAAGGATAAGAAGCTCTTCTTTCTCAGGGCCTCAGGTTTATGTGCCAAAGAGCAGTTTTAGCTTTTCCTTAGGCATTTCCCTTCCCCGCTGTCCTGCGTCCTGTTCTTGTTTGTTATAGGCTCCACCCGGACTACTTCCTCTTAGATGGTTCACGAGCCTTGCAGAGGTGGGTCATTTGTGGAGTAAGTCATGTGCCTAGTCACAGGGTTCCTTGCAGGAAATGCTCACTGCCTGTGAGGGTAGCACAGAACAGTCCCAAGCCCGTGGGGTTCCCCAACAGCAAGTCTTAGGTGGACACATTTCTGCTGTTCTCATTTTCAGCATAAAGCTTTGTTTCATACACCATCAAATCTCTGCAGGTTTTTTTCTTCTGAAGTTGAAGTGAAAATTTGAGTAACAGAGTATAATATGTTAAGGCCATGACAAGAAACCCATTGTTGCTTTATTCAAAATTTGATCAGAACATTTGTTTTAAGGAATTCAGGGTAGTTAAAACTACCATTGCTTTTATTTTCAAGCATAAGTTTTCTTTTAGAGACTTCTCATAGCAACAGTAAATAGTACATAAAATAAACTTTGGGGTGCCTGGGTGGCTCAGTCGGTTAAGTGTCCAACTTCGGCTCAGGTCATGATCTCACTGCTTGTGAGTTCAAGCCCCATGTCGGCCTCTGTACTGACAGCTCAGAGCCTGGAGCCTGCTTTGGATTTTGTGTGTCTGTCTCTCTCTGTCCCTCTCCCACTAGCACTCTGTCTCTCTCTTTCTCAAAAATAAACATTAAAAAAATAATAATAAAAATAAACTTTAAAAGGGGCGCCTGGGTGGCTCAGTCGGTTGAGTGTCCTCTTGATTTCAGCTCAGGTCATGATCCCAGGATCATGAGATAGAGCCCAGTGTCAGGCTCTGCACTGGGTGTGGAACCTGCTTAAGATTCTGTCTCCCTCTGCCCCTCACCTGATGCGCTCGCTCTCTCTCTCTCTCTCAAAAATATGTATATACAATTTTAAAAATTCAAAAAATAATAAACTTTAAATACAGAGGGGTGCCTGGGTGGCTCAGTCAGTTAAGTGTATCCAATTCTTGATTTTGCCTCAGGTCACAATCTCATGGTTTGTGGGATTGAGCCCCATGCACTGACAGCTCAGAGCCTGCTTGAGATTCTCTCTCTCCCTCTTTCTCTGCCCCTCCTCTATGTGCATAGGTGCGTGCTCTCTCTCAAAATGAATAAACTTAAAAAAAATACAGAGGAAAACCTCTGAGAACACTTTGAAACCTGCTTTGTCACCTGTGATCTCACTGAAGGCTGCCCGGCCTGCACTAAGAACAATTAGATGTCACATGAAACATCTTTTGGTGGCATTACTGGTGGAGACAGTAAGCTAGAGCGGTAGGAGCTGCTCTGCCCCCTAGGGTGCAGCATTGTTTCAGATCAGAGAAGAATGGGATGCTCAAGAGCTGATCCAAACGATTCAGGTTTTATTTTTCCTGTTTGTGGATGAGGATCCATTAAGGTGCCCTTTTCTGATCCTCTTATGGGAAATTTTAAGAAATTGAATTAGTTTGGCTGTGCATTGAAGGGTAGTCATATCAGGAATTGAATGGCTGTTGAATGGGTATATATGTGCTATCCATGCTTACATAAAAGTATAGGTTACTGTTTTTGTTTTCAACCCATGTTGCACAAGCCAGGGAGTCAATTTCAGACCCTCCCTGAGGAAGAACCGAGTAGCCTCCCTGCTGAATGTTTTTCAGGCTCCCAGTACAGTTAGGTCCACAGCTTCATTATTATCCATTGGCCTTGAGTTTGATCTTGCTTATATTACAGCAGGTATTAGAACCATCACTGTCAACATGCATAGCAACATTTGCATATACTTTACATATAGAGAGGCTTCTTTCACATCTCACTTGATCAGCCAACATCTGTATGGCAGGAGTGGGACAGAACAGTTATATACTAAATTTATAGCTAAACCATCTGAACCCACTCAAGCATCTCATCTGGTGGGGAGGGAAGGGGGAGAAAGGAAAGAATAGACTTGTATCAACTTTTGGTGTACTTGCCTCTGTTAATTTTAGAGTAAATTACATTAGACATTTTCTTTCAGCCCATAGGGCTGGGTTCTGGGGATCCTCTGGAATAGTCTGATTTGTGAGCAGGTGTTGGCAACATGAACTGCTTCAGCGTTCTTTCAGTTTTTTTATGAAAAAGTCAAAGCTGGATGTTGGTTTTTATCCTGAGATCTCTTAACAAGGAGAAGGCCCCGCCTAGGCATTCTGGGGAAATTCAGGAAGGGATGTGTCAGAGTGGTCCCTAGGTGCAGGGGCAAGTGTTTGGGTTTCTCTTTGATTCATCTTCTGAAGAGCTCAGCACACTGTCCACATCAGTTTTTGTTTTGTTTTGTTTTGTTTTTTTGGTGGGGGGCGGTGCTAGGAACAGGTACTGCCTATCTTATAGAGAGAAACTGGAGTTCAACTGAGACTGTGTGATCATGCATGCCTTTAAATTCTAGTGCTAGCATTTAGTGGGTGTGAATATACCGAACACCTCCTTAATACCTGGCTCCTTTAGCTCCAGCTTGGAGAAAGCCTAGATAGGATACCCCACTGTTCTAAATTCACTAAGAAGATATGGCCCAATCTAATTAGAATTTTAAAGTAGGTTTCTCTAATACCTTGGACCTTTCTCGTTCAACACCTTTGGATAAACATGTCCATTAGCATGAAAACCCATCATTTTTAAAATGGAAATTATTTTCATGTTTTGTGTTAGTGGGGAGTTCCCTGTGGAGATAGCCATGTATGAATAAATGCTCTGTGGTTGCTATTCTGTGTCGTGGCCAGGAAAGCGAATGAGGTGATGTGCTCAATCCAGCCTTCTGTAACCTGGCCACTTTTTCACATCCCCAAGATGTTAAAGCAGAGTATATATACGACAATGGATTTTATATCCTGCCCGGTTTGGGAACCACTGGCCAGTGATCAGATTATATATTTTTTTAGTGTAGCTTGTGGTTAAAAAAGCATGAGTCCAGGATTGAGACTACCCAGGACATATCCCTGTATACTTCCTAGAAGTATCCCTTCTTTCTAAACGTCAGTATTTTTATCTGTAAAAAATAGGATGTATGTTATCTTCATATGGTTGTTTGCAGATTAATTTGTATATATATAAAGTACTTTGAACAATGCTTGGCATGTAGAAAGCCTTTAATAAACGTTGGCTTAAAAAGATACACGTTAGCCAGTTCTAAAGAGCTATAGACGGTGTTATAATTATACCTACTCTGTTTGCTGTAGACTCTTTAACACTGCTCAAGGCTAGAATACTGATAAACCCCATGGTCAGGAAGGGTTTCACAGCATTTAAGATTCTACCACCAGGGCTCGAATGCCATAGCCTCTGCTGTCCAAGTAGCTGTGCTGCCTTTAGGCTGGGTGGCCTGCCCCCTCCTTTGTTGGGTAAAAATAGCCTGACTGCTCAGTGAAGCAACAGCCATGTTATTTTTGTCCTTGGAGGCAGAAAGTAGAGTCTAGACGCACTGGGCAACCCTGTGCTGCCAGCCATCATCAGAAGCAAAATACATGTGATGTTTGTGCATAGTGTCTACTGGCTTTCAGGCCCCAACTGCCTTCCCCCCATGTCTTGATTTTTCCAGTCTCAGTCTCATTTTCTTATTTTCAGTATAGATGATTTCTTAAATGGAAAGTGATTTAAATTTCCTACCTGTGAAGACTTTTCCAAAAACTAAAGTTGTAAGTCAAAAAATTGGTTTTGACATATTTGTGGTTAGGAAAATCTGGACGTGGTACCTAGGCCTAGTTTTGTTATAGAGATCAAAATAACCATTCCTTCATTGTAAGATCTCCCCATGTCTCAAGCTTTCAGTACCTTCCATCCTTCTGTGGAACCATGGGTTTTTTTTTTCTCCTGTGTGTGTGTGTGTGTTTAAGAGGGTTATCTGTGATTTCTCAGAAGTGAAACTAGTGGGTACTACCCCTTTTCCAGGGCCAGCCTCTTGCTTCACCCATGGGTCACAAGATTACCATTAGCTAGGACTTTTCAACGTTTATTTATTTTTGGGACAGAGAGAGACAGAGCATGAACGGGGGAGGGGCAGAGAGAGAGGGAGACACAGAATCAGAAACAGGCTCCAGGCTCTGAGCCATCAGCCCATAGCCTGACGCGGGGTTTGAACCCACGGACCGCGAGATCGTGACCTGGCTGAAGTCGGACGCTTAACCGACTGCGCCACCCAGGCGCCCCAGCTAGGACTTTTCTTTACCAGTTTGTTCATACCTCAGGAGCTAAAACTCAAATCAAGATTAAATTGTTTTAATAAGTGAGCCACAGGGATTAGAGTAGCAAGAAATGATGGGGGAAAGTAATCCAGTGTAGGAAATACCAAAAGATTGGTGATATTTCGCAACTGCTAGATTGACATTTAACCAGGGTTTTCCCCCTTTTCTCTGTAAACTGGATATTTGCTGAGGTTTAGAAAAAATTCTACATATTTGATCATGTTTTCCATGTCTCATAATACCAGTGGCTTGGAGTGTTTGCTCCAATTTCTATATTCCACTAAACAAGTGTGAGATTTCTTTTAATTCAAGAGCTGTAGTGTGCAACATGTTACTTTGCTCTTTAGTGACCTCTACTATCACCCAGTCGTTAATAATCCAAGTAATAAGTGATTAGAATGGATGGCTGTGTTTTTAGGTTGTTTTTTCTTTTAATGAATAGATTCATTGAATGGAATTAACTGTGCCCTTCCAGAACATTGGATCTGTGTTCCCATTCAGATTGTTTCTAATTTCCCTATCCTGCAACATCAATAATGGCATAATATAAATTTTAGGATATCTGCCATTTTAAAAACCATCTTAACCATGGTCTCTCTTTCCTTTTTTTTTTTTTTTTTAACATAGGACATGGATTTGATTGACATACTTTGGAGGCAAGATATAGATCTCGGGGTAAGTCGAGAGGTATTTGACTTCAGTCAACGACGGAAGGAACATGAGCTGGAAAAACAGAAAAAACTTGAAAAGGAAAGACAAGAACAACTCCAAAAGGAGCAAGAGAAAGCCTTCTTTGCTCAGTTACAACTAGATGAAGAGACAGGTGAATTCCTCCCAATTCAGCCTGCCCAACACATCCCATCAGAAACCAGTGGATCTGCCAACTACTCCCAGGTATAGAATTCTCAGTTCTTGGGAAGGTGTGTGGCAGGGTTTAAGGAACCGATACTGACCAGTGAGTTTAAAATATCTGCATTGGAGTTCCAGATTTGCCTTTTTACTGTCTTCATGACCATATCAAGTCAACTTCCCAGCCCCAGCTTCCTGAGGAGTTCAAAACCTGACTTTCCTCACAGAGTCGTTGTAAGGATTGAGAGGACATAAATTACATGAAAGTGCTTTGGAAGCTGTGGAAACGTCCTGTAAGGATCGAGCAAGCAGCAGCAGTAGTCATAGTAGAAACTGTAGTACAAGAGTACTAGCGTTTTATTTCCAGATGGGCAGTTGAAGCTCAGAGATGCAGTAACTTGCCCGGAGCACACAAGAAATCGGGGAAGCCAAGATTTGAACCCAGATAGTCTGGTCTGTTTGATTCTGTGTGCTATACTACACTAAACTGATTTCAGGAGAAGAGAAACGTTTGATTAACCAAATCGTAATTATTGTAGGACACTGAACAATATTTCTCTTCTTCTATGTCTTTCCTTTTTATCCAGGTTGCCCACATTCCCAAACCAGATGCTCTGTACTTCGATGACTGCATGCAGCTTTTGGCAGAGACATTCCCATTTGTAGATGACAATGAGGTACAACATTTGGTTAACAGCAAAACTCCCCAACTATATCTCATACATCCTATGAGTGTGCCTTCATTAAAGAAGTATTTTAGGGGCGCCTGGGTGGCGCAGTCGGTTAAGCGTCCGACTTCAGCCAGGTCACGATCTCGCGGTCCGTGAGTTCGAGCCCCGCGTCGGGCTCTGGGCTGATGGCTCGGAGCCTGGAGCCTGTTTCCGATTCTGTGTCTCCCTCTCTCTCTGCCCCTCCCCCGTTCATGCTCTGTCTCTCTCTGTCCCAAAAATAAATAAATGTTGAAAAAAAAATTTTTTTTTAAAGTATTTTAGGGGGAAATTTTGTCAAAGAAATCTTAGCCTATAGATAACGTTACAATTCAAAAAAAAAAAAAAAAAAGAAAGAAAAGGTCCCTACACCATGCAAGACCAAATCCTCTTATCCTTGCATAGCCAGAAGCATGGATCTGCATAACCATGAAAACAGGTAACTCATTTGATACATACAGGTACTGAGAAATAAATTTGGGTGAGTAAAAAGCAAGCTGGGTAACAAACCAAGACTTGCTCAGTTAACAATTCATTTGTTTTGTGTTTGAAGCACTACACTAGCTATTATACAGGGAGATGCAAATTAAATCCAAAAGCGTATCACTTTCCTTGAAATTTACCTTCAAACGCATAGGCTAAAACAAGCCAGTAAATGAATAAATGTGGAGTTATTTTGTCGGGGGGCGGGGGGGGGAGATTTGTTTCATTATATAGAAATAGGGGCCACAGAACTGTTGGCTAATTCCAGTTTAAAGTGTTGTGATGGTGCCCCGGCATGTACTTCTTTCTCCACTGTTGCTGGCAGACTCACACAGATAAATGCTTTGTCAATTTTAGGTTTCTTCAGCTGCGTTTCAGTCACTTGTTCCTGATATTCCCAGCCAAATCGAGAACCCCGTCTTCATTGCTCCTAATCAGGCTCAGTCACCTCAGACTCTTGTCACTCAGTCAGTCATTGCTGATTTAGACAATATGCAGCAGGACATTGAGCAAGTTTGGGAGGAGCTACTGTCCATTCCAGAATTACAGGTAACTAAGATCTAATAACAGTAAGTGCCAAAAACACTTTCATTTTCAATGCCTTTAAATTATTTATTCCACTTACTCTTTATATGCCACCTACTTCTAGGAAGGATTGGAGGGTGCTTTTAAATTAGTCACGAGAGGGGTGCCTGGCTGGTTCAGTCAGAAGAGCATGTGACTCTTGACCTCAGGGTCGTGAGTTCAAGCCCCACATTGGATGTAGACATTACTTAAATAAATGAAATTAGTCATGAGAGCTGCCCATGCTCACTTAAGTATGCTTTTGTTAATTAAATGGACTGGATGTCTTGAGGAAAGATCAAGTTGTAAACCTGAAGTCTGATCTAAGAACTGTGAAAATACATATGCTTAGACATAAATATCTGTTAGAAATAGGAATTATCTGAATTATAGAAGACCTTGGGAAGAATGAGGGTGGGGAGAGAGTTTACCATCAAATATAGATTATCAGCTATTAAAAACATTTGCATTCAGGGGCACCTGGCTGGCTCAGTCTGTGGAGCTGGAGCGTGTGACTCTTGACCTCAGGGTTTTGAGTCCAAGCCCCACATTGGGTGTAGAGATCACTTAAAAATAAAATCTTTCAAAATAAGTAAAAATATGTGCCATCAGATACAGATTATCAGCTATTAAAAATATTTGACTTACATTTGGTAAAAATTTCTTTTCTGTGCAGTGTCTTAATATTCAAAATGACAAGTTGGTTGAGACTAGCACGGTCCCAAGTCCAGAAACCAAAATGACAGAAATTGACAACAATTATCATTTCTACTCATCGATGCCCTCACTGGAAAAGGAAGTAGGTAACTGCAGTCCACATTTTCTCAGTGCTTTTGAGGATTCCTTCAGCAGCATCCTCTCCACAGAAGATTCCAGCCAGTTGACCGTGAACTCATTAAATTCAGATGCCACAATAAACACTGATTTTGGTGATGAATTTTATTCTGCTTTCATAGCAGAACCTAGTAGCAGCAATAGCATGCCCTCCTCGGCTACTTTAAGCCAGTCACTCTCTGAACTTCTTAATGGGCCCATTGATGTTTCTGATCTATCACTTTGTAAAGCCTTCAACCAAAACCACCCTGAAAGCACAGAATTCAATGACTCTGACTCTGGCATTTCGCTGAACACGAGTCCTGGCCTGGCATCACCAGAACACTCAGTGGAATCTTCTGTCTATGGAGACACACCGCTTGGCTTCAGTGATTCTGAAATGGAAGAGATAGATAGTGCCCCTGGGAGTGTCAAACAGAATGGTCCTAAAACACAACCCGTACAGTCTTCTGGAGATACAGTCCAACCCCTGTCACCATCCCCAGGGCACAGTGCTCCAGTGCGTGATGCCCAGTGTGAAAACACGCCCAAGAAAGAATTGCCTGTAAGTCCCGGTCATCGAAAAACCCCATTCACAAAAGACAAACATTCAAGCCGCTTGGAGGCTCATCTCACAAGAGATGAGCTAAGGGCCAAAGCTCTCCACATCCCATTCCCTGTTGAAAAGATCATTAACCTCCCTGTTGATGACTTCAATGAGATGATGTCCAAGGAACAATTCAACGAAGCTCAGCTGGCATTAATTCGAGATATACGCAGGCGGGGTAAGAATAAAGTGGCTGCTCAGAACTGCAGAAAAAGAAAACTGGAAAATATAGTGGAACTGGAACAAGATTTGGATCATTTGAAAGACGAAAAAGAAAAATTGCTCAGAGAAAAGGGCGAGAATGACAAAAGCCTGCATCTACTGAAAAAACAGCTTAGCACCCTGTATCTTGAAGTCTTCAGCATGTTACGTGATGAAGATGGAAAACCTTACTCTCCTAGTGAATACTCCCTGCAGCAAACAAGAGATGGCAATGTGTTCCTTGTGCCCAAGAGTAAGAAGCCAGATGTGAAGAAAAACTAGATTTGGAAGGATCTGACCTTTTCTAAGCTAGTGGGTTTTTTTTTTTTTTTTTTTTGTACTGTTATACTAAAAGCTCCTACTGTGATGTGAAATGCAAAAACATACTTTATAAGTAATTCTATGCAAAATTATAGTAAAAACCTAGTATAGGAAATAATATAAACTTTAAAAAAGCATTAAAGTCAGTCATCAGTATGCTGAATCAGTAGTTTCACTTTAACTGCGAACTTAATTTCTTAGAACACCATTTGGGCTAGTTCCTGTATAAGTGTAAATACTACAAAAACTTATTTATACTGTTCTTATCTCATTTGTTACATTCATAGATTTATATGATACATCTGGCTAAAAGCAAATTGCAAAACTAACCACTATGTACTTTTTTATAAATACTGTATGAACAAAAAGCATTTTTTTTATATTAAATTGTTTAGCTATGCAAAAACCAATTTAGTTGAAAAGCTGGTACTAATAAAGGAGTATTATAGACTGTTAAATTATCTTTGGAATTCATTTGAGTTTATTCACAGTATTTTCCATAACACACTTAACATATTTAGAAACATTCTTAACATTCAGAACATTTCCATTCATTATAAATATGAAAAGCATTTTATACTGAACTTCTGGTCCCAGAGACCTAAAGAAATAAAGTATATCCAGAAGATGTTTTATCTCTTCAATAGCAAACACAGCTCAACCAAGGAAAATATGTGGACATGGAAACATTCAGTTTACTTACATCAATACATGTACGCCTACCATGTACTAGGTATTTTTTGAAGAACAGGACATGAAAATCCCAGTACTCCTGGAACTGAAGGAAGACAGCAAAGCCACACACACCAGGATTGGGAAGACCAGTAGAAAGGAAACATTGCAATTTAAACTAGGGTTGCAGGGACTCCTGGGTGGCTCAGTTAAGCGTCCAACTCTTGATTTCAGCTCTGCTCATGATGTTGCGGTTCAGGAGTTCAAGCCCCTCTTCGGGCTCTGCGTTGACAGTGCAGAGCCTGCTTGGGATTCTCTCTCTGCCCCTCCCTCTCAAAATAAGTTTAAAAAAAAATAGGGTTGCAAACAGTAAAAGCCTATTGAGATGGCAACGTTTGAAGGTGACCCACTCTATTAACTAAAGAGTGTAACAGCCATGATACAGGATGTTCAAAGGCTCTGAACTCTAAAAACAAGGACTATACGGCTGACCAGCATTCACTTTCAAATGTCCCCTCTGTAAAGAGAGCTTCCTTATATTCTTGCTTTCTCATCTTATATTCTAATAGACTTTTGACTGCTGCTCAAAAAAAGTATACAGCTGAAAATGGAGGGAGAAACAAAGCAGGTAGAAGTGGAATACGGCATAGAACCTTGTTACACCTTCATGAGGACTTTGGCTTTTCCCTAGGAAAGTGGGGAGCCATAGGTGTTAAGGAGTAACATCTGATTTTTAAGTTTCCTTAGCCTGTGTATTGAAGACAGTCTAGAAGGTTAAGGTGGGAGCAGGAAGAGCAATGGGAAAGTTCTGGAATAGATAGGATAGTGTTTTGGTCTAGGGTGGGGATAGTAGGAACAGTGAGAAGGCACTGGATTCTGCAGGTTTCAAAGGTAGAACTATAAGAACTTTCTGATAGATGTTGGGTGAAGATGAGAGTCAAGGACTTGTAATATCTTTAAGAACTGAGGGGCATCTGGGTGGCTCAATCAGTCAAGCATCTCTTGATTTTGGCTCAGGTCATGATTTCATGGTTCACGAGTTCAAGCCCACTGTCGGGCTCTCCTGGCAGTATGGAACTTGCTTGGTCCCTCTCCTCTGTCCACTCATGCTCTTAAAAGCAAGCTTAAAAAAAAAAAAAGTGGGGTAATGGGAGATTCATCTTGAGGATTAAAACACATTTAGAATAAATACTACAATGCAGAGGCCCACAGGCCCTAGAGGCGCTGGGCTTTCTGCTGCCATTTTGCTAAATGACCTCCAATAACTGAAGACACTCAGGCTCATTTCCTCATCTGTAGAGGAAGTATTGAGTTACTATGCAAAAAGTATTGTGCCTAGCTCACTAAGCACTCAACAGGCATATTTTCCATTTTCCTTAGCCTTGTATTGGGATGCTTTTAGTTGCTAGTGAAAGAAACTAAAATGAAATTAGCCAGTAAGAAAACCTGGCCTGAATGACAAAGCTCAGCTTGGGGTTGAACACGACTTCAGAGACTAATGAATGTAGCAGGCATTCAGATTCTGCTGCTGGCCTCTCTGGCACAGTCAAGAATCTCTTCTGTAACTGGTGGTGATGGACATTTTTCCAGAGGAGACATTTTTCCAACCTCAAGACAAAAGACTGAAGTGCTCCACCCTTAGGCATTATGGGGGTATGTGGCATGAATCCATTATCTGCAGCCCCACTTGAACACCTGGGATTGGCACACCTACAAGGGGTGAGAAGCACTGCTGGGCAGACTGGAACAGACTTCTAGCCTGATAACAGTTGAGTTCACTGTGGTGACTCATTTTTTGTACAGGATCTGAAAAAATAACTTGTAAGTACAAAACATTCTCTCTAGTTCTCTGAAAACAATAAATAGGCATCTGAGTGACTCAGGTTAAGTGTCCAACTCAGGTCATGATCTCAGTTGTGATACACTCCTCCTGCCCAAGTCAGGCTCTGCTGAGTGGAGCCTGCTTTGGATTCTCTGCCCCTCCCCCACTCTCTTGCAATTTTTAAATAAAATACGGCATTATGCAGAACTTAATGTTTAAATATAACAAAACCTACTTATGACAAAAATTAAAGCCAAGTTTTCATCTTTTGATCTAGACTTGTTAGAGCTTTATACTGTCCTCAGTTTAATTTTGGCTATCCAGTTATTCAAACACTAAACTCAAGTTTCTAATTTTAAAATGTGTACCTATGCAGGATACCTGGGTGGCTCAATTAAGCATCCAAATTTCAGCTTATATCATGATCTCAAGGTTTGTGGGTTCAGGCCCCCCATCAGGCTGTTGCTGATAGGGAGCCTAAAGCCTGCTTCAGATCCTCTAACTCCCTCTTAGCCCCTTGCCCCACTCCCACTCTCAAAACTGAACCTTAAACATTTTTTTCAAAAAAAAAAAGCGTATTATGGGGCGCCTGGGTGGCTTGGTCAGTTGAGCGTCCGACTTAAGCTCAGGTCATGATCTCACGGTCCGTGAGTTCGAGCCCCGCGTTGGGCTCTGTGCTGACAGCTCAGAGCCTGGAGCCTGTTTCGGATTCTAGGTCTCCCTCTCTGCTCCTCCCCTGTTCATGCTCTGTCTCTGTCTCAAAAAAATAAACGTTAAAAAAAAAAAAAAAGTATCTATGCCTTTTACATTGATTTATAGCAAGCATTCTTAGGAATCTTAACTGAACGATACTGCATTTATTATGTAAAGAAACATTTTCTTGCTGAGATTTCTCAAGCCCATGTTTAGGGAAGGAGTGGCTAATCACATTAACTTACATTTATCCTACCCATACTTGTTTTTAAGCCTCTGAATGTACACAAAGTAATTGCCATTTCTATTTTACAGATACTTATCAGGAACAGGTTGTTTTCAGTTGCTTTTATACTTTTGAGAACTGGAAAAATTTCTTTAGAGTTTTGTTTTGTTGTTGTTTAAGGTTTAGAGACAGAAACAGCGATGAGTGGGAAAGGGGCACAGAGAGGGAGGAGGGAGACTGAATCCCAAGCACGCTCTGCACTGTCAGGATGGACCCTGATGCAGGGCTCGAACTCACGAAATTGAGTCATGACCGGAGCCAAAACCAAGAGTTGGATGCTTAACCAACTGAGCCACCCAAGGCACCACACCCCAAGAGAACTGAGAAATATTTAAAGGCCACAAAAACTGTGTGGAGAGAAAAACTTGTAGGACATTGGCATAATTAACTTTATTGTAACCCGTTAAAATTAAGTATTCTTCAAGATAGTAAGAAAGCACCCATAATTACCCCAAATATCTTTAGAGACCGTGGACCAGATGCTAGGTTAAGTTCCTTAAACCCAGCATCAGATTCAACCTCCAGACTCAATGAGAAAGAGGGTGGGTATCATCGCCGCTTTACACAAGTTATTAGGTAAAAACAGCTCCTAATCTGTATAGAAGTTAAGTTTGAGTTTTCATGGAGAAAGTTACTTCTTTTCACTAACAGTTAATGAATTTAATATTTTCTTCAACACTACAGACAATCCACAATAGCATTAACAGTAAACTGTCAGTTAAACATTATCAGGTTACTGTTATTTCTAAATGCCATTCATACATAACTTCAAAGTCAGAAGTCAGACCCTCCTAGCCTCATTTGATACTTAAAGCATGTATTACTAAACAAAACTTTGATTACTATTTTCAATGTAATGTTTAATTCTACGTACTTAATGCATATGAAACCAAGATTCCTAGGGTCTGTGTTGGCATCAAACTGCCAATGGGTAGCATGCATAAAGAAACCCCAAATAACTTGCCCAAGCTCACAAAACAGCTTAAGTTCTGTATTTAAATACTGTACTGACTTAAACTTGATATAAACAAAAATCTAATTGCATTATTCTAATACTTATTAAAGAGGAGACAAAAGATTAAATCCAAATAGACCACCTATCAGAGTTCTTTTCAATAAGTACTTATAGTTTACTCAACATTTCTATCAACAATGTATGGACTAACAGTGTATTCTAAAGTGAAAATTACCTGTATCTTAACTTCCAAACTAGTTAACATTTCATAGAATTCATCTTTTGTCATTATAGGCCCTTTTAACATATTATGGCTATATACATGGATATGGTAAAACCTAACCATTTCACATTTCCAAGTATTTTAAAGCTGCCAAATACCGTTGTATTTAACACATCAATAAATCTTAGAAGTTGAGTATCCTGGGCAAACTCCTATTTCCTAGCTAGCTTTCAGCATAGTACCCACTTAACCTCTAGAATGCAGTTCAATGCACCCTTGCCATTACCAGTCTTTATATAAAGTGTTCTACTGGAATTATAAGGTACTTACTGCTACAGAGTAAGACCACTGCACATACCACGAAAACCAGTGTTGAAACCAAACCCAAGCAAAATGCGTTGCAATTCTAACAGCTAGAATTCCTTACATGGCTACAACTCCTATTCAACATGTTCTTAATAGCTACTAATGCTAAGAATCCAAATATTTATGCTACAAAGTTTCTCTAAAAGTCACAATTCTTAAAACTCTACCCACCAAAGTACTTGCTTTAACAGAGGACTATTACCACCTTTATTTGGATAAAAATGCAGTATTCCAGACTGGCTGAATTTCCTGTTTTCTCCCAGTCCACCCTCACACCACAGAATACTCAACCAATCCACTGAAACCCAATGCATCCAACAGCTGAAACCCCTTTATCTTTCCTATCTTTTCAGTCATTTAAGTATCCTTAACTGCGTTTTTTTTTTTTTTAAGTTCAGATTCCTCACTTACCACCCAAGCATCTCATACACTGGTATTCAAGACTTAAATCCTTAAGCAACAGGCTGTTTCAGTTCATTTTCTGTCCCCATTTCCAGTGTCATGTATGTTTCCCACTGAATAGAATCCATAACCTTGAACTGCTATGTAAAGGCTCATTTCAAGTTTCCCATTATTTTATTACTAATAAAGTATGTAATATTCACCTAGAGTGTTTAAATCACACAAACACTGGAAAGCAACAAAACAACACACACATTTCTAAAAATATTTTAATGAAAAAGTTATCTTTCTGTAAACATTTCATTAATACTACAAATGAAACATTTGAATCCATTACAGACCACCTCTTAAGTCTTAAAAATCAGGATAAAACATTGAAATTTAAAAGTAATCTTGAGTATTATATAGGCTAACAATCCTTTCATTACCCCTGCCATTAACTTGCTTATTCACCTATTTGTGACATTCAATTATTGGAACTCCGATACTGTCCCTTCATTAGAAATGTTTCAAGTTGTGACATACCAGAACTCTTAAAACCAAGCCTATTCCAACCGTTCGGTTCCTTAACAAATGATCTTTAGTACCAAATTTTCTTTTTTAGAACTTGAGTGTCTATCAGGCATTTTTTTTTTTTTAATGTAGTGTGGGAAGCAATAACCTGTAAGTTGGTTTGACAAAAATCTGTTACAAAGCCTGGCTCAACCATTTTCCCCCTTCTAGAACTTCCTTATTTGGCTTACTGGTGCTATGACTAAAGAGCACATTTTTCAGAAATGACAGTGGAACTACATTTAAATAAAATCATTTTATTTCAAAAGAAAGGAGATGGACTGTAAAGAATATTACCTATCTTGGTTAATTTGCTTCACACTAAAAGAAAATTTATCATTAGAAGACTATTATCTTCTTCAACACTTCATTTTTATGATGATGTGTGGAAATTTAGTCCTGATTTAGTTGGAGGAAACAGCCAACCATTTTGAGAATAAACTAAAACTACACCTATGTATTAACTTTGTAATTTAGAAACTGTTTTAAAAGCCTGTCCCCCAAGTTTTTTTCAAGTACATAAACATCAAATCTCAATTTTTCTGAAGTCCAACATGAGGCTTGAACTCACCCATGTCCCCATGATCGAGTTGCATGCTATACAAACTGAGCCAGCCAAGCACCCCTCAAATTCTCAAATTTTTAATAAGCCCTTTGGGACAGTGATAATAGCCCTTATGAATGATCAGCAACTGATTTAAATAGTAATTAATATTTTAATTACTCTTTGGGAAATCTTTTAAGGGAGTATTAGCGCAATTAGGTCCCCCACTACTTCTGGTTAACTGATTAAAACACAAAAGAACCAAAATGTATCCTATTAGTTCAAGTAATTCCCTGGATTTATATGCAAGAGAACTTTATGAGGCCACTTGAATGAAGACCATTCTTCTATCACCTGACAATTTTGAAAGTTCATTCTAAGGTGTTTTTCATGGAATAAGGATTAGCAGCTTAATGCTTCTGTTACAAGTGTCATGCTTATTACAAAAACTTCACAAAATTTAAGGTTACTCATCAAAAATCAACTTTACCCTAAACACACCAACAATGAATTGTATATATGGGGCCACATCTGACTCAAAATAAATATTCATGGCTGTTGCAGGGCCTGAAACTGTTTAAAATGTGTTTGTTGGATGTGGTTCTAAAATGTTGGATCTGGTTCTGAAATAAAGTATTCAGCTGAGTAATTTTGCCAATGTACCTAATAGTTTCAAAATATGTCATATAAGTTTGTAGGGAAACAAATGGTGTCATGAGCTTTTACTGTGAGCTACAAACCTTACCCAGCCAGAAACCTTCGTATATAAGATGGTAGGAAAGACATTCCTCATTTAGGCAAGTAGGGTTCTCATTCAACCTGCAAATCAAAAAGATTACTCTTACCTTGCTTTACAAAAAATTACTCTTTAATTAGTGAAAAAATTCAAATTCAAGCCTTACCTAATGCTTATTGCCCTTCCTTGCAGGTCTAAATGCTAGACCTAGTGACTGTGGCAACTATCTCTCATTGTGATGTTCCAAAAGGCGAAGAGCTCCTTCCTGCTAGACTTTCTTCGATATTTCAGTTGTAATAAGCAGATTTAACTAGCTTTTGGAAAGTTGCTCACTATCACCATAGTATCTTATGCCTTCACTTCTCTGTAGTTGAAGCTCTTGCTGCTGCCTTGTCATTCTTTATTTATGCTGACTTGTCCATACTCAAAAGGCTGCTGAAGTCCTGTCTTAGTGAGTCTCCTTTGATCCACACTGTGCTTAAAATGCACATCTTAGGTCCTTTAAAGCTGGTTAAATCGCTCTCCTCATGGCTTACTTTTCCACACTGTTCACAAGAACTAAGCTAATACAACTTATAAACAGGTCACATACACAGATTTCACCTGCTTATAGGTTGCAAACATTAACTTACTGAAAATATTTTCACTATTAAACTAGTTCCAGAACACAGAAAGTTTGTTAACAGTACAATTAACCTCATATGCCATTAAAGGATACTGTCAAGGTTGTGTCAAACATTTTCACAAACATAGAAACAGGAAATGTCAATCTCCCCCATTCCTTCAACCTTTATTATATGAATAAAAGAACTTGAGACAATTTAGCTCAATTTTAATAAAATGTTTCCCAAGCATTACTTTGACCAGGTACCCAGGTTTAAATGATGAACATTGACAGTGTCCATTTATATAACCACATTTGAAGTTGTTAAAGACTTAACCATTTTCTAATATTAGCCTATTTTCTACGCTGCTTATTCACATATGTCCGTTAACAAATGGAATGTTGTCTGTTACATTTATTGGTTTGTGAGTGTTTTCTGGAAAACTGCAGTATCTGTGAAGACCGATTTCCATGCTGGCATTGCATGCATCCAAATATTAATAATGCACAGAGGCACAGAATTAGAGCAACAAGAGAGCATATTCAAACACTAGCACGCCCCATTCCCCTTTTTATTGCTTGTTTTGCTTAGTACTTCTGAAAACAAAAATAATCTCGAATTCAACGTTCAACTGCCAAAGAAAGAGTAACAGCAGAGCACATACTCAGGGCTCGAATGAAATTGTAAGCACTAGCTGGCGCACAACAGTAGACATTGGTTTTTATATTTACGACCTTATCTAAAACTCTTCTCAACCAGGGTCTTCCAAACCAAACTGTTAACTCATACCAACATGATTTATATGTTCAAACATACATATGGAATAACAGTGTGTTCTTGTGGATTTTTAAGTGAGCAAAAACTCAGACTATTCAAATTTGAATTTGGGTCTCTGGAAAGTGAGTTTGTACTAAGCAACTATGCTACACTTCTACTGTAGGAAGTCATTTGGGATGATTTTTATCTAGACTGTCCTTGGTTTTATCCAGCAGAATACAGAGGGTACACACAGGAAAGCATGCCAGCCAGTTAAGGGTTCAACAATGCATGATTTTTATTCTCTTGCTTCTGAAAGCTTGTATCAAAAAAATAGATATATATTAAACCAAGGAAAATAACTGAAGACTTATGGGCCTCTTGTGCTTTAAAAAGGGAAAATAAGAGTAGCCACTAATTTGCTCAGATACAGCAGGCTTAGTGGTCCTGTTATTTTGAAAAGTTTTTAAGAATGGTTTTTAAGGGAAAGGGAAAACATCCACTACCCCTTTCCAGAATTTAAACAGAGGGCAGTAGACATTCTTTACACCCAAATAAAACTATGGCAGTTCACATGTGACCATGGTGAATGTAGAATGGAGATGTTCTAAACACAGCTAGGACTCTCAGCAAAGCTAACACACTAAAATCATATGATTACATTTTGAAATAAAATGCACAAAAACCAAATAGGAATTTTGAGATTTTTCATTTGAAGGTAAATCTTAATGCTATTAAATTCACAAATATGCTAATTTAAATACCCAATTCTATTTATCTAAAACACACATTGCAAACATACAAATATCTATTCTCTCCACATGTCAGAGCCCATTCATTTCATGGTTTGGAAATGCAGAGAATAGATTCCCCTTAAACTGCAAGTCAGCAGGTGTTTCTTTACAGTTAACTTTAGCAAAATTCATACAAAATAGTAATTAACAATGATCTTCTTTACTTGTTAACTCACAAGGAAACACCTTCAAAACTGCATTTTGTTAAAGTTTCTGTACTAAAATGTAGAAAAACTGAACTACACAAATATTGAAAAGTTAAAAATTCCTTAATTTTTTATTCCTGGTACCACTACCACAATTTACAGGGCAATATACCTGATGTAATGAAAAGAAAAAGAAAAAGACAAAGCTACAACAGATAAAAGACCTCAGGAATGTACATCTAATTGACACTACATTGCATTAATCAATAGCTGCACTTTTTGCAAACTGTGGCTATGACAGTCCTGAACAAGAAGGGTTTCCTGTTTAAGCTGCAGTAACTTTTCTGACTATGGATCATCGTTCCTTCTGTGGCAGATTTTTACAGTTCCTCTAATGCATTTGGGACGACTGTCTCAAAGTAACCTGCAGCTTTCCTGACAACTCCTCGCTCTCTCTCCTGCTAAGAACTGTAGCCTGTTGAATAATACAGGATAAAAAAATTATTACACTCAGTGAACAGTTCCACATATTCTTTATCATCATGATAAAAATTTAAAGATACCTACCCTTTTCTTCTGAAAATTTTTAGAACCTTCTGCTACCATATCCACCACTTCCACCACCAGATCCATAACCACCTAGAAATACACAAGTTTTGTTTTAAAAATCTGTGTATGTTTTTAAATTAAGAAGTCTATGGAAAACTTAACCATAAAAATAAATAAGTACTTACCACCATAGGGACTGCCCGAGCTTCTTCCACCAAAACTGCCCCCCTTCATGGGTCCATAATTTGATTGCTGTTGTCCACTATAATTTCCAAAATCATTATAGTTCCCACCACCACCATAGTTACCTGAAATCACAAAAGTTTTGTTGGTGGTTGACCTATACAATTATTTTCCTCTTTTAACGTATGTACCCATTCTTGTGACAGCACACTTGGGAACACTTAAAATGCAACCCATTTGCAGTTTATAGAGCTACCAACTCTACCAACAGAGGCCCACTAGCAGACCTCAGGCATAAGTAGGAGAGGAGGAATCAGTGAAGATGGTCCAGAAGAGCTCCTATGTCCGCATCAGATGTTATGCCCCAGTTCATGTTCTTGCCTTCATACTACTAACACCATCAGAAATGTGCTTGATTCACTCTAATTCTAATGTAGTACAACTTTTATATCAATGACAAAGAACATACTCTAAATGAGCTACTCAAAAAAGAAGGGTGGCTCAATCAGGTAAGTGTCTGACTCTTGATCTCAGCTCAGGTCATGATCTTATGGTCCTGAGACAGAGCCCCACATGGGGTTCCACGCTTTCAGCATGGAGATTCTCTCCCTTGCTCTCTGCCCCTCCCCCACTCTCTAAAGTTAAAAAAAAAATCTTCAAGGGGCACCTGGCTGGCCCAGTGGGTAGAGTATGTAACCGTTGATCTTGGGGTTTTGAGTCCAAGCCCCACACTGGGCACAGAGCTTACTTAAAAATTAAATAATTTAAAATGACAAAAACTTAAAAACCTTCTGTTGTTGACACATTAACATCCCAACGAAACTCAATGTATCCCTAACAAAGCTCTTCATCTACAGTATCATGGAATAATGACGAAACTGGATTATCTGAAATGTACCTGACATCAAAATTCAAAATACTCCTGTCACCTAAACCCTAGATGACAACTGAGTTTTCAACATGTCTGTATTTAATTTGCAGTTCCCATTTGTCCAATTTTAAAGTGCCTAGAATTAAGTTAATGCTGGCAATTACTAAAAATATGTCCATTTCGATTACATAACAGTTGAACACATTTTACCAATTTGCTAAGTAGCCAGCAAAAAAATTTGGTTTCATCACCCATCATTTGGGTATTTTCTAGTATTATGATTTGACTAAATGCTACATTTTAACATTTTTTAAGACATCTGTAATGACCTATAAATGATATGGAATATTTAAAACAAGTAAAAGCTTACCACCTCCAAAATTTCCTCCTTCATTGTAACCATCATATCCTCCACCACCGCCACCATATCCACCTCCTTGGTTTCCATATCCTGGTCCACCGCCACCATAGCCTCCTCTACTACTATAACCAGGACCACCACCATAGTTGCCACCTAAAAAAAAAAAAAAAAAAAGTCACAAAAAACCCCACAAACGTAGAGTCAAATTATTGAACTACATTTATATCACCACCAACCAACTGAAAAATAAACCAATGACTTAACACTCTAAAGGCTGGTAATACCTCATTAACACAGCATCAGAAACCTGGGCTACTGAGAATGAAGATAAAAGCTTAAAGTTAAAGTTCACTGAAGAAAATAGTGAGCAGTATCCACTGACACAGTCTGGCTCACCTGCTAGTACAATAAACATTATTAACCAAAGAGAACTAGCTGATGTTAAAAATTAAGGGGGGGGGGGGGGAATCTGGTCTTTCACGTCATTAGTTATAAAAAAATCACACTTTGTAATAAGCCATGGAAGTTTTCACTAAAACTCAGAATGTAAACAAATGCTTAACTACCAATAAAGTACATAAAGTCAAAACATCAAACAGTTAAAAACTTACCATCACCTCCAAATCCATTATATCCACCATCACCTCCTCCATAACTACCTCTGCTGCCACCACCTCCACCACCATAGCCTCCTGAGGAAAAGGTTATGAATTAAAAATAAATACTCCACTTAGCAAATTTTAGGTAGACACATTAAAAGATAACCATCTTACCTCTTCCACCAAAGTTTCCACCGCGGCCAAAGTTACCACCACCTCCAAAGTTTCCTCCACGACCCATAAAGTTGCCAGATCCACCTCCACGACCTTTAACACGGGCAAGGAAGATCTTTAAAAACCTTACAAACACCACTCACTTCTATTGTGTATATATACATTGTTCTACTCACCTCTTTGCGATCCAGCAGACTGCATTTCTTGTTTAGAAAGGGCCTTTTTCACTTCACAATTATGCCCATTAATAGTGTGGTATTTCTGAACTAAAATTTTTTTTAATCAAACAAACAAACAGAAGTTATTTGATGTTTGGAAAAGCACATATAAATGATAGCCTTTTTAAAACTCATTAAAATATCATCAAGAAAGTAGTGACTGAATGGGAATGAGGGAGTGTTCTGGAACAATAAATAAGATTTATTTCTTGATCCGGATGCTGGTTACACAGGTGTAGTCATTTATGAAAACTGAACCATATGCTTTATATGCTATGAAACACAATACAAAATGATAAGCAGTCTGGCAAATCTAGCATAGCACAAAGGAACCTTTTGTTTTCTCATTCAAGCTCCAATAAATTCCTACTTACCAACAATTTTATCAACTGTATCATGATCATCAAAAGTTACAAAAGCAAATCCTCTCTTTTTTCCACTCTGCCTGTCCTCCATAACTTCTATGGTTTCAATCTTGCCATACTTTTCAAAGTAGTCTCTCAAATTATATTCTTCTGTATCTTCTTTAATACCACCGACAAAAATTTTCTTCACAGTTAGATGGGCACCAGGCTTTACAGAATCCTACGTATAAAAAATACATGTCAAAAACCAAATTCAAATTCTTCAACAATTTCGCACATTATGCAGCATAATATCAAAATACCTCTCTAGAAACAGCTCTCTTTGGTTCCACTACACGCCCATCAACCTTGTGTGGTCGAGCACACATTGCTGCATCCACCTCCTCCACACAAGAGTAAGTCACAAAACCAAAACCCCTGGAACGTTTTGTTTGGGGGTCTCTCATCACCTATAAAACAGAAGTTTTAAAGTACTGAAATACATCTGTACAGGTCCCACACCCCCTAACAACCTTTTTTTGCTCTTTTAGTTAACTTACCACACAATCTGTAAGTGTGCCCCATTTTTCAAAATGTTCTCTTAAACTATCATCTGTAGTTTCAAAGCTCAAACCACCAATAAACAGTTTTCTTAACTGCTCTGGTTCCTTTGGATCATGGCCCTGAGAAAACAAATACATGTTAATTATTTCTTTGAGCGGATGAATTGCTAAGGTGCACAAAGCTTTAATCTGCTACATATGATAAACTCACATCAAATTCCTGTACCGTTAACACTTTGTCCAATTAAAAATTGGAGTAAGATCACGCATCAACTGATTAAAGGTACCAACACCAAAAAATTCTGTAGCCAGTCTTTCAAATGCCAACATCACTTCAACTACATTGAAGTCCAAGAAAACTTGGAATCAAAAGTCCCTTAACTTTAGACTTCAACTAAAAGTATCTGGGGACAGAGTTTAGAAGTTGCTACTGGCAAACTATTCTTTAAGAAACCAATGTGTTGGGGCGCCGGGGTGGCTCAGTCGGTTCAGCATCCGACTTCAGCTCAGGTCATGATCTCGCGGTTTGTGAGTTCAAGCCCCGCGTCAGGCTCTGTGCTGATGGCTCAGAGCCTGAAGCCTGTTTCTGATTCTGTGTCTCCCTCTCTCTCTGACCCTCCCCCATTCATGCTCTGTCTCTCTCAGTCTCAAAAATAAATAAACGTTAAAAAAAAAAAAACTTAAAAAAAAAAAAAACCAATATGTTGTAGAAGCAGTATTCCATCCATGCCATTTATTTTCATGTCTTCCCTCCTCAGTCTATGTTTCAAGCATTTTAGTTTTAAACCACAAAACCGTGAAGAAAAACTTAAAGGTTCTTAGTGGTAAACTTTTAAAAATTCATCAATTTCAAGAAAATCAAGATGTTAAAACAGGTATTCCTCAATACCAGGCTAAACCAGCATTCTTCCTCCAAAAATTACAAAAAGAAACCCATCATTTATCTTGATCGCTTTCTATAACCAATCTGTATTTGCACTTGTATCACATGGCAAAAATTTCAAAAACAGGATCACAAAAAGGACAAGCTACATTAAATATAGTATGTAATGTTCGACAAGAATGGAGAACAAAACAAAACGAGATTTAAAAAAATTAAGATGTGATATGGACTGAATTGTTTTGCAATTTAACTACTTCCTTAATAAAGTTACATGAACTGCCATTTAATGCATGCATTAAAATTAATTCATCCAAAGTCCTTAAATAAAGGGGCTCACATTTACATTCTAATGTCTTCGTGTGTCTTCCAAAGTAGAGATGTTAAGGCATTTAATATGAAAAGACTGTCACATGCTAGAAAAAAATGTTAAATGATTAATAGCCTAAAGCACCATTCACGTAATCTTTTCAAATCTTGGTTAACAGCACTTAATCGACAAAACACAAAGATGACCAAAAAAAAAACTTATAACCGCATAAAATTATCTCAAACACAGGAAAAATTCAACTGTGGTTGCAGTCCTCTACAACAAAAATCAAAGAAACCATTACAGCCAACCCACAAGGCGCGAAAATACGTATAATTCTAAGTACTTTAGCAAGAACAGTAAATCAGGAAGTATTCTAAAGCAGCAAACTTTTTAAAAATTTCATTATTGTCAACTGGGTGCTGCGAAGAAAAAAACAGGAGAATTAAATTCTCGTCGCCTTAAAAATATCTGAAAGGACGAGAAACGCGCGGGCATAACTTCAGCGAAAGCACTAGGCCCCAAGACCCAAGAACGTTTGTGGCATTTTCTGCCGGGCCGCCTCCTCCCGCTTCCTTCCAATCCCCCGCTCTTTCCCGGCGGCGGAGCGAGGCGGCGGCCATTGCGGCCCAATGCGCCATTTCGTAACGCGGCAGCGGATCAATGTCAATGTGGCCGCCGCCCGGCTGCTCGCTCGCCCGGATGTGACTGCTCGTCCCCTCCCCTCCCCCACCGCCTCCTCCCAACCGCTCCCGCCGAGGCCCGCCATGCCGCCCTCGGCCTTGGATCCGAGGCCGCGCGGCCTGCCGGCCAGCTCCTCTCCCGAGATCTCCCCAGCCACGCAACGCCTCCGAGGGGCCACCTGTGCAGCCGAAGGAGAAGGCAAGGGGAGCGAAGGGCCCCCAGAAGGCCTCCGAGGCCCGCTCCCCTCCCCCTCCCACCGCCCGTCTCAACGCAGAGCGCGGGACGGTCGACACGGTCCACCCGGCCTCCCCGCTCCCACCGAACTAGGCCCCCCACGCCGGCCACTACCCGTCAACCCCCCGCTCTCCCCCTAATACCTCCTCCCCCCGGCGGCGGCGGCGACGGCCGGAGTCGGGCTGGGGGCGACCGGGCGGCGGTTTTACCTCCATTTTGAGACCGGACTCGCCTCTTCCAACTCGAGTTCAATATGGGACCGAGAGGAAGAGGCGGGGCTAGTCATCACGTGACGCGCTTTCCGCGCGCCACCGGCCTGTGGGGGAGGGGCAAGTTCGGAAGGGGGCGTGGGCAACTAGGCGCGAAGAGGGAATGGACGAGCGGGTTGGCGGGCGGGGAGCGGGGGCGGGCCGGTCCGCGGGAGCGCGCGCGCCTCGCCGACTTCCAGTGCGGTGCCGCCTTTTCCGACGTTCGCGCCGGGGCTCAGGCGGGGACGTCAGCGGGGACTCAGCCAATAGCGAGCGCCCACGTCGGGAGAATGCCTCGTGACCGCGCGTCACCGGAGAAAAAGCTTTTCTCTTTCTTCTCGCGCTTTTTTCCCCTCCCCCACGTAGGCTTCTCGGTTTGCTCTTACGAATTCATTTCATTCCCGTGCCTGAATAAAACCGCACTTTTCTCACCTGTGCTTTAAGGTTGCAAGAAAGCCCTGTGGGCCCCTCGGCATCTCCTCGCACGTTTCCACATGCCAGAGACCAGATTCTGTGACTGCGATGCCCACTGTGAGGTATCCCTGCGACCCCGACATGTGTGATTCATAGGCACCTTGGAAAGGCCTCAAAACGCGGCTGATCTAGTGAAATTTCACCCTTAATGAGCTGAGGCAGGACTGGTCGAGGTCAGTTCATTAGGTACTCACTGAACTTAAATCTATCGCCACAGATTTCTAACTTCTGGTTAACGTGGAAAGCTGAAACAGCTGTTCTCGTGGACGTAATTTCAGGAATGATTTACAAGATTTCTAAAAGGGTGGTCAGTTAGGCTTCTTTTACGCGAGTGATCTTTATCTTAATGTTTCCAACTCGATTTTGAAGTATAACGAACGAGACAGATAGAAAACCGATCTAATAATCCTTTATGTAGTGATTTTACATCATTCGACCTTACTGAGCTCTAGTTTTAGTTTTTTAAATGAAAAATGGAGGTGAGTCTCCAACACCTATGGGAGCTGTAAATTAATAATCTACCGATCCGTGTCTAAACGAAGGTACTGATAAAAGTGGCCACAATTGGCAAGTCTCCTACCCTGCTAAGAAATGCCCGGTATTTTAATGTAACGATCCGTAAAGAAGCAGTCAGCCACTTTAGAATTGAGCAAGCGCTCCTTTGGAAAGATTAGAAATCTAATCAAATATATAAATCGCTTGAAAAACAGTTTGTGTTAAATAGGGAATGGTGGGCTTGGAGTTTGGAAAAGGGAGCGCAAAGAATAAGAATTTGTTGATGTTTATCTAGCGCTGCCAAGTGGAACAGGTGTTTTATTTAGGAGGCATGAACAAAAAGTACTCTGTTCTGAGGCAGAACCCAGTCACCAGGCCTTAATGTAACTTGGATGAAATAACCCTCTAAATTAGCCTCTTCCTATTATGACTCCACATCACAAGCAAACCATTATGTATTTTTATCAGGTACTCCTGATAGCCAACAAAAGTAGTTAAGACATTCAGAAAATATATACCCTTAGTGTCTGGTTAATACATCAGGCTTTGTGAGTTTGATTATTGTGAAATAGTCATGAATAACTTGGACAATTCTGAGTACTTAGAAAAACACAAAGGGGCGCCTGGGTGGCTCAGTCAGTTAAGCGGCCGACTTGGGCGCAGGTCATGATCTCGCGGTCCGTGAGTTCGAGCCCCGCGTCAGGCTCTGTGCTGACAGCTCAGAGCCTGGATCCTGTTTCCGATTCTGTGTCTCCCTCTCTCTGACCCTCCCCTGTTCATGCTCTGTCTCTCCCTGTCTCAAAAATAAATAAAACGTTAAAAAAAATTAGAAAAAAGAAAAACACAAAGTTAAAGACGTCTTCACTTAGGAAGGTAGTGTCTACACCAAGATACCTAAGAGCCACTGCAAAGGTCATCAAGAAGACTGATCACTTGGGGCGCCTGGCCTGCTCAGTCAGTACAGCATGTGACTATTGATCTCAGGGTCACGAGTTCAAGCCCCGCATTGGGCATTGAGCTTACTTAGGAAAAAAACAAAAAAAACCTGATCACTTGGCTTCACCATAGGGCATGTTTGTCTAGGTGTTTGCTAACCAAGTTAGTTCTAATTAGTAATAATAATCATAATTTGCTATTATTCTTTTTTTAATTGTATTAAATTCTTATATTCATATGAGAAATGATGGGGGATGGGGTATTAAGTACTTCCATCCAAGAATATGATATGTCTGTACATTCATTCACGTCTTTTATCCTTGAGTAAATATGGATTCCTCTCTTTGGATTTATCCAGGTTTGCTGTTAAGTGATTTTTCGACATTAGCTATTTGTTATGCTTTTGTCTAAGTTTACCCTCCGGCCCTGGAGCCACATAGTATCTCATAAAAATATCCATGCTGGAGTACTTGACCCTGTTGGATACAGACTTAAACCTTGGCCACTGTACACTGTAGCCCTGGCACTCTTTGAAATGTGAGAAAGAGAGAAAGAAACTATATGGTGCGGGAAGCAGGGGACAAGGTCCTAGGGTGAGATGAGATGGCAGACACACTTTATAAAGAAATTATATCAGGGCCTCTCAACATCTTTCATATCATAACACATACAGAAAAGGATAATTTTTGCACAGCAAACTAGTAACATAAAAGAAGAGATTTGGAGGCATCTAACTGATGGTAAAAAAAAGTCATAGCATTATCTTTATATAATTATAAAATAAGTAATAATGCATTAGAGAATATATTAAAAATTAAATTAGAATAAATCTTTCAAATAAAAATTTTCCACATTTTTTAATGACCAACTTGATCATTAAAGATCATCCTGTGAATACATTTTGACATTAGGTTTTATGGTCGAAGTGGCTTTATGCAGTTTCTGATCCAGACTTCTTAATAATAAACTTCTCATATTCCAAATAGTAATTATCGGTGAGGGACTCTGATCACGTAAGTGGGTGATAGAATATTTAAAACCATTTTATACAACCATTCAAAATTTACAATTATAATTATATGCAAAGAATAACAACCCTTTTACTGACAAATGTCATATTGCAATTTCATAAGATAATGAAAATGGATTTGGAACCCAATAGTATATTTTTATATCAGGATTTCCATATTGAAACTCTAGCTTTCAGAACATGCATGCATTGTCAACAGCTAGCCTGGACACCAGAAAAAGAGTACATTGTTACAAAGGGATAGAAATAACCACTATATGTTAAGACAGATATGAAGGGCATTGCCTGGAGTTGAGCCCACTAGAAACCCCACTCTGTCCTCTTTCACCCTCTAACAGACCACCCCTGAGGCTGTGTGTTGTGACCCTTGGATATCTGGATCACAAATTTGAGCACTGGCTCCAAAATCTCCAGTCACTGATGGGCAGTGAGGTCCTTTGCATATGGATGCCCAAGTGATAGGCATCTCCTTGGCCATGCACATCCGACAGAACAGTAAGTGCTGGTTGTTGTCCACTGTGCTTGCTGCTGCTTTAGGATACACCCCAGACTGCTTTGCACAGGCTGCCCTAAAGAGACCTAAACAAGGCTGCTCACAGCCAGAGGTACTGGCCCAGAGGACTCTGGCTCTCCCTGGCCCTTCTTAATTGCCCAGTTGCAGGAGAAGTCAGTTTCTTAACCCACATCCAGGACACCAGCAGGCCAAAATGCAGTAGTTGGGAAGCCCTACCTAGATTGCATGCCTCATTTTGTGAATGAGAAAACTGTTATGCAGATCAAGGAATTGATTTTTTCCAAGATTAACAGGAAATGATGACAAAGTCAGAATGAAAAGAGAATGGAAATTGAATGAAAATATTTTGGACATGTAATTCTGAGAAAGGAGGAAGTGTAACATACTACAAGCTTTATCATCCACCACTATATTCAGAATATGATAATAGTTTTACTTCTCTAAAATCTTGGTTTTTAAATAAGGAGTATTTAAAGTAAAACACAAAACAAAATTCTCTCCCCTACAAATCCTATTACATAGATTTAACCACAGTCAACAACTTAGTGTCTCTCCATTTATATTTTCTTCTAGGCTTAATCAATGCCTTAAAAATACATGAAAGTGTATGTATAACCATAACTTTGACTTAGTTTAGGCTGCTTAACAAGATACCACAGACTGAATGAATTAAAAACATTTATTTTTCACAGTTTTAGACTGGGAAGTCTATCAGACTGCCAGTATGGGTGGGTTCTTGTAAGAGCCCTCTTGCTGATTGCAGATGGCTGCCTTCTTGCTGTGTCCTCACCTGGAAGAGAGAGAGAGCTAGCTCTTGCATTTCTTCTTTATAAGAACATTCATCCCATCACGAGGACTATACCTTAATGACTTAACTGTCTCCTAAAGGCCCCATCTCCCAACACATTGGGGGTTACCAACACATTGGGGATTAGGGTTCCAACATATGAATTTGTAGGCAACACATTCAATCCATAGCATACCTCCCTAACCCAGGGACTGGTATTACTGCCTATCCCTCCTTTTTTGGTGTTCTCCTACCTTGTCTTTATTTAGGACGTTGATTCTCCCCTTAAGGGTTCTCTCAGCTCCTCTCTGGTCCTTTCCTCCATCATCTTCTCCCTCTGTTTACACAAGATTTGTAATACTGAGAACCCTCATGGAATTTGCATATACTTCCCAGGGAGGTTAAAGTAGTGGTCGATTTTGGTTTTTTAGTTTTTTTGTGGGGGGAGGGGGGAATGATTGTTATTTAGCAATTCTTTTTAATTTTTAATTTTTTAAATTTTTATTGAAATCCAAGTTAGTTAACATATAGTGTAATAATGATTTCAGGAATAGAATTTAGTGATTTATCACTTACATATAACACCCAGTGCTCATCCCAACAAGTGCCCTCCTTAATGCCCATCACTCATTTAGCCCATCCCCCCACCCAACCCTCCAGCAACCCTCAGTTTGTTCTCTGTATTTAAGAGTCTCTTATGGTTTGCCTCCCTCTGTTTTTGTCTTATTTTTCCTTCCCTTCCCCTCTATTCATCTGTTTTGTTTCTTAAATTCCACATATGAGTGAAATCATAGGATATTTATCTTTCTCTCACTGACTTATTTTCCTTAGCATAATGCAGTCTAGTTCCATCCACGTTGTTACAAATGGCAAGATTTCATTATTTTTGATTGCTGAGTAATATTCCATTGTGTATATACCACATCTTCTTTATCTATTCGTCAGTTGATGTACATTTGGGCTCTTTACATAATTTGGCTGTTGTTGATAGTGCTGCTATAAACATTGGGATGCATGTGCCCCTTTGAATCAGTATTTTTGATATCCTTTGGAAAATACCTAGTAGTGCAATTGCTGTGTTGTAGGGTAGCTCTATTTTAAAACAAAAAAAATTTTTTTTTTGAGCAAGAGAGCGGGCACAAGAGACCAAGGGGCAGAGAGAGAGGGAGAGAGAAAGAGATTCCTACGAGGGGCAGAGAGACACAGAGAGAGAGGGAGAGAGAGAAAAGCGTGACTCACCTGAAGCAGGGCTCGTGCTTACTTGAAGTGGGTCTCAAACTTATCTGAAGTAGGGCTTGAGTTCACCCAAAATGGGGCTAAAACTCATGAATGGTGAGATCATGACCTGAGCCGAAGTCAGATGCTTAACTGACTGAGCCACCCAGGTTTTTTGAGGAACCTCTATACTGTTTTCCAGAGTGGCTGCACCAGCAGCAGTGCAATTCCCATCAGCAGTGCAAAACTGTTCCCCTTTCTCTGCATCCTTGACAATATCTGTTATTTCCTGAGTTGTTAATTTTAGCCATTCTGACAGGTGTGAGGTGTATCTCATTGTGGTTTTGATTTGTAGTTCCCTGATGATGAGTGATGTTGAGCATCTTGTCATGTGTCTGTTAGCCATCTGGATGTCTTCTTTGGGAAAGTGTCCATTCATGTCTTTTGCACATTTCTTCACCGGATGATTTGTTTCTTGGGTGTTGAGTTTCATAAGTTCTTTATAGATTTTGGGATACTAACTCTTTACCCTATATGTCATTTGACAATATCTTCTCCCAGTGGCCAGTTCTGATGAGTGTGTTGAGATGATAGGATAGATCACACACCCTCTTCCCCAACACACACGCACATACACACACATACACCAGGCATACCTCATAGGTGGGTGATTTAAAGGATGAGGAGGTAATTTGATATTAGAAGTATTAATGAATCATACACAGTGATTATGTTCTTTCTCAGGTCCCAACTTGGAAATTTGAAAAAGCTAAAATCTTTGTAATAGGTTTTTCACAAATGACTTCCCTGTGTTTCCCTTGTCACATCTTCTGGAATGAATATCTGTGATTTCACCTATCTAGCATCCAGTTCCCTTCTAGTAATAGCACTCTGATTTTCCTATGAAACTACCCACTTCTCATTCTCAGACTACATGGTTCAGCAAGAACTGATACCATCCCTGACCACAGGGGCAGCATGTAATTTAGGCCTGGCCAATTGGAACATTGTATCCCTTTGTCACTGAACTAAGGAGTTTGCTCCTTGGTGAGTTACAAAGACTACACCAAATGGTGTTGTCACACAAAAGAAACTTTATTTGCAACAAATAAGGAGATCACAGGGAATAACTTCCAAAGTGTGCTCCCCAAGCAAGGGTGAGTGTGTTCCTTTCATTTAGGATTAGGGTAAATATTCAGAAAGAAGAGTTTTGTCATCCTATGTAGAGGTGAGCATAAGGTCATGCATGCATACTTAGGAAACATGACTATACATGCATGGTATGTGATGTTAGGTTTGTGCTCCTCCTTGGGTGGACATTTTAACATTTATCTCCTCTAATGAAGTAGAAGTAACTGCTCAACACTCCATGGCTCTTCTGCAGGGTCCATCTGTGCAGGTGAGTCATTGGTTGAACTCAAACTTGTCTGGGCCAACAGGAGCTCTTCCTGTTGTTTGCCTGTAAAAGATAAGGTTAACATTCTTGTGAAGTAGTGGGGGTCATTGGGGGTCTTGCTGATGACACCTCTAAGCTATATTTATTGGTTTAAGATTGGACAAGTGAGCTTTTCATTGGTTCATTTGTTCACTCAACAAATATTTATTGAGCACCAGCCATATGCCTAAAAATATTTTAGGTGCTAGGGATACCTCACACGAAAGAGAGAGAGAGAGAGAGAGCACAACATTTATGGAGCTTACATTCAAACTGAGGGGAGCAGACAATAAACAAAATAAATTATATAGGAATAGAAAATAGCAAGTGCAGAGACCCTTGTTAAAAAGAAAAATTCAACTGAGTAAATTTTAAAGGTCGAATTGGGGAGCCTCTCACCTAGCAAGTAGAGGACCCTCTTTTGAGGAGTTGTACAAACTGGAAGGCTTTTATAGGAAGGAGGATGGGGCAAGAAGTTATTAGCAAAAGAAAAGAGTTGTTTCTGGCAAGGTAACCTTCCCCTAGGAGGAAGAACTGGGGATATGGGGGAAGGTGTTTTATTAGGTGAAGTACCATATCTTCCTTTAGGGGGAGATGGAGAGGACCCATGTGACAGTCTCTGGTGCCTACCAGAAAAATCTCCAGATTGATTGGCTTAAAATTCCACTCCTGGAGAAGTTGAAACTGCAATTAAGTCTTGATTTGCTGTCCTGGGGCAAGGGACTCCATCTTGAGCCCCTGGTTTTCTCTTTCTTGTCTGGAGTATTTGAGCAAGGAAGCTCTTGAGTAGAAGCAGAGTGAGTGTGGAGAAGAGAACTGGAGTAAGATCAGAGGTAGTAAGAGATGTGATCATGAAGGACTTGTAGGAAATTGTTAAGAATTTTGGTTTTTACTGTGACAGGAGAAACCATTTGATAGTTTTGAGGCTTCAATTTTTACAGGATTGCTCTGAACTCTATCAGGTAAAGCACTTACCTTTGTTAATTAAGGTCTGTTTTGGGAGTTTTATCTTGTCCTTTTTTTTTTTTTTTAACATATTTTTGTTTCTTCAGTTTTCTTAACTCTTGTCACCTCTCCCAGTCTTGAGGGAATAGTCTTACATAGGAGATGAACCTTATCATTCAGCCCTGCCCTGGCTCTTGGTTGTCTTTCAAGTCTTTGTGATTGTCCAAATGGAAGCCAAATGTTACAGTCAGGGAAATGTGACACCAGACTATTAGGTTAGTTAGGCATGAACACTGGATTTATCCATGACGACAGTAGGACTTGGCATAAAGAAGGAAACTGTGGTAGATGCCACATCTTACATTAATACAGGAAAGTGAGAAAACACCTTGGCTAGAAATAAAATATAGAAAATAAGAGACTTTTTGTGGGATTTGATGCTAGGTAGTTGAAAGAAGATAGAAGGTGAGCTTTTGAGTCAGCAGATCCAGCTTCTAATACTTAGTAGCTGTGGAAATAGTGATATATTCTTTAAAGGGTTAAATGAGATAGCATTAAATGAGACAAAATGCACAAGTGTACTTACAATACAACACAGTGCCTATTTGGCACTCCACTGCATGGGAGGGATTTGGAAAGTCTCAGGTCTTTAAGGGAGACAACCCAGCTGCAATTCACATTCTACCCAGCATGAACTGAAATAAACTGGGGGTAGAGTTTATATATATTTATTATGTATCTTTTTATTATAGAAATTTTATTTATTTTTTTAAAGGCTTTGGGGGGGGGTGCGCCTGAATAGCTTAGTTGGTTAAGCATCTGGCTCTTGGTTTCTGTTCAGGTCTTGATTTCACAGTTAGTGAGTTCAAGCCTCATATCAGGTGCTGCTCGTGCTCGTGCTCTCTCTCTCACCTTCTTTTCCAAAAAGAAAGTTTATTTATTTATTTTGTGTGTGAGAGAGAATGGGGGGTTGGGGAGGGGCAGAAATAGAGGGAAAGAATCCCAAGCAGGCTCCACACTGTCAGTGCAGAGTCCAATGTGGGTCTCGAACTCAGGAAATTGAGAGATTATGACCTGAGCCGAAGTCAGATGCTTAATTGACTGAGCCACCCAGGTGCCCCTATATAAATTTAAAAAAATACAGAAAAGGCGAAAGAACCGTACAAAAATCACCTTTTATACCTACCAACTAGATTCAACAATTGACCATGTGCCATATATTTTTTGTTTTTGTATGGAAATAGATTACAAACATGATACTTTTCCCTTAGTACTTTAGCCTGCATGAGCTAGAAATAAGGACATTCTCTTCTATAGTCACATTACCTTGTTTTTTTTTTATTAAATGTTTTATAATCAGTTGCAGTCATTATTCCTTTTGATATGTAAATTGCCCCAAAGTTGGCTTCTATGTCCTTTGTGTCATGCCCCACTAGTCTTTTTTTTTCCCTTAAGATTTTTTATTTTGGGGGGCGTCTTGTGGCTCAGTTAGTTGGGTGTCCAACTTCAGCTCAGGTCATGATCTCATGTCTCTCTGCTGTCATTATGGAGCTTGCTTTGGACCCTCCATCTCCCTTTCTCTCTGCCTTTCCCGCTCTCAAATATAAATAAACATTTTAAAAAAGATTTTTTATTTTTAAGTAATCTCTATACCCAACTTGGGGCTTGAACTCACAACCTCAAAACCAAGTCACATGCTCTATTGACTGAGCCAGCCAGGTGCCCCAGGCTGGCACTAATCTTAACGAGTTTACTTGAATTCTCTCTTAGGTGCATTTGAATTGTATTAATCAGAACAAACTGGAGAGGTGGAATTTTAGACAATATGTGGAAAGATTGGGGGACGAGGAAAGGAAGAAAGTGGCTGATATGTATGTGAGCCAGCAAGATTGTCCTTAAAGTCAGCCAGCCTAGACTCATCCTGAACTGGGGAATCATCCCTTCTTTCACATTCACAGCCCAAGATTCACCAAAAGCTCTATTGCTTTTCAGAATTTATCTGCATCAGGAGGCTGAAATTAGTATGTGACAGTTTTACTTGTTTGTAAATTAAGAACTGTCTATGTGTTTGTGTAGGAAGAGTCAAGAGAATATAACCCAAATATAATTAATTAAAATTAAATGTGCGGGGCACCTGATTGGCTTAGTAAATAGACTGTGCAACTCTTGATCTCGCCCGGGTCGTGAATTGAAGCCCCACATTGAGTGTAGAGATCACACAAATAAATAAACAAACAAACACTAATTTAAAAAATTTTAAAGGGAAATAGTTATCAGTAGCAATATGGGACATTAAATGAGGAAAGTATGTTGTTAAAAATAAGACAATAGACCTGAAATGGAGTTGTTTAGGCTAAATTCTCCCAGCAATCCAAGACTTGATCGCAGTTTCACTCAAGCAGAAATGGACTCCTAAACCAGTCAATCGGGAATCATCTGATCAGCACTATTTAGGTAACATAGGCCCCTGCCATCCCTTAAAGGAAGGTAACCTTGTGATAACCAACCCGTTCTTTTGCCTAGTATAACTTCCTCATGTCTGCTCCCTCCTGCCAATATAAAAGTCTTTCATTTTGTACAGCTCTTTGGAGCACCTTTCTTTTTGCTAGATTGGACACTGTCCCATTTGAATAGACTTTTGCTCAAAATTCGAAAATTTTAATATGCCTTGGAGTGCCTGGGTGGCTTAGTATGTTAAGCATCTGATTCTTGATTTCAGCTTAGGTCATGATCTCACAGTTCATGAGATCTAGCCCCATGTTGGGCCCCTGTGCTGACAGTGTGCAGCCTGCTTAGGATTCTCTCCCTCTCTCTCTGCCCCTCCCCAGCTCATGAGTGTGCAGGTGCGCGCGCGCACACACACACACACACACACACACACACACACACACATACACTCTCTCTCTCTGTCTCTGTCTCACAATAAATAAATAAATAAACATAAAGAAAATAAATCTCCAAAAAAAATTTTTAAAATATGCCTTGTAATATGTATAGTGACAAGAGACTTCTGTCTGAGATGTTGAGAGAGCATACATTTGGAAATCCAGCTGTCCTGCACCTCGTTCCTTCCATGGTCTTCTGAGCTCCCGCTGACAACAAATCCCACAGCTTGGGGTTATTGTAGCTATCCCAAGGGAAAGCTACGTCTTAAGAAAATTTCTTGTGATAATAATACTTAACCTAAAGCAAACATTTTCCAAGGGTGGGAATTTGAGTCATGGAGGCAAGTCAGTGGAGGAAATGGTTTTGGACAGTGGCTCTTTTCATAAGTCACCACCATAATAGCTACTTCCTATTCTGCTACCTATCTCTCTGGCCCTGGCTACAATCTTATCAGTATACGGCTGTGAACACGTAGAAGGTAGAGAAGATTAAATTACCCTGAGTTATGCAATCTCCTCTCTTATAGAAGAATGGACAAATGCTTTCATGTTTCTGCAAATGTAGTAATGCTCAAGACATATTTGATGGAGGACATTTAAATAACTCTCTGTGAGGGATTGAAGAATGGAAGACACTTAAGACTGCCAGTCTTTTCAATCATCCCCCTATCTCTTTTCATTTTATTTACTTAGATTCCCACATGCGTTTTAAATCCTTTTGTTTTATGTGCTCATTTTCATTTCCCTGTATTTCCCTTTCTTCTGGTTCATCTGGTCCATTTACTATCATTGCCTTAGTTAATATCCTGGGATCTAGTGTCATGTGCTTCCCACCAAGAACATTTTCATACTTCAGTTTTCCTAAAATGGAGCTTTGGGATTTCTTCATTTAGTTAAATTATTTCCTGGAGACAAAATATGAAAGGGATTCTGCTAATCCTACACACTATATAAATTATACATACTCTTAGAGAACAAATAATATGTAAACTAAACAAGGATGTAGGTTTCACAGGCTTACATGTAATTCAGGTGTTCTCTCTCTGCTTTGTTACATGGAGTAGCTAAAGTGGTGTTGGTCCCAATCTCTAGTTCTCTCTCTTTCACCTTAGAGTTCTGCTCAAAGTCTCTCTCTGTAAACGGAATCTTGGTATGGGCTACTAAGAAGTCACTTCTCCTTAAGGAGGGCACTTATGTCGTATGTAAGTGATGAATCATTGAATTCTGCTCCTGAAACCAATATTGCAATGTATCTTGACTAACTAAAATTTAAATTAATAAAAAAGTTACTTCTCCTTGTGCCCACATCATTGAATATAGATAAAACCATGTACCAAGAGAAGTGATTTTATTTACAATTATTCAGCTAAGCAAACAAAATATGCTGATTACCATGGCAGTGTGTCTTACATTCCTTAATCTCCAGAAGTATACATAAAAATTAGAAAATAGAATAAAAAGAAGTAAGTATGGGAAGAGGCAGATTATTATAAGGCTTAAGGGTGGGCATCATTCTCTTCATTCCCTTAATAGACATTTTTTTCTGGCACTTTATTTTCACTGTGGTAAAATACATATAACATAAAATATACCATTTTAGCTATTTTCTAAAATGTTTATTTATTTTTGAGAGAGAGAGAAAGACAGGATGCGAGTGGTGGGGGGAGCAGAGAGAGAGGGAGACACAGAATCTGAAGCAGGCTCCAGCCTCTGAGCTATCAGCACACAGCCCAATGTGGGGCTCAAACTCAAGAATTGTGAGATCATGACCTGAGCTATAGTTGGATGCTTAACCAACTGAGCCACCCAGGCACTCCCCACCTACCCATTTTAGTCATTTTTAAGTGTACAATTCAGTGGCATTAATTACATTCACAATGTTGTATAACCATCACTGCTATTTCCAAAATTTATCTACTACTGTAAAGAGGAACTCTGGAACCATTAAACCATAACTCCCCTTCCTGTTCCACCCTCCTCCCAGCCCTGATAATCTCAAATCTACTTTCTGTCTCTATGAGCTTGTCTGTCATTTAAAAAAAAAAAAAGTTTATTTACTTATTTTGAGAGAGCGCACTGTGTGCATGAGCAAGGGAGGGACAGGGGGAGAGAGAATCCCAAGCAGACTCCATGCTCAGTGTGGAGCCCTTCTCGGGGCTGTGTCTCAGGACTGTGAGATCATGACCTGAGCTGAAATTAAGAGTGGGACAATTAACCAACTGAGCCACCCAGGTGCCCTATGTCATTTTTCAAAGATGAACTTTGGTGGCTATGTGGATGGGAAATATGGCATGAGGAATGCAAAGGAACAAGACTTAACTCTTTTCCTTCAAGTAACTTAAAAGGGATAACACTTTGAAAACCATTTACAGTGCCCTTCTCTTTTGCTTTCCTTAGAATGCAGTCTTTGCTCTAGTTGGCAGAAGTGTGGATCTAGCTGGCAGAACTGGGAAATTAGGATTTGAGATGGAAAGGACACAAAAGAAAAAGCTACATGATATTCAACTTCTAAAAGCAAAATAGTATTATGCCTGTCAGTAGGCTTGCATGCTGAGTTTTTATCTCAAGAAAGGATTTTTCCAAATCCTTTTAGTATTCGCTGGCTGAATCGGAAGGAACCAGCACCTAAAGTTCTGTGGTGTATAGAGGCTACTCTTGTGTTTATATTAACAAAGCCACAAGTCTTTGTACTCAGTAGTAAAAAAGGGGAATAGTTATGTTAAGGTTGCCTGCAAGTAACAAAAATACTCCAGATAAGAGTAAGTGAGGTAGAAATTTGTTTCTCCATCACATTCCAGAGGTCTTTTTTTTAGTTCTCAAGGTTGTCAGTCCAAATCTGTCATGGCATTCAATAAGACTAGGAGATGTAGGCTCCTTCAGTCTTGTTATCTGCTATACTTCACCCTAGAGATTTAATCTGCGTTGCAGCCAATTTCATTTGCAGCAAAATGAAAGGGGGTGGGGCGCCTGGGTGGCGCAGTCGGTTAAGCGTCCGACTTCAGCCAGGTCACGATCTCGCGGTCCCGGAGTTCGAGCCCCGTGTCGGGCTCTGGGCTGATGGCTCAGAGCCTGGAGCCTGTTTCCGATTCTGTGTCTCCCTCTCTCTGCCCCTCCCCCGTTCATGCTCTGTCTCTCTCTGTCCCAAAAATAAATAAACATGGAAAAAAAAAAATAAATGAAAGGGGGAATGAAGGGTACTTCACCTTCCTTTAAGGACATTTCCTGTAAACTGCATTGTATGTATGTTCTTACCTTACTGGGCAAAACTCACATGGCCATAACTAACTGCAAGGGAGCCAGGAATCAGGAGCTCTGTCATTATGGAAGAAGGAAGATACACATATTGAGGAATAACTAGAACTTTCTACAACAGAAAGAGAGGTAGTTTAAAGAATGAGACTTCCAAGATGGAGGGCAGTGTTGAGTGGAGGGCCTTTGTGAGGGCTCTGAGCAGCCCAAAGGCAGCCCTTGTGAGGGAACTGAGTGTCAAAATAGGATAGTTCCAAATAATTGAGAGGCTGGCAAATGGGTTTTGTTGGCTGAGAAGGTACCAAAAGTTCTCTAAGCATTTTGGCTAAGACTAGTCCTGTCCCATCTTCACCGTAAATTGTATGTGAAATGGCTTCTTCAGAAAACGAGTCCCAGGAGGGAAGGGAGCCTGGTGGATACCTTCTTCATCATGCTGCCTCAAGAGTCTAGAGGTAGGATTAAGGGGAATAGGAAAGACCTTAATCAGAACCTCTAATACAGGACCTGGACCTCTGGCCTGCTGAGGGAATGGGCTCTGGTGAGCAGCAGCAGGAGAAAGTGTGGATGCGCACAGCTCTGATGCCTTCAGTTTGTAAGGGAACTCTGCTTTGATCTGCCATTTAATTTGTGATTTACAGCAAGGATTTGGGAGCCAGACTATGTAGTTTTGAACCTCAGCACTACCCCTTCCTATCTCTGTAACTTTCCTATATGAAAGGAGGTACTAAATACTAGAACCTTCTTCATATTACAAGATTACAGGATGTAAACAAGACCAGAGATATGTAATCATTGTAAAGTTCAATATGGTTAGTCCTACCAAATTGAGATTATTTGCCTGTGTTTACAAATAACAACAACGACATTTGAGATGCTATCTACTTAATCCCTACTGCTCTGTTAGTGTCTCTCCTATTATTTCAGAGTTCTTACAAGTGATCCTATTTTGGGTTTTTACAAGGTTTTTATAAGTTTCTTGTAAGGATTAATTTAATTAAAACATGTTATATAGAAAAACTCAAAAAAGTTAGCTATTATATATTAATGTTATTATTATGTCTCAGAACAAAATGGAGAAAATTGCTAAAAAAAATGGAGCTATAAGGAATTGACTTAGGCTAAGGAAATAGGTATTTATTGATTCTTCATCAGCATTGATCTAGCATGATTTAGATGGTGGTAACCTACAATCCTTTCAAAAGTTAGCAGGCGAATAAATATGCTTTCGGTTGTGTTATCAGTTCACGCAATGGAAATGACCTTAAATCCATACCAAATGACGGGCACAAATGGGATGAAGGTTGAGTTAATGAGTTATTTTTACAGTTGAGCAACATTAAATCCAAACAATGTTATTCTGCAGTGTATATGACAGATCTGTGCTTTCAGTTAGTCCCTTGTAGCAATTATGACAGTCACAAAACTGTAAGAAGAAAACAAGGTGCAATTCAGATTGCTCTTGGGAATGAGCATAAGAGAACAAACAGGACCACAAGTAAGAAATTGGACATTATAAGAAATACACTAGGGACAAAGTTTTGTAGGGAGAAAGTAAGTACAACCCTGAACATCTTCTTTTTTTCCCCCCTTTCCTTTTTGCAAGGCATAAGCAAACTCCTTCTGGTAGGACTAACCATGTTAACTTTCTAATGATAATACAGCTCTGGATTTGTTTACATACCATATAGCTTATTCACAGAGCGTGCTAACCAGCATATGCTGTGTGTTTACTTCAGGCTTGCAATATTGACTGTGAATACTGCTCAGTCCAAATACTACCGTGGTCTTTTGAAGCTGTAGTTATAATATTTTAAATACTCTCAGATGTACTAGATTGTTAATCAGTTAAGCATCCAACTTCAGCTCAGGTCATGATCTCATGGTTGGTGAGTTGGAGCCCCACGGTGGGCTGTCTGCTGTCAGTGTGGATCTGCTTTGGGTCCTCTCTTCCTGTCTCTCTGCCACACTCGCCCGCTGTCTCTCTCTCTCAGAATAAATCAACACTGAAAAAAAAGAAAATCAGAAACTTATTGTTATTAGATAATAGAGCAATAAAAATATTTTGGGAGGAAGGGAGAAAGGAAGGTTCAAAACACCTAAGCAGTGACCCAAGCAGCTTAATAAACCATTTGGCATGAAGCACCTCAGAATGTGCTAACGTGTTCAGAACACTTAATTCCATGTATCTGAGGGAGAATTGTCACATATTTTGATTCCTAAATTTGAAATAATTTTGAGCTTTTTCTTCTTTTCCAAAAAAATGACCTTGATTTCCCGATTTTGGAATTACACATTTCTTAGTCTAGACCTTATAATACGTAACAAAGACAAACTGGCCACATACTGGTGTAACCGTTAAAGTTAGAACTGTCGCTAATTAGGGTTAAATCCCTAAATTTAGAAAACTGACTCTCCTTCAGTGAGTATTGCTGTTTACTGAAAGGGAAAATATTGTTAGCATGGTGTAGCTGATAGGGTGGGTAAGCTCCAGCTGGTGGGTGCTCTCTGCTTCCTCAGTCTCCCTGGGTCACCCAGTCTGCCTTTAGGAAGCACTTCAGGTTAGTTAATTCCAGGCAGGGCACTCATACCATTGTTCCCAGTAAACTAGCAATATTAAACTTTGTAAACCAAGACCTTAGATGGTCCATGAAGTCCTTCCAAGTGTTGCTTTCTGTTTAACTCCCTATCCCAGGTCAAGCCAGCCCTACAGGCAGTCACTGGGGGTATATCCTCAGTTGTTTCATCTTCTTTTTTGTAAGTAAGGAAGAGAAATCTACTCTAATTAATTCAAATAAAAGGGGTGGGGACATGTAATAGTAAAGACCTCACAAAATCAAACATAGTCAGGCTTCATGGGAAATCAGACTATAACTGAAGCTATCAGGAACCAAGAAATCCATATTCTTCCTTTTTCTGTCTCGCTGGGGCCAAGTGGTGTCTCCTCTTCCTTTCTCTTAGCCCATCTACTCCATTTTCCTCTTTCATGTAGCCAGCACATTAATGCACATGTTCCCAAAATAGCAGACAGCCTCCAAGTTTGTATGACCTAATCAGCATAGCTACCTTCAAGCTTTAGGTGTCTGATCAAAATATTTGAGAGGGGTAGGAGTGAGGGGAGAGAGACAGAATATGATGTGATACAGGGAGGCCAGTGGACTACTTTACCTCAGGTAGCTATCTTTGATCCATCAACCTTGGCCTTAGGGCTCCTGGATGTTAAAGATCAGTCTTATTCATCACAGCAAAGAAAATGGGAGATGACAAGTGAAGCAAACCAGAGATCAATGACATTTGAAAATAGTAACAATTACTACATTTTCATATTCCTTGACATTTTCTCTTCGTATGCGAGCTAGATTTTATGATATTCAGTTGGAGCTTCAACACTTTGTAGGAGCAATACTGGTATGAGAGAGATGATTTCTTCTCTGCCATGTGAGGATCTGGCAATATTGCTGCCATCTGCAAATGAGGAAGAGGGCTCTCACCAGATACCAGATCTGCTGGCACCTTGATCTTGGACTCCCCAGTCTCCAGAACTGTAAGAAATGAATGTTTGTTGTTCAAGTCACCTACTGTGTAGTATTTGTTGTAGTAGCCAAAATGAAGACAGGCAGATAAAATCTAAAAATGTTATTGAAATATTTTTCTCTTCATATTTGATCATTTTAACACTGCACTGAGTTGACTTGTAACTGTGTATGTTGCTTACTCTCTAGGGACCTCGTTTCTTTTGAGTTACTATAATCTATAATAATGAAGTTCCAAATATATATTCAAACCCATCAAAAAGAAATTGCCTGATTGGATTTGAGAAAGGATTCTACCCCTCAGGCATTTCACTTAGTTCATGTTTCTATGATGATGTTATTCACCTCTAACTTTCTTTATGAAATATTCTTATAATAGAACATAGAATATTAGACCTGGAGGAAATATTAGAAATTATGTAGTCCAACTCCCTCATTAATTTATACCATAATTTACCCTTCTAATTATTGATATAAAACACTATTGAGGTAACAAAAAGGAATAAGAAAAATCTGGGCCTACATAAAATGAAGCACTTTTTATTTTTTATTTTATTTAATTTATTTTTTTGGGGGGGACAGAGAGAGACAGAGCATGAACGGGGGAGGGGCAGAGAGAGAGGGAGACACAGAATCAGAAACAGGCTCCAGGCTCTGAGCCATCAGCCCAGAGCCCGACGCGGGGCTCGAACTCCGGGACCGCGAGATCGTGACCTGGCTGAAGTCGGACGCTTAACCGACTGCGCCACCCAGGCGCCCCTGAAGCACTTTTTAGAGAGGAAACAAAACTCAAATGAGGCCTCACCTTTATCAATAAAGCTTTGTTCATCTACCCCATAATTATTACCTGATAGATTTTTAAAATTTGTATTATCTGAATCACAGTATTCACAGATATGAAATAAGAAGTGACCATGTTCATGGTTTCTGTTATAGGAAAAACAACTTTTAAGTGATTCTCCTATATTCATAATTAGTTGTGGCTCAAAAATATAAATAGACATTAAATACATCACTAATGTTGAGATTTTCTATGGAGACAAATTTGAAAAACTTCCTTTAGTCTTATAATTAAGTTTGAACAGTATGCTATTTGATAACGAAAAGCTTATTTCTATATTTATTAATATTTGCAATGCCATGATGGACAAGGCGCCATCTCAGCTATAAGAAACATGTGTTCTGAAGTCCTCAAGCTAAAGTCCTTAGGCCCAAACATTTCAGTTTTGTTCACGCTTTAATGACCACACACCTTTCAGAACTGGAAGGAGTCTTTCAACATAGAGATGGAAACGACAGACAGCAGGCTATTTTTAGTTGCCAACAATAACACATTCTAGCCAATACATTTTTTTACATGGTAGTGTGAGCCAAGTTCAAGGGTGTCATTAAAGTATCCCTTAAAATGTGGAGCAAAGATTGTTTCTAAAAAGCATTCATAGGGGGCTCCTAGGTCCCTTGGTTGGTTGAGCATCTGACTTCGGCTCAGGTCATGATCTCATTGTTTGTGGGTTCGAGGCCATAGCTGTCATCTGTGCTGACAGCTCAGAGCCTGGAGCCTGATTTGGATTCTGCGTCTCCCTCTCTCTCTTTGCCTCTCCTCTGCTTGTGCATGCTCTCTCTCTCTCTCTCTCAAAATAAATAAACATTTTTGGGGCGCCTGGGTGGCTCAGTCGGTTAAGCGTCTGACTTCGGCTCAGGTCATGATCTCACGCTCTGTGAGTTCCAGCCCCACGTCAGGCTCTGTGCTGACAGCTCAGAGCCTGGAGCCTGCTTCAGATTCTGTGTCTCCCTCTCTCTCTGGCCCTCCCCTGTTCATGCTCTGTCTCTCTCTGTCTCAAAAATAAATAAACGTTAAAAAAAAATTTTTTTTAATAAATAAATAAACATTTTTAAAAAAGTCTTACAGAGCTCTCTCAACCTTTGCAGGTTGGGGGATTAAAAAAACATAAAATAAAAAGCATTCACAAAGTCCAATTCTTTTTTCTTTTTTTATGTTTATTTATTTTTGTGAGAGACAGAGACAGAGACAGAGGATCCAAAGCAGACTCCAAGCTGTCAGCGCAGAGCCCCATGTGGGACTTGAACCCACAAACCATGAGATCATGACCTGAGCAGGATTCTGATGCTTAATCGATTGAGCCACCCAGGTGTCCCACAAAGTCGAATTCTTAAATAGTAAAAAAATTTAAAAATCTAAACATTTTAAGAATTCTTGCTTATTCCTTTGAGAATCTGTTTCACTGGAGTTAAATAATTCTCAGGTCAGAACAATACAGCCATTTCCTCCATTCTTGGCTCTCTGTCAATTTCAACATTAGATTTTGCTCTATTTCCTCTGCTGTGAGTTTGAATTTCTAGGCAATAAAGATAACAAGATAGGAAGCAGTGTGACTTCTCCTTTCCACCTATATTTAAAAGGTAGGAGGTGGCTAGAAACTTGCTTAAAGAGCCCACTAGTTGCCAAAAATGTTTGCAAATTGTTTCAGTTAATCTTTTTTATTGGTCATAGGTAGGTCTATTATCTCCATTTTAGAGAGAAGGACACTGTGGGTCAGAGAAGCTAAGTAATTTTCCTAAGGTCATATGGCTAATAGTAAGACTGGAAGAGGACTCTGAATCTGAACAGAAACAGAGATAGAGTGAGATAAACATCTCATTTGGTGAGCCACTCACCCTCATCTCTCTTCATGGCTCTTCTGCACAGACAGTAGAAGTAGTAATAGCTTTGGCTGCCCTGGGCCTCTGTGCAGAATTTAGATGCCATCCTATAGAAGCTTTAAACTTCTAATATTTTTTAGAGAAACTTAACAGAAGACCATAGGGGAAGGGAAGAAAAAAGAAGTTCAAACAGAGAGGGAGGCAAACCATAAGAGACTCTTAAATACAAAGAACAAACTAAGGGTTGATGGGGGTGGGGGCTTGGGGAGCAGGGAAATAGGTGAGGGGCATTGAGGAGGGCACTTGTTGGGATGAACACTGGGTATTGTATGTAAGTGATAAATCATGGGAATCTACTCCTGAAGCCAAGACTACACTGTATACACTATATGTTAGCTAATGTGACAAAAATTATATTTTAATTAATTAATTTTTGAGAGAAAGAGTGTGCAAGTGAGTGAGGGGCGAGGGGGGGGGGAAGAGGGAGAGGGAGAGAGAATCCCATGAGGGGCCAGAGAGAGAGAGAGAGAGAGAAGGAGGGGGAGAGAGAAGTGGGGCTCACCCAAAGTGAGGCTCAAGTTCACCCAATGCAGGGCTCGAGTTCACCCAATGAGGGGCTTGAACTCACAAACCACAAGATCATGCCCTGAGCTGAAATCAGAGGTTTAACCGAGTGAGCCACCCTTGTGGCCCTGTAGTTTTAAATTTCTGAAATAAAGGCCATAACCTGCCAAGTATATTTGTAGTAAGATGCCTTAAACATTGAAGGTATAATATTGAATTGCTTCCTTTATTAGCAGTTTTGTAGTGAAAATTCTCCATGAGGAGTCAGTATAGCTCACCATGCATGGTGATGTGGGACACCTGTACCAGAGCTTTCTCTTCTGGTGGCCTCAAGCCTTACAGGCTTATTTTTTGTGCTTTCAAATCTTTCCTCACTTGATTCTTTCAACTTACAGGCAATTCATTTCTTAAAACTCAGAATTGGCTTTCCAAAGTGGTGTGAAATTTAGATGCTAATTATGTTTTATTTAATTTGATGTGTGAGTTAAGGGGTTAAAATAAGCCACTAACTACTTTCTGAAAAGATACAATAAATCTCTCAGATTGAAGAGCAAAATAGAATAAATTGTAATCAGAATAGTGTATGATATTGGGGTGCCTGGCTGGCTCAGTTGGTAAAGCATGAAACTCTTGATCTCCAAGTTGTGAGTTTGAGCCCCATGTTGGGTGTAGAGTTTACTTAAAAAAATTAGTGTATGACAAGTGTGATGTTTCAAAGGGGCACATACACCCCAATATTTGTAGCAGCGCTATCAACAATAGCCAAAATATGGTAAGAGCCCAAGTGTCCATCGACAGATGAATGGATAAAGAACATGTGGTATATATAAGCAATGAAGTATTACTCAGCAATCAAAAAGAATGAAATTTTGCCATTTGCAACAATGTGGATGGAACTAGAGTGTATTATGCTAAGTGAAATTAGGGAAAAACAACTGTATGACTTCACTCATGTGGAATTTAAGATACAAAACAGATGAATAGAAGGGAAGCAAAAATAATATAAAAACAGGGAGGGGGATAATACATAAGAGACACTTAAATATAGAGAACAGACTGAGGGTTGCTGGATAGGTTGGGGATGGGGGGGATGGGCTAAATGGGCAAGGGGCATTAAGGAGGATACTTGTTGGGATGAGTACTGGGTGTTATGTGTAGGGGATGAATCAGTGGATTCTACTCCTGAAATCATTATTGCACTGTATGCCAACTAACTTGGATATAAATTAAAAATAGAAAAAAACAAAAAGAAAAAAGTGTATGATACCTTTTCATGCAAGAAAAATGAATGATTTGTAAGAACTCTCCTGAGAAATTAGGTTCAGAGACAGGCTCAATCCTCGATTCCTCCCCTCCTCCCTACTTCTTCATCCAGAAGACAAACAAAGCAGTTATTTTGCAATACACAATTTAAAGTGAAGCTATAATTATCACCTAGTAATCTCTCATCATAGAATTCCTAACATCTCCACACCATCCTGCTTTGATAATTCTCTGCTCAAAGTAAATGGCTGCAGTATCAACTGTTGAATGTCAATTATCAATTCCTTGGTAGATTACATAATAGAATAACAAAACAAAAAATTGCTGCCTAACAAACAAAGCCTTTGATCTCTCATTTGGCCACTTGTGCCAAGTGCCTGTATGTCATCTGCAGATAATGAGCAGTGCTGACAAGTCAGACAGGAACATTTGGGAATGGCCTCCAGGCCTAAATCCAGCAGAACCAGTCTCCTGCTCTCAACTACCTACAGAAAAATCTACACCTTCATGATTTTCTTGGGACAACTCCCCCTTCTGGACCATGTTATGGCTTCCTGTGACTCCCAGGAAACAGCTTGTGCAAACAGCTTGGAGCACACATCAGAGCCTGCGGTGTCCCCACTAGGTTCTTTGGTTGGTCTAATAATTAAATTGACAGGACAGATGAACAGGAGAGGGATTTAATTTCAAACATTAAGGAGCCCATAAAAATATGAGACTCCCTGAAGTGACCAAAGCAGGTAAACTTTATACTTTTTAAGCAAAGGAATAATTATTTGCGAAGAACTGACAAAAGGATTTGGGCTTGGGGTGTCAAATAAATGAGGGGCAATATATAGCCTTCTTGGCCCTGAATTCTCTGTCTCTGGTGATAAGGATGCTTTCTACCCTTCAGGTGCAGGGAGGGTAGGCTTCACTGGAGTTTTTATTTCCTACTTTCAGGGGGACAAAGGGTCCTTCCTGTACCAGCTGTTTCTTAAGTAAATTTAGTTCAAAATAATCAATATGTTGGGGCACCTAGGTGGCTCAGTCTGGTAAGCGTCCGACTCTTGATTTCAGCTCAGGTCATGGTCTCATAGTCTGTGAGTTTGAGCCCCCGATCGGACATTGTAGAGGCCGTGCAGAGCCTGCCTGGGATTCTCTCTCTTTCCCTTTCTTTCCGTTCCTCCCTCACTTGTGTATTACAAAAAAAATACAATAAAGTTTAAAAAAATAATATGTCAAAGTGGCGGTGTGGGGCGACCCACACTGACTCTCACCATTCCTTCTCATTGGCTGACTACCTTGTGGCACTGCTTTCCCATACAGCCCACGTGTACCTTGCTTCCCATTCCTCCCTGCCTCTCCTCCATCTCACTGCCCTGGGTTTCTACCTACCACATAAAGCAAGAACACTTAGTCTCCTTTACATTTTGTGGTCTAGTAAATTGGGTTTACATATAAGCCCACTATATGAACCAGAAAAAATAAAATTCTGGAAGTATGTAAGGTACAAAAGCAAGTGGCTCTAGGAATAACTGATAAAAACCTATTTTTATGCTAATATCTTCAAATTGCATACATAATAAATCATTGTTACAATATGAATTTAGAGGCATTCTAGTGCTTGGATGTAAATTTCATCTTTCAGAGTCCTGAGATTCTTTGTTATATCCTAGTTAATTAAGAATTTATTGAAAATCATGTATATGTGCAGCACTATGTAAAGCTTTGGAAATGCTAAAAAGGGCCCAAGACACCTTCTTTGTCCTCATAATATAGTTAGAACAGGGAGACAATATAGAAGTACTGATTTGTGTGGCCTAAAGTGCCTCAGAGAAGTGAGGAAATTGTTGATGGTCTCAAGGATCTTGGAAAATTTCTTGATGGAGATGTAAGGGTTCTGCATCCAATTCCAACGTGGTAGAGGGGTTTCCCCACACCAACAGGCAATTCTTGGGCACCAGCTGCGCTACAATTCAATTCAATTCAATGCTGACACTATCTATTCTGAGACAGCATCAGATTCCACAGATTAAAAGCTCAGTCTTGCAAGACTGCTCCCACCCCCTTTAGACATGAGTTGCAGGCCCTAATTGTCACCTGTGCTTCTGATGGGCCGACTACAGATTGGAGAGGTTCCAGAGCCCAGGGAAACATTTTGCTTACCAGATTAGTGGTTTATTATAAAATGATGAAACTCAGATGGAAGAGATGCATAGGGCAAGACATGGGGAAAGGGGAAAGGTTAAGGAGCTTCCATGCCCCCTCTGGGTGTGCTGTTTTCCCAGTACCTCCATGGGTTCACCAACATGGAGGTTCTCTGAACCCCATCTTTTTGGGTTTTTATGGAGGCTTCATTAGGCATGATTTATTATATCACTGGCCATTTACTCAATCTCCGGACCCTCTCCCCTCCACAGAGGCAGGGTCGGGGAACTGAAAGTTCCAACTCTCTAATCACAAGGTTGCTCTTCTGGCAACCTGCCCCCATTCTTCAGTGCTTTCCAAAAGTCACCTCATTAATATAAGACATCTTTATTGCTTTCATCACTTAGGAAATTCCCAGGGTTTGAGGATCTGTGTAACAGAAACAGGGATGAGGGCCAAATATACATACATCTCTAGTGATAAATCACAACATGACAAGATTAAACTTTTGAATGGTATTTTTAAAAAATATTTATTTTGAGAGAGAGAGAGAGAGAGAGAGAGAGAGAGAGAGAGAGAGAACAAGCAGGGGAGGTGCAGAGAGAGAATCCCAGGCAGGCTCTGTGCTGCAAGTTCAGAGCCCTATGTGAGGCTTGAATTCATGAACCTTGAAATCATGACCTGAACTGAAATCAAGAATTGGACACTTGGGGCACCTGGCTCAGTCGGTTAAGCCTCCGACTTCAGCTCAGGTCATGATTTCACAGTTTGCAGGTTCAAGCCCCGTGTTGGGCTCTGTGCTGACTGCTTGGAGCCTGGAGCCTGCTTCAGGTTCTCTGTTTCTTTCTCTGTCTCTCTCTGCCTCTCCTCCACTTGTGTGCTGTCTCTCTCTCTCTCACAAATAAAAATAAACATTTAAAAAAAAAGAATTGGACACTCAACTGACTGAGCCACCCAGGTGCCCCACTGAATGGCATTGTTAAGGATGGATAATATCTGAATGGGTAGAGAGGAGAAAGAAAGATGCTTCTGGGTGCACTCACTATCCCTGCATTCTTTTTAACACCCCAGGGCGTTATAGACTGCTTGAATCTTACCAGTGAAACACACATTCATCCATAATATAAAAAAATTAATGGTTTGACAATTTTCTCAAAACAGCAACAAACAAAACAAAGCTGAGTCTAAACCTCAAATCTGAGGGTGCCTGGCTGGCTCAGTAGGTAGAGCATGTGATTTTTATCTCAGAGTTGTGAGTTCGAGCCCCATGTCAGGTGTAGAGATTACATAAAAATAAAATCTTTAATAAATAATAAAATAAACTTCAAATCTGTGTCTTCAAACAAATTCTCAAAAGGGCCCTCTCAATTTTGTTGATAAAAATAAGCACTCTTGATGAAGGGTCCCTTACTGATAACTTAGATGTTTAAGAGTAGGTAAATTAATAACTGTGTATGGTGACAGATGGCAACTATACTTATTGTGGTGAGCATTTATCTGTGTACATAAAGGTTGAATCACTATGTCATATACCTGAATCTAACGTAACATATGTCAACTATATTTTGATTAAAAATTTTGTTTGTTATTTTATGTTAAGTAGCCTCCACGCCCAGCATGGAGCCCAATGTGGGGCTTGAACTCATGATCCTGAGATCAAGATCTGAGCTGAGATCAAGAGTGCGATGCTTAACCCACTGAGCCACCCAGCCACCCCTCAATTAAAAATTTTTTAAAAAGAAAAGAAATTCATGCATATTAAATAGAATAGTCAGAATATAGGATTATTTATATAAGAGTGAAAATAGATAATACTTCACTTTAATATTGAATTATGGGATATCCTGGAAATAAGTGACTTAATCTCATTGACAAATGATTATCTAGGCCCATATTTAACATTCAAGTATGTGGCCTATAAAGTGTTGTTGATCTGGGAGTAAAATTCAAGAATTTAATTTTACTTGAGGACAGTTTGTTAGTTGAGAGCTCCCAATTCAGCATAAAAACTCCTACTTAAATTTAAATAATTGAATTCAATATAATTGTTAAACTTAAAGAGAAATTTATGAAGGAAAGGAAGATAGATAATTAGGAAAAATTCCTAAAGAAAAACCCTTGTTAAGGGGACAGATTATGTTCTCAACTGTTAGCCACAAATTTCTCCTCTCTCTTTTTTTGAGTGATACTAAAATTTCAAAAATTCAGTATATGAAATGCATACTGGTGAGCCAATATGATGAACAAATTTGCTTCAAAATATTCCAGGAGAAAAAAAGTTGGGAGAAGAGCAGACAGGAGGAACAATGAGAGGTGACAGGTCATCAAGCTTCATTATGCCTTCTCTCCTATGTATTTGTAATTTTTATAATACGAATTATTTTATAAAATCCATGTATTTTCAGTAGATGACAATTGATGAATTAAATCTTTAAAAAATTTTTAAAAATGTTTATTTTTGAGAGAGAGGGAGCGAAAGCACAAGTGGGGGACGGGTAGAGAGAGGGGGACAGAGGCTCCTAAGCAGACTGACAGAAGAGAGCCAGATGTGGGGCTCAAACTCACGAACTGTGAGATCATGACCTGAGTCAAAGTTGGATTAACCAACTGAGCCACCCAGGTGCCCAATGGCAGGAATTAAATCTAATTTTTTTTCCTCTTTTTCAAGGTGTTTATAAATATACATTGTCAAAAAGAAAACCATAGACCAAGGGACACCTGGTGTCTCAGTTTAAGTGTCCGACTTTGGCTCAGGTCATGATCTCATGGTTTGTGAGTTCAAGCCCCATGTCAGGCTCTGTGCTGGCAGCTCAGAGCCTGGAGCCTGCTTTGGATTCTGTGTCTTCCTCTCTCTCTGTTCCTCTCCTGCTCATGCTCTGTCTCTGTCTCTCAAAAATAAATAAACATTAAAACAACAACAACAAAAACACACCACAGACCCAAAATGGAGTCATATATTATACTAGGCCACATCAACAAACTGGGGCATAATACTTAGCCTAATTGTAACCTTCCCAGAAATGCAGTCTTAACCAGTCAGTCAGGAAAGTCAGTCAGGAATTTTCTGATCGGCACCAGGGAGGTAATCTGTCACATGGGCTCTCTCCATACCCCAAAGGAAGATGAGGTAATCTGTATAATAAGACCCCCCCCCCTTTCCCCATAAGGAAAAGTGACCTTGCCTGAAACAATCATTTCTTTTTTTTTTTGGCTTGATAACTTCCTTGCCCCACCCTCATTCCTATAAAAACCTTCCTTTTTGTACAGCTCTTCAGAGCTCCTTTGTACTTGTTAGATGGGATGCTGCCTGATTTATGAATCACTTAAGAAAGCCAATTAGATCTTCACATTTACTCAATTGGATTTTTGTTTTTAATGCATCAATTATTTCATTTCAGCTAACTGTATTGTTATTAGGGGTGAGTAAGGCAGAGGAGGGGTTAGACTAGTCAGGAGTGATGGGGCAGAGTTGTTGGATGTATGTAAGGAAAACAAACACCTTCTGAGGAAGTTTACAAGATTTAGTAACTGCTTAAATAAAGAAAGTAGGGGGACATCTGGGTGGTTCAGTCAGTTAAGCATCTGACTCTTGGTTTTGGCTCAAGTCATGATCTCTCGGTTTGTGAGATCAATCCCTGTGTCAGGCTCTGCGTTGACAGTATGGAACCTACTTGGGATTCTCTCTCTGCTCCTCCCCCACTTACTCTATTTCACTCTCTCAAAAATAAACATTTAAAAAAAAAAAGAATAAACTAGGAGTTGAGTTTCTTAAACTGAGTGGATGATGACAGTACCACTAACTCCTCAGGCTATCAGGGTAAGGTAAGAGTCAGAAGGGATAAAGAAAGCTATAAAGAGAGTTGTTTGGCTGGGCTGATTTTGAGGCATCTAACAGATATTCTGCTCCAGGAACATGTTTCAGTTTTTTACCTTGAATTAAAATACCCCAATCCTTTTGATAGGTACTACATCTTGGTGTTTTCAGAGGTAGTCTTCCTTTAAATGGGTTTGTCTGCATAGTCTCCTATGGGCAGCCTCAGGAAGATTCTGGAACCTCCTTGGCTAGCATCATGTTGCTGAGAAAATGTTGTTTTCAGGATTAAGAAATTAAACAGTTAATTTATGTTTAATCTCAAAAACACACATAAGAACTACCAAATCTTAAGCACCTGGGTAATAGGTAGTGGGGTGCTTGACAATGATTCATTATCATTTCCTCCCAGCTCAGTGAAAATTGCTGTCTCCTCATTGTGGTTTGAGTAATTTGACCAAAGTTTAATTACTAAACACAGGCAAAGTCCAAATAAAACTTCATGTTTTTATTCTTTGTTCTTTTGCTTTATTATTTTTTTTAATAAATCTCCATAGCATTTATAAAATAATAACAACATATCTGAACCAGTAGCATGTTCCTGCGGGTAGTGTTTGTCAGCTGAGCTCCAGGTAACAGAGACCAGAACCAGAGCTCCCTCCCTTTCCTATTATACCTTCACCAGGTTCTTTCATTAATGGAGTATTGTCTCTGCTTCTTTCTTTTCAGTTCACTGGTCCACAGCTCCCAGGTTAAACAAAGAAATTTCAGTAGATCATTTTTATATATGTATTTATGTATGTTAGCTTCCTCTTCACTGCATTCCAGGACAAATTTCTACCACTAAACAGGCACCTTTTCTGTGAGATTTTTGTGAATATTTGGCTTGTTATTATTGGATAAAACACAAAATGTGACTTCAGATTAATTTCCTTTTTTAGTCTTTATCCAATTTTCCACAAACTACTTCACTCCTAACTTAAAGGGATCACTCCTAAAATAAAGATAGTCTTCTTTTTTCTTTTCTTTTTTTTTTTTTAACCTTTGCATTTGTTTTGCCTCAGGTACTTTTGAGACTGCTGGCTAAGGGTTCAATCAAATTTAAGGAAGATTAGATTGTTTTGAGGTTGGACAATTCTGTTCTCAAACTTGCTTTGAGATTTTATCATCTGATTGACCACATGAAAGAATATAATGAGAAAAGAGCTAGGACGCTGAATCAGGCTAACAATTGATCTAGTGTCATGGTACAGAGAGGTGAGCATGACCTTTAACACGCAGTAAATCTGCTCAAGTGTAAACTTGGCCTAATTTGATGTGTTGGGCTCTGACCAATCAACAACATTTTTCTTTGGGGATTGGTTTACGCAAAAGTGAGAAAAGAAATTAGAAGAAGGGAAGAGAGACCTCAACTTTCATAAACCTAAGGAAACAGAATACAATAAGGTTTTGGCGAGTGAAAGCCTACAGGTGTCAGTATTTGGGATAAAGTTGGAATGACAGGCCTGGGAAGGGCAATGTAACGGGGTTCCTGCATGTCAAGAAGAAGCCTGAAGAAGAGGATCTCTGGTAGGAAGGGGTTCTTGAAGGGAGAAAATGGGTCCTCAAAGATCAGTGTTACCTACAATTTTACCTAGGCTAGGTCCTAAAACACTCATTATCTTTGGCTTAAATCATACCAATTTAAGATCTGCATTACTCCACTGACATTTGAGTCAATAAAGTAAAATATTCAGGAAACAAAATGCAGAGTAGATTATATTACACTTTTTTACTTGATGCCTTAACTTTTAAGAACCAAGATACTGGAATGCTTGAAGGTAAACTTAAAAAAATGTTTTTAATGTTTATTTATTTTTCAGAGAGAGAGACAGAGTGCGAGCAGGGGAGAGGCTGAGAAAGAGGGAGACACAGAATCTGAAGCAGGCTCTCAGGCTCCGAGCTGTCAGCACAGAACCCCATGCGGGGCTTGAACTCACAAACCCCAAGATCATGACCTGAGCCAAAGTCAGATGCTTAACGGAATGAGCCACCCAGGTGCCCCTTGAAGGTAAACTTTTAAAGGAGAAATGCAAATGGTGTGGGGGTAAATGAACATTTTCATACATGATTTACTCTAAGGTATTAGCCAATCAAACAAGTATTTCTTGGGGCACTGTGCTGACAGCTCAGAGCCTGGAACCTACTCCAGATTCTGTATATGTCTCTCTCCCTCTGCCCCTCCCCTGCTCCACTCCATCTCTTTCTCAAAAATACACATTAAACCACACACACACACACACACACACACACACACACACACACACAGACAAATATTTCTTGAGTAAACAAGGTGGGTATATGGATCACACTCCATGTTAATTCTTGCCTCAATAATAATTCTGTGCTAATGATCTTTTTTTTTTTTTGTAAATGCTTACAAGTCATCTATTTAATTGTGCTATTGACCTTTGTCCAGGATAGTATTAAAATCATACATCTTTGTATTGATCCTCTATTAATTTTGTTCTCTTCACATTCTCTTGATCTATCTGCTCTTAATATGTCATTTTATTTAAAGATCTGATTTTATTTTATTTTTTTTTTTTTTTTTTTTTTTTTTAAATTTTTTTTTTTTTTTTTTCAACGTTTATTTATTTTTGGGACAGAGAGAGACAGAGCATGAACGGGGGAGGGGCAGCGAGAGAGGGAGTCACAGAATCGGAAACAGGCTCCAGGCTCTGAGCCATCAGCCCAGAGCCCGACGCGGGGCTCGAACTCACGGACCGCGAGATCGTGACCTGGCTGAAGTCGGACGCTTAACCGACTGCGCCACCCAGGCGCCCCATTAAAGATCTGATTTTAAAGCAAGTAATTTCTTCTTTTCAAACACCACTTGAAAATTATCTGAGGAGTATATGTATTTTAATTCAAATTCAGGAAAATTAGATTTATTGCAAAACTGATAACATTTTGAAAATGGAATGATATCTTTTGGAAACTGAGAATTTTAATTTTGAACTTGCTGACATATGAACCAATAAAAATGTTCCTAGAAACATCCATGGTGCTAAAATATCATTTAAAAAAGTTATACATAATTTTCATGCAAATATATAAAGAAGATGTATCAAAATTTCATCAACTCATTAATTAATGAGGGAACCAGTAAGAGAGTAAGATCAATTCAAAGGATAATTTGAAGAACAAATTCTTATCAATAAATATCAGTATTATATTGCTAAATATATACGCACATATAGTCAGGAATGTTGAAATGATTTGATCAATAAATACAAAACTGGTTAATATCCCATAGGTAATAAAGTAGAATGTTTGCTTTTTCCATGGTCATCTACCATAGACTTTACCAAGGCTGAACATCTGGGAAACAGATGCCCTACAACATTCTCCCTTCAGTAACATTTCACGAAATGTGTTTAGGATAGATCACAATGACAAAGGACAAATATGTGTAGTTTGAAGAAAGCCTGTAGCCTAGGCTTCTTAGGCTTCCAGACTATGAAGTACTCTACTAGGAGAATGTCTTTCCTTATCCTTGAAAATCACTCAGCATCCCCCTTTCCTGAACCTTTTCTTTGTCCCATTCCCACTGCATTTTGTAAGAATGTAGGCTTGCTTTTTTTGGTTCAATTAAGGTGTTAAGCAGTACACTTACATTTCTTGTATTACATTTCTTAGAAAACATATTTTTGGCTTATCAAGAGCCTTCATTGCCTTAATGCAAAGAAGTTACAAGTGCAGAGATTTCAGGCAGGATGGAAAGTGGGGAGGCAGCTTAGTTTTGTCTTTTGTTCAACAAATATTTCCTGAGAATCTAGTAAGGGCAACACACTGTATTAGGGGCCATGAAAGAAATCAGTTGCACAAGACTTGGTCCTTCCTTTCACAGTTTGGAAAGTGAAAAAAAAAAAAATCTACACAAATAACTATAATGTAAAACATGTCCTTCAACATTGTGAATTTTTTAAAGTTTTTATATATCGTTTTTAGTAATCTGTACACCCAACATGGGGCGTGAGCTCATAACTCCTAGATCAAGAGTCGCACATTCCACTGACTAAGCTAGCCAGGCCCCCCATATGAATTTTTTTAATAATAGAAATGATGGGTAATCAATGGAGAAAATTGTGAACAAAAGAAAAGTAGAAAAACATTATCCAGAGTTCTACCACCCAAACATAACCATTATTAACATTTTAGAGGAATTTATTTTAGTTCATTTTTTTTTGATGGTCACCTTTTACCTTTCTTTTTCCTTTTTTTAAAAAATTGTTTTGCATACTTGCCATCTTACAAATACAATTTTATATCTTCTAAAAAAATTAGTATTATATTTTAAGTCCTTTGCATGGTTTCACAGATATCTGTTAGTTTTGTGTTTATCCCATAGCTTATATTTTGAGAACTGCTTCTCTCTTGCTCTGAGTGATTAGGGTTGGCCAAGCAGAGTAACCCACTTCTCAGGAAATATAGACTGGTCTAGGAATGAGCTTGTGACCTGTCTAAGCAGGACCAACACTGTTTTGGGAGATTGATATGAATGCTCAGAGAGAGAGAGGTATCTGAACTATCAGGGCCCATATTCCCCAGCACATGCAGAAATTCTACCTAAATAAACCTAGTAAGGAAAGGGACAGGGCGGGGGGGAGAGAGAAGGACAGAGGATGACAGATCAGAGAACACTGTTTGAGCATCTGGATATTGGCATACTAAAGCTAGCCAGGAACTGGAACTTGTTGTGAGCAAAAATATTCTCCTTATTTGTTTAAAATAAGTGAGGTGGGGTTTCTGCCACTTGCCACCAAACAATTCTGACAATATACATGTGATTATGTAGTCTTAACCATCATTCAAAAAATATCTGGTTTCTATGCAAAGACTTTATTTCCAGCAAGGGTAATAAATGTGGCCAAAACAGAAAAGGTTCCATACTAGGGCTTGTGAAGTGTTCTCCCATTTTATTTCCATATTCTCCTTTACTCCCTCCCTCCCTTCCTTTTATTCTCTTTCCGTGTTTATTCTCACTAAACAAACATTTATTAATTGATTACTTTTTGTATGCTAGCCACAGTGCTAAGTGCTGAATATACAACAGTGAATAAAACACACTTGGTCCCTGACTTCTTGGAGTTTATGAACTCATAGACTTCCTTTTTCTTGCATTGTGTGACATCGTACAGGACAGCATTGGCACTGTAGTGTTGTTCCATGTTCTATTTTCAGGCAGAAATGAAACTGCTTTTTTTTAACAGCATATCATAGTAATATGTTAGTGCTATTTGAAAAAATCTCTTGTGATCCTGAGATAACTACAAATAACTATATAGATATTGACCGGTATAACTCAAATAATAACTAGAAGCCTTTGAAAGTGACAAATGCTATATATATGACGCTATATAATCTGTTGACTTGTTTGCCTTTGAAATATACGAGCCTTAAGTTGTCCTTGTTTTTTGACTAGACAGCAAATTAATATATATGTATATGTACAATAGTAATAAAATCAGTGCACAGAGAAATGCCACAGGTACATTATGTCTGGTGAGTGGAAATAAGTAAAATGAATGTCATTTATAGAAGATTTCCCCAAGTTTTTTGCATTTGCCCCTAGAACAATATATAATTCTTTCAAAATGTTTTGACTAAAATAAAAGGTGTTAACCTCCCCTGATAAAAACTCTTGTAATATTTTTAGAATGAAATAGATAAAAGCATGTGAATAAGATGATGATAAATGTATTTGGAAGAAGCAAACTTTGGAACTGAATCCATCACAGAAAAGTTCTCTTGGAAGTGAAGGTAGACCACCTCTCCCACACAAGAGTGCAGCAGGCTTTAGAGCGCGTTTGGCTTTCCTGCCAGGAGGCTGCACTTCCCAAAGTGCTCAGGGATACAGCTTCTCGGCATTCCAGGCAAGATCTGTGTACAATGATAGCAGAGACATGTGGGGAGGAAGGTTCGAAGGTGGTTCTAACTTCGCAGAAACTGACTTCCCTCATCATGTCAGGAGAAGGATGGTGGTTCTGATAATTGGGCTTAGCACGGCAACAGAAGTGCATGGCTCAGGTGTGTGTCCTGTCACTGTGTCCTCTCTGGAAGGGATGGCCATCAAAGCCACCCTCTAAAGGGTCAGTGGGGTATAGCCCAGATTCTGAACCAAGGGTGAAGGCTGTCCTGTCTAGATACAGCACATTAATTATGTTAAAAAATTTTTTTTATGTTTATTTTTGAGAGAGAGAGACAGAGAGGGAACAGGGGACGGTCAGAGAGAAAGAGAGACACAGAATTTGAAGCAGGCTCCAGGCTCCAAGCTGTCAGCACAGAGCCTGACACAGGGCTCGAACCCACAAACTGTGAGATCATGACCCAAGCCGAAGTCAGATGCTTAACCGGCTGAGCCACCCAGGCGCCCCTAATTATTTTTAAATAGATGAAAGCCAATCTTGTCTTATGTTTCAAATCTGACACTGATGATTTTCCACATTAGAATCATATTATATATGTATGTATTTATTTTTTTAAGTAGGCTCCACACCATGGAGCCCAATGTGGGGCCTGAACTCATGATCCTGAGATCAAGACCTGAACTGAGATCTAGAGTTGGATACTTAACAGACTGAGCCACCCAGGTGCCCCAAGTCGGAGAGCTTTAAAAGTCTTGATGTCCAGGCTGTACCCCTGACCTATTCAGTCATAATCTTTGGGGGTAGAACCTGGGCATCAAAAGTTTTAAAAATTCCCTTGGATGATTCCAATTGTCCAAGTGGTAACAATTAGCTTTTCTTTTTTAAGCCTCTTGGCTTTGATTACTTTAGAAATGTTGACCAAAGAAATAGTCTTGTTATAAAGTGGCACTTGCTTGGAGGATCCCAGGGAGAAGAACAATCATGGGGATCCTTATGAAGATCTCATTACATCATTTTTATTCCTCTTGTTGTTATATTTGTCCTATATTCTCACTTTTCACTCTTAGGACTTGCTTTCATGTGGCCACTGGATCACTCTCTGTGTATGTGTGTGTGTGTGTGTGTGTGTGTGTGTGTGTGTGTGTGTGTGTAAACAGAACAAATTAATTTGGGGGATAGTGCTACCTTTACTTGCCTTAGGTTGTTTTGTTTTTCCAACAAAACAGGATAAAATGGGAGGTCCAAAATTTGAACTGGGACCACAGTTGTTCCCAGAGACCCATGCTTTTCCACCAACCAGTGAGGGGAAGAGAGTGAAAAGAGTGTTGAGATCACCTTGCCAACCAGGAGCTTTCTGACAGAAATGCAAAGTAGGAGGTGCCTGGGTGGCTCAGTCAGTTAAGCTTCTAACTCTTGATTTTGGCTCAGGTCATGATTTCAAGGTTTTTGGTTCAAGTCCCATGTTGGGCTCTGTGTTGACAGCATGGAGCCTGCTTGGGATTCTCTGTTTCCCTCTCTACCTGCCCTGAGTACTCTCTCTGTCTCTGTCTCTCTCTCAAAAATAAATGAATAAACTTAAAGGAAATGCAAAGTAGGTTAAGTTACTAAAGGGGCTTTATTCCACCCCCTATACTAGGAATTAGGAAAAGTTTCTTACTGTACCTTAAGACTGTCCTGATAATGCCATTACCTTCAAACACTCTCAAAAGAGGACACCTGGGTGGCTCAGTAGGTTAAAACCTCCATGACTTTGGCTCAAGCTCAGGCTCAGGTCATGATCTCCCAGTCCGTGGATTTGAACCCCTCATCCGGCTCTGTGCTGACAGCTCAGAGCCTGGAGCCTGCTTCAGATTCTGTATCTCCCTCTCTCTCTGCCCCTCTCCCCTCATGCTCTGTCTCCCTCAAAAGTAAATAAACATTTAAAAACAAAAAACACCTTCAAAAGAGGAGCTAGTTAAAAGCAAAGTATTTATCACCAATCAACTAAAGATAATTCCTTTAAAGATTCTACTTCAGAGCCAGCAGGCCTTTAATCCAACATTCCCTTGCTTCCAACTCCACTCCTTGCCCAATACACACATGGATGTTACAAAAAATTCACATAGTCTTTTTTAAAAAATGTTTATTTATTTATTTGGGGGGGGGGATGGGTGGGGGGAGGAGCAGAAAGAGAAGGAGAGAGAATCCCAGGCAGGCTCCAAGCTGTCAGTGTGGAGCCCAACTCGGGGCTCAGTCTTAGGAAACATAATATCACAACCTGAGTGGAAATTAAGAGTTGGACACTTAACTGACTGAACCCCAGGAACCCCAAACATTCACATATTCAAACTAATCATTTGTAATTATGATTTAGAGACTCCATGGAAGTTCAGTTAACTATCATTGACTTTCATTCTTTTCATGGGACTTTTAAAAAGTTTATTGATTGATTGATTGTTTTTTTAGTTATCTCTACACTCAACATGGAGCTTGAACTTACAGCCCAAGATCAAGGGTCGCATGCTCTTTCAACTGAGCCAGCCAGGTGCCCCTCCATGGGACTTCTTTGTTTCAGTGTAGAGTAAAAGAGGAAACCTGGATTTTCATAGTAGAGAAATCTAGATTTGAATCTCTGCCACTTACTCTATGGCCAATTTTTTTAACTTTTCAGTGCCTCAGTTTGTCTATAAAATAGGTAGAGTTACTGTAGGAATAGTACAAATATATGTGATGTTTTTGGTATATGGTATGAAATTAGTATTTAATATTGAAGTTTTAATTATTTTTTTAAGTTTATTTATTTATTTTGAGACCGAGAAAGTGTGAGTGGAGGAGGGGCAGGGAGAGAGAAGGAGAGAAAGAATCCCAAGCAGGCTCTGCACTGTCAGCTGGGAGCCTGATTCAGGGGTGGAACCCATGAACCATAAGATCATGACCTGAGCCAAAGTTAGAAGCTTAACCCACTGAGCCACCCAGGCGCCCCAAAATTTTAATTATATATATATATATTTTTAATTTTTAACATTTATTTATTTTTTGAGAGGAAGACAGATTGCAACTGGGGGAGGAGCAGAGAGAGGGGAGACACAATCTGAAGCAGGCTCCAGGCTCTGAGGTGTCCCCACAGAGCCTGATTCAGGGCTAGAACCCACGAGCTGTGGGATCATGACCTGAGTCAAAGTCCGACGCTTAACCGACTGAGCCACCCAGGTTCTCCTAATTATGTTTTTTAAAGGAATCTCTACACCTGATGTGGGGCTCGAGCTCATGACCTTGAAGTCAGGAGTCAGTTGCTCTAGCAACTGAGCCACCTAGGCACCTCCGTTTTGTGTTTTTTGTTTTTTTTTTTTTAAGTGTGAGGGTTTTTCTCTATCGTGCATTCTCCAGTAATAACTTGTGACCACTGAGTTCTCACCCTTGACTGTAAACTCCATGAAACCAGGAACTCTATCATTTAATCTACTGCCTGGAATAGAGAAGGTCATCAATAAATATTTGCTGAATGCATATATGTTTCTCTTGTACAATATGCTCAAAATGTCATGTGAGCAAATGCCTTTACTATGACATAAGAGAACTTCAGGACACATTTTAGTGATGAATGAAGTAAATTGTAAAAACAATTCTCATGTTACTCTCTTGAAAACATTAACTTGTTGTTCCCTATTTTGTTCTGTTCTTCTTTTTTAGTGCTACAGCATAGGATTGTGGGTGTGGGCTCTGCAACCACAGAGCAACACTCCCTGGTTTCAAATCCAGACTACATTACTGAGTAGCTGTGCAGAAATAAATTAACCATTGTGTTTCTCAACTTTCTCATGTGTAGAATGGTTATAATAGTAACACCTATCTCACAGAGCTCTTTGTTGATGGTTAAATGAGCTAATACTTGAATGTACTTAGAATAGCGCCTGGCACACACTACGAGTGTTAGCTCTTCTAGCTCCTTCCCTGGGCCAGCCTATGCTAGTTATCCTATCATCCTATTCTGAGATCTAGGATGAATGGTCTCTCTTGTGGCCTTCTGGTTTCTGGAGAAGCGGGCAAAGTCCTGGCTTTGCTTTCGTTCACCAGATTTGCCCTCCAGTTTTGATTCTGTTCTTTCTGCAGCCATGTGACTGGCATGTGGGCAGCACATCCAGAGCTCTGGGTGCTGGAATCGCTCTCCGACACTTCCTGGTTATGAGCAGTTTCCCGGTGGTGAGTTTCCTGTCAGGAAGCGATCTCTCTGTCCTCTCCTGCCTATCTCCTTCCCGGAGCTCTTCTCTCCTAAATTAGTATATTCTATATCCTGTCCTATGATTTCTCCTGAAAGTCTTTTGCTCTTCACAACTCCCTCTCCCCAAGTTCTCAAGCCACCTAGCCTGATCTAGATGATATATCTGTATCCCTTCTCCACTTTCCTTTCCCAAGTCACCGCCCCTCCCTCCAGGGACACAGTGTAGTCCCCTCTGGGGAATGTTCTCTTCGAGTCTCAGACACGTCTGTGGGTGTATGCAAGGTATTTGAACGTTGCCTAGAATAAGAAAAGATCACCCACCTCCCTGACTGCAAAAAACAACAATAATAGTAAAATGAGGACAACCCAGGGCTCTTGAATAGCAGAACCAATCTCCAGAGCCTCCATACCTAGTAGTGCCTAGCGCTTAGTAGGGCCTCCATAAAGGTGTGTGGAACACTGAACTGGCTCAGCCTCCAGGCCAGGCCACAGTCTGGAAAGGACAGCCTTCTAGCGCTCTTGACTTCACTTAATTCTGGGGATCAGGCCCCACCCTGTTTGGTTAACTTGACCTGTACCTGTGAGAAACTGCAAATATTTCACTGTAGGTTCCTACCATATCTGAGGAAATGTTTATTTCCTGTCCACTGCTAGCATAATCCAGCAATATTAAAAAAAAAAAAATAGGGTAGCTAGAGACAGCCATGAAAAGAAGGAAAAAAATGAGTGGTCACTTGCTCACCAGAAAGCAAACACATAAAAAGAAGGAAGAAAATGTGGTTATTGCTAACAAGTGGCACAAACTCCCAGTTCCTTCTTTTATGCTTCTGTCCATAGGCAGCTGTCTCCCGTGCCCTTCTCTTACTGGGCGTCTCTCTCACATGACCATCACTGACTGATGTGACTCTGGGCTCTCTGAGACAGAAACACCAGGAAGGTGATTTGCTTCTGGCCTTCCCTCTAGACTCCCCCACATCAAAAGGCCCATATCTTCTAAGTCTGAGACTGGGAGGGGAAGAGATTGAAATGTTCTCCCCTTCTGTACAGATTCCTCATTCAACCTGGCTGATTTTTTTTTTTTTTTTTGGAGAGAGATAGTGAAGGAGAGGGAGGATGGGGAATGGGTTGAGAGAATTTGAGAGAAAAAGATAAGGAAAAGGAGAGGGAGGGAAAGTGGGAGTTACATCATATCTGTGCATCTGACTTTTAGAATTTTTAAGAGCAAATTTTTGTGTGTCCTCCTTAGAATTCCATACGATGTGAAATTTGAGACAAGATGTATATAAAGTGTATATTTGGAAGGTCATACGATGAAGATCAAAGGTTATTTAAATGAGGGGTGGGAGTTGTCTCTTGGTGGTTACTAAATCTCTACTGTGTATTTTTAGAGCTTTCATTGAATCTTAAGATAAGGTGAGGAAAACAGGATTTCTTAAGTATTGATAAGTGGCAATTTAACAATCTTTGTGATAACCATCAAAAAGTTTCCTTGAACAAAGTTATCTTGCTAAGAGTTTTCAAACTGTGCCCTTGGGTGTTAAGGGAGAGGGAACTGAATGGTGGGGTTGGCACCGGGGTGTCTGAGGCATGCTGCCCACTGGCAAGGATTCGGTGCACCTCTTACAAGTCTTCATTCGTGATACCCAAGGTGGGAGCATTTATACCACAGAAAGCAGCATTTATACCTCCAAATCAGTGTTTCTCAGAGAGCCCCTTGTTAAACGTTTACCAGCACACCCCTGCTTTTATTTGTATTTGTAGATAATGTCTGTGTAAAATACAGCTTTTGAAAAAGTGTTTGGCCTGAAGCAAGTTTGAACATGATGCCTCAGTTGGGGTTTTCTCTTCCATTCTGAGTAAAATGCATAGTGAATATTATCCACATTTTCCTCAACTTGTGCTAGGGTTAAGTCCTGATAAAGCCATCAGAAGTCAAAAGTACATATAGTGCACCCGATCTACTGAGCATCACAGTTTAGCCACACCTACCTTAACCGTGCTCAGAACACTTAGATTGGCTTACAGATGGGCAAAATCCTGTAACACAAAGCCTATTTGATAACAAAACAGTTGACTGTATGATGAAATTTATTGAATACTGTGCTGAAGGTGAACACCAGAATGGTTGTATGGGTGCAGAGTGGTTCTGTACAAGTGTCCATTGTTTACCCCCTCCCCCACCGATGGATGGCGGGGCCAACTGGGAGCTGGGGCTGCTGCTGCCCAGCGTCACGAGGGTCACGGGAGAGTCGAGTGCTGCATATCCCTAGACCAGGAAGAGATTGAAATCAAAATTGGAAGTTCGGTTTCTACTGAACCATGCACCATGCATGGTAAAGTAAAAAAACCATTAAGTCAAACCACTGTAAGCTGGGGGCCATCTGTAATTTGAAGAACTATTAATCATTTTATTATTTTTATACCACTTTTTTTCAGAGATCACAGTGATTTTATTTTGCTAAAACTATAGCAGTTATATGACATACCTTGAGCTTTCTAATAAATCTGCATAAAATGACTGCATCAGGTACTTAAAAATGTTTTAAGATAAATCAAAAGAAAGAAAGATCTTTGGTTGTGGGCTTGGGGTTTAGTAAATGTAGCCTTTATTGGGTTAGTCAGCTGAGTAAATTACAGAAATGGATGTGTTCCAGAAAATTGCCACTCCTTTATGTTTTATGTGCCAGGGAGCAGTATTAATATTTCTTTAAGTTCTGATTAACATTTTTGTTCTTTTTGGATTGTGGTATTGGAATACTGTATTGATTTCTTCCCCACTACTTTTGACTTCCTGGCTGTTTTTTCCTTGCATGTTTTTTTTTTTTTTGTAGTGGCACTTTTTGTAAAGTGGCACTTTACTTTTTGTAAACTTGCACTTTGAGAACTTTGATGGTCAAGCCCATGAACAAGAAACGTTGGTGATTTAAGCCTTAGATCACTCTCCTCAGGTCTCCCCCCACTCCTCTCAGTGCTCCTTTCTCAGGCTTTGTTGGGTCAGACTTCGGGTCACTATTCAGGCTATTTTTTTGGTCTCTTATCCCAGGAGGCTAGCTGGCTTAAGGGATGGAAGATGCCAAGATCTGAGTTGAGCTTAAGGGAAGGGAGGGAACTCATTTTGAGTTAAGCCTAAACCATGTGCTTGGTCTATAATCAGAGAGCTCGGCCTTGGGGTTTTAGGTGTATGGTTCTTTGACTTCCTTTTCTCGTCACTTTTAAACTTCTTCCCCAGGGCCTGTGGAGAGAAGATGTGGTTGTACCATGCAGGAACTGGGTACTTTGGAGTCCTTTGGCTTCGTAGCATGCCCATTATTCCAATGAGGGTCTCCAGTTGTGGTTGTCTGGTTTTGAACTGCTGTTACCTGCCCTCAACCTCTCCGTGGTCAGGCTCTAATGAAGAGCATCTTTTTCTGATGTATACAAAGGTACCCTTAAGGCTTGTTTTCTGATCTAATAGCTGTGTAAGCTAGCAACAGTGACGATCCCATTGGGTATACAGATTCTGACCCTGTGTCCCAGTTTCCTAGGACTGAAAAACAATCAAAAGAGTTATTTTGAGTGCTCACTTCGGCAGCACATACACTAAAATTGGACTGATACAGAGAGAGTTAGCATGATTAGTGCTTGCCAGTGGCTGGGATGGGGGTGGGTGAAATGGGCAAAGGGAGTCAAAAAGTACAAACTTCCCATTATAAAATAAATAAGTTGGGGATGTAATGTACAGCATGGTGACTAGAGCTAATAATACTGTATTGCATATTTAAAAGTTGTTCACAAATTAAATCTTAAAAATTCTCATCATAAGAAAAAAAATTCTGTAACTATGGATGGTGTTGGATGTTAACCTGACTTCTGTGATCATTTTGCAGTATATACAAATATCCAATCATTATGTTGTACACTTGAAACTAAGATAATGTTGTATGTCATTTATACCTTAATCATAAAAAAAAAAAAGAATTACTTTGACAGGGGAAGATAAGTCAGTCCTTGGTCATGCAAATAAGACTTTTGCTCTTCCCTGAAAATGGAGTTCTTCTGCTGGAAGCCTTTTGTGCATCTCACACTTATGGCCTCCTCCTCCTACTAATTTGCCAGACTTGTCTGGATCTGTTTGAATTGAAGTAGCAGACCCAGTCTGAGTGCATTGCCAGAGGCCCCTCAGGCTTCTGCAAGGCCTGCCCCACCAGTTTGACAAACATGCTCAGGCATACTTGAACTCCACCATGGACAATAGATTTCCCACTATACAAATAAAGCAGGGGAGCAGGAAAAGAAATGGTGGTCAAGGAAGGAGAATGAAAGGGCATGACCTGGTGCTGCTGCCTGCCTTAGGTCCTCTTTTGATTTGCATTTTGGTGGTTAATTCGGCAATAAAAATTGCTGTACACCCACTTGCCTGCCTTTCTTCTCTCCACATCTTAGACCATAAACTCTTTAGGGGTCCGGCTCCTTCCTGGCTTAGGTGTAGTGTTTACCAAAAATGCTTAGGAAACTTTTTTGACAATTAAAAAAAAAATTTTTTTTTTTTCCTACACAAGGAGGAGTGACCAAAAATGAACTTAGATGTGAAACTGAAGCAAACAAAAAAGCTTTTCACTTTGCTTTGAACTGAGGACTTTGTTAAAGGAGCAAGGCTCTTTCTGCATTGATATAATTCTACTGCAGCCAGTTTCACCAGGTCTGTCCAATGACTGTCGTAAGGCCTGGATCAGCTGTGCTGTGTATACAACATGGCATCACTAATTCTCGCTGCTAGCTTCGGCTCAGACACAATGGAAAACAGCTCTCCAAAGTTAGATTTAATCATCTTGATTGATTTTTCTTAAGTTCCAATCTTTGCAAGAAACAATGAATGTACAGCCAAACTCACTCTCCTTGTATCTTGTATTTCTGGGTTTGGTAGTGAAATATCATATAGATAATATAATATCAATACATACATACAGATATACATACATATGTACAAATAATATAAATTTGTTTTTTGTGATTTTTAAAAAAGATTTTATTTACTTTATTTTTTTTAAGTTTATTTATTTGGGGGGGGAGGGGCAGAGAGAGGAGAGAGAGAATTACAAGCCCAATGTGGGGCTCGAATCCACGAACCATGAGATCATGACCTGAGCCAAAATCAAGAGTCAGATGCTAACTGCAATGCTGACTGAGCCACCCAGCTGCTGCTTTAAAATTTTATTTATTTTTATTTTTTATTTTTCTAAAGTTTTTAATATTTACTTTTGAGAGAGAGAGAGAGAGAGAGAGCGAGCAAGCAATCGGGAGAAATAGAGAGAGAGAGAAAGAGACAGACAGACAGACAGAATCCAAAGCAGGCTCCAGGGTTTGAGCCATCCACCCAGAGCCTACTGTGGGTCTCGAACTCACAAACCTGGAGATCATGACCTGAGCCGAAGTCGGACACCCAACCGACTGAGCCACCCAGGGATCCCCTAAGATTTTATTTTTAAGTAATGTCTACACCCACCGTAGGGCTTGAACTACAGTCCTGAGATCCAGAGTCACATGCTCTACCGACTGTGCCAGCCAGGCGCCCCCAGTGTTTCTTTAAAAGTAGCCAGATAAACAAGTGCATGGAATTAATACAAATAGTATCATTTCAAATCTTGTTGAAGGTTATAAATGAAGATTCTGGTCTCAGAATCTCTTACCAACAAAGATGTTGGGGAAGGAAAAAAACCTTTCCTCAACAACAAAATAAATTCGGGTGGCCTCAACCTCTCATTATCCACATTGATCAATCTTCTGATTACTTCTGCATTTTTATAAAAAATGGTTGTGAATGGGGCTGTGCTGTCCTACCACCAGCCTTGTTTACAAAAGGACGTTTTAAGAGTGAAGGGCAGAGTGGCAGAACCTTGTATCCTCTTATGTAGGGAAACAGTCCATGAGTTTTGGCTGAGCCTCAGGTAACTTTCATCTCCCCCCCTTCCCTTGCAGTTCTAGGCATAGCCCTGCGACCAAGTTCTGGCCAAGGGGGATATGAGTGGAAGGGAGACCTCTTCCAGGAGCTTCCTGCTGCTTGGAATTTTAGAACATGAGCACATGATTATGCTTGCCTGAACAGCAAGACAGAGGAACTTGGCTCCCTAAAACCATACACCACTATATTAGTTCTGTCCTTCCCACCCCAACTTTTATGTGAGAAAGAAACTTAACCTGTGGCTTCACACAACAAAAGTTTATTTCTTGATCACACCACTCATCCCATGCTGGTCAGCAAGGGCATCTGCTCATCGAGGGCACTGAGAGACCTGGGCTGAAGCATTCCATCTCAATCAGTGCTTCCACTGGTGTAGAGCCAGGCAAAGGAATGTCATGAATTGTATGCTCTTAAAGCCCCCACCTGAAAAACACACGTTTTCGCATATGTGAAAACACACGTGTCACTTTGTTGGCTAATGCAAGTCGCATCACAATGCCTAGCCTCAAAGAGGGTACGGAAGTACAATCCTACTATGTGCCCCAATAGGAGAACTAGAATGTGTCAGCTATCCTAATGAGTACTATAATTTCTGTCTTGCTTAAGCCACCGTTATTTTGGGTTTTCAGCTACTTGCAGCTTCACTGATTCCCAACCAATACAGGAATGATCACATTAATGCTGTATTCAGTAGGGAGTGTTGGTCTCAGTCTCTGGAGTTCCCAGGAAACATGCTTTCGTATATTTCATAGTAAGATTAATAATAGTAGATAAAAGCAATCATAGGTGTTGTGGACACACAGTTAACTGCAGTATTTGAGTAGTTTAGGAATGTATTCTGATCTGCTGTAAGTAAAATCATGTCTGTCTGCCGCTGCCCCCCCCTCCCCCCCCCCCCCCCCGGAATGTAGAAACCATCTGCGGTAGAAGGCTGACATAGATATTTCTTTAAACCAGACCTATTGTGCAACTCAGGCATTAAATCTGTAATCCAGAGCGTTTATTTACTGTGTGTCACCTAGAAGTAGGCATAGTTCATTAAAAACAACAACAAAAAAATCACGTTAGTCTCATGGATAAAAATTCTACAGACTATGGACAGAGGAAGTCTTTCCTGTTATTGCAGAGCAAGCCCACGCACAGAATGGACCACTCTTGCTCTCTTACAGTCTCCTTCTTGAGCAGGAAAGCAGAGCTGTATCAGATATGAATCTGAAGGACAAAAGCAGCTCTGGAGACACCAAGCAATAGCCTATGTTACAGGTTTAACACACTCCTTTAATTTCATTGGAAAAAATAATGAAACTGGAGAAAAGTATTTATGGAACTGGAGGAGAGCATATTTTGCTGGTTTTACTTTATGTTTGAAGTTTTGGGTATAGCTCTGCCCATAAATACTGAAATGCCTAGCATAAAGAACGCAGCCTGGGGCATACCCCATAAAACTTACAGTGCAATTAAATGAGCAATTTCCACTGGAAATAAAACGGGCATGTTGAGTGGAATATGAATTAAACTGTGCATAGGACTCAGGCTTGCACTAGGAACCTTCTGGTTTCAGTAGCAGCTGATGCAGTCCATCTATAGGTCAAGGCCAGTAAGTAACAAAAGACAACTGCGGTTAGCATGAAGATCAAGGCATTCCCAATTGTGGTTAATGTAGTCCCCCTGTCATTATGTCTGTTGGAAAGGCCCAGCAAAATCATGACTGATAACAAAGGAGTAAATCTGACCCTCCATTACACTGCAGACGCACTGAGCTCCTCCGTTGTATTTGCTGTGCAGAATTTTTGACAGTCTCAAAACTTTATTTTCACCTGAATATTCCTTCCTTCATTAAAGTCACCTAGGTATCATTAAGAGATGCGTTCGTAAAGATTTCAACTGGAAGACTGAAAAGCCATCAAAACAAACATGTTTTGGTAACAGACCACACTCTGGTTCATTTCTGGGCCCTTATTTGGAGAGGAAAGGACAATGACTCACTGATATCCCAAGGGAAAAGTTCAGGAAAGGTTTAGAACTGCAAGTCTGAGGCACCACATGTATACTTTGGCTGAGAGAGGGACTGGCTTCTAAGTAAAGAAAACACATTTATCTCATTTGTCATAGAGGTGAAACAAATACGCCCAAGATAAAGCTTAGCACTCATTCTTTGAGGAATTAGCATAAGGGCGAGGAAAGGAAAGCTTGAGGTCTCTCTGCCGGTGAAAACCAGAGGAAAGCTGGGAGAAACTGGTTCTTTCCTTCCCAGTCCCAAGTGGCCCACCTCCACTGTCCTGGAGGATATAAGGGGGCAGAGAGGGCAATAGGTCACATGGTTTGAATGGGTATTACCAGCCATTTAAACCGTTCATGTAAGTTAAACTAAAAAGTATTGCTTTAAAAAAATACAGTAGGAGTGCCTGGGTGGCTCAGTAAGTGCCCGACTCCTGGTTTCTACTCAGGTCATGATCTCGTGGTTCGTGGTTTCGAGACCCACATTCTGCTCTGTGCTGACAGTGCGGGACCTGCTTGGGATTCTCTCTCTGCCTTTCTCTCTCTCAAAGTAAATAAATAAACATTAAAAAATAATTTTAACATATATTTCCCTGTAATTTTGTCTGAATTCTCCTCTTGCCAAAATAATCAGAGTGTGATTTTTCTAATTGTAAAAATGTACTATGTAAAAATGTATGAAGTTTTCTCAAATGAAAAACAATGTTTTCCATGGCAGCAAATGCTTTGAATTTTTTGTATATGGTTTTGCTCTAGCCATACCTAAATCTCAGCATATCTTACTTGCATGATGATAATTTATGTTGTGAACCCAAAACGCCATTTCCTCTCTTTTGTCCAGGGGCCATCTTTCCCTAAAATGAGCAATTATTTGTATTTGGCTGGCATTTCTCGCCACAGAAGTGCAGCCATGGCGGTGTCTGGAAGGGCGGTGTTGGGTTTGCACGGGAGGAGGCAAGGGCAGGATGAGAGAAAGCTGGTGGAGCCCGAATGCCAGGAGTGGAAAGCTGAAGCTAGTTACAAGGAAGGAAGGTGTGAGAGTGAATTAAGAGCTAAGGCAGTAAAGTCGCTTTTCTTGTATGACCCTCCTGTGTTGGACATTTCTGTCTTAGACTGAAGGCATAATAAAAAAGGCACTTTATTTAGGTTAACAGAGCATTATATAACCGGAAAATTTTACAGTTTTATATGTATAGTGAACAGTTTGTAGAGGAAAAAAAAAAGACTTCTATGTTTATTATTTAGATTAAAAAAAACCTCCTCAAATTCTTTAATGATTTTCTTTGTTTCCTTCCTTTCTTCTTTCTTTTCTTTCTTTCCCTTTCTTTCTCTCTCTCTTTTGACAAAAGCTTGGAGGCATAAAATGGAGTTATTTTAATCGAAATGGCAACCTCTGTGGTGCTGCTTTACTATATGCTTACAGTTAAAATCATTTCATGTTTTCCTCAGATAACTACGGTCAGTTTGAAAACAGCCTTGTTAATTAGCAGGCTGTGACGCAATATATCACTGCATCTTTAGGGTTCTGGCGCCAGCTAGTGGTAGACGAGGGGAGCCGCGCGGTCGCTCTCAAATCAAGGGCAGGCGGCTATCATCATGTAGCCTCCCATTAGCCCTCGTTCTTCCCCATTTTTCCCCCCATCAGTATAATGGGGGATCATTGTCGTGTGGCCGGAGAGGGGCAGGCTGATTTGCAGATGAAAGTAGAGAAAAACGGTGGGCAGGGGCAGAGAGAGGAAAGGCCAGACAAATGGATTCCGTTCTTCCAATGGATTTGAGAAGAGAGCATTTATTTGAAATATTCCTGCCATGTTGATGGAGGAGCTCAATCTTTTGCCAGTGAATGCTTAGCTTTTTGTTTTTCGTTTGTAGAGATATTTGAATGTATATTTAGGATATGTAATAACCATGGAACTTCACCACAAACACCACTGAAGACAGACATGTTGTAAGTTTAAATTTGTGTTCATTTTTAAGTAGCAAATATTTCTACTGTGAACAGGCTCTGCTACCTTCTCACTGATACAACTCTAAGATGGATAACTCTCAAATGCTTAATAAAACAGAAACCTCTTAAGACAATATTTGCGGCTGGCACATTATGAAAAAAATATATAAAAATTTCAGGCAAAAGACACTTTGTTGGGGATGTATGAAGTAAATTTAGGCTTGGAGCCCGATCTATCCTCAAGTTGAAATAGGTTATAAGGATTTGCAGGAAAACTGCAAACATACAGTTATGTATTTTAAGGACAAAGAATTTTGGCAGGCCGTTTTTCTCATTTAATTAAGCTATAACTGATCTTACTAAGGTTATGGAGGGACTTCAAATGCTAATAAATAAAACCTGAAGCTGAGACATTTCTTTCATTAAATAGCAGGAGTGTTTGTTACTTACTGCTAAAATCAATTATAAGTATTAATATTCTATGTGGAACTTATAATGAAAACAAGTTGAAGCTTGTAAAGAACTTTTTAAAAATGTCATTTGTGTATCTCTATGTCAGTTCTAGAGACTAAGGATAATCTGAGCTACCATTTCTTGTGACAATATTTTTGGAAGGCAGGTCTAATTTAAGAGGAGGTTTTAGGCGGGAAAACTTGTCACAATCTTACCTGGCAGCCTAATACGTTACTGTGCTGTTGGGGAAATACATTTCTTCTCTATGGGAGACATCAGATGGTAAATTAGGCTGGTCCTGGTGCTGCTGTATGAGATTTATGGAAACTACAACTTTGAGCTTCCTTTGCACTTTTGCTAAAATCTGCATATTGCATATGAACAATTCACCTTCTTACCCACCAAGTTGAAAGGCAGACATCTTCTCTTTGGTTTTAAGCATCTTGTAACTTTTGGTATATCATAAAGCCCTGGTTAAAATTTTTAAAATCTTCAGTCTATCTGGTTTCCTCTGAGTCTCTATTATCTCTCTTTATGATGGAAGCTAAGCTTATCTAATTGAATAAGAGTTTTAAATCAGTACCTCAAATGGGATATTATGATTATTTTGGAAAAAGAAAATTAATTTTAACAAGACTCTTTCAATGACAGTAGATTAATTGAAACTGAAGTGAATGATAGAGTGGAATTGTCATAAAATTTTGAGAATTACAATGAGATAAAATAATTTCTGCTCTTTTAAAACAGTTTTGTAGTGTGTAAAGACTTAGTTTAAATGCTGAGTTTGTGATTAGGTCTATCTTTAAAACTGTTTAATGGTCGCCTTAAAATATTTTGATGCCTACCATAATCCTTATGTAATTTCCCATATGCTGCCAAGTAAATGCTTTGAAATGTCATTCCATCATAATTTGAAATTTACTCATAAAGATTTTCAGATTTATCATTTGGCTTTAATTTCTTATTTCTTTTTGAGATTATAAAGTTAGAAATTAACTCTCCATTGCAAAATGAACACATTTAAAGGAAGGAAGGAATACATACCTGAGTACATATATATTTTTTCCTCTTTGGAGGTTTCTCTGATGACTTTGAAATGGTGATAGCAAATAACTGGTTCACTCAATCTGGAATCTCCTTTCATTTGAAATAGTCTATAAAGTTTTTACAAAAGAAATAAAACATAGCACATCATTTTTACTTGTGGATGTCCCCAAATGTGATGGCATAAAAACAAACTTATTAATACACTCACATATTCTGATGTTCACATCTGAAAAGAAGGCATACTAAAATGCATGTATAGGGGCGCCTGGGTGGCGCAGTCGGTTAAGCGTCCGACTTCAGCCAGGTCACGATCTCGCGGTCTGTGAGTTCGAGCCCCGCGTCAGGCTCTGGGCTGATGGCTCAGAGCCTGGAGCCTGTTTCTGATTCTGTGTCTCCCTCTCTCTCTGCTCCTCCCCCGTTCATGCTCTGTCTCTCTCTGTCCCAAAAATAAATAAATGTTGAAAAAAAAATTAAAAAAAAAATAAAATGCATGTATACATATAATCAGATATTAGTTTGGCCTCTAGATTACACGGTTCCTAAGTAGCACAATCTTGCCTCACAGAGTGATCCAGAAGCCCTCTATAGACCTTCTCATTAGGAGACTCTGGCATAGTATGAAGAGGGGCACGCATCTGCCAGCAAAATGCTACAGATGGTTCCCCTCATTAGCCTACAGAACTCCGAGCAGCCGTCACGGAGGAGGCCTGGGACCTCACTTGGACAAGACGTTAAGCTAGCCTCCTGTTCAATGTCATTAGGATTTCTCCAAAATAATCTCCTTCGTGTACCCTGTTGGGCTTAGGCTGGTCTGCATGTCGCACTCGCAGAGTCAAGATGGCGGCACTGCATCCAGCTTGCCAAGGGGCTTTGTCTGATTTTCGGATTTGACAAAGCCCCATAGCAAGTCAGACTTATAAACTTCTTTATCTAAATGCAGTGGCAGGACAGTCTTGTCCCCAGAAGCCCATTAGTATCACTTTTGGAATTCCAGGTAATGCTTGCCTCCATGTAAATGCTTACTTATCACACTAAATGCACTGACAATCTCGTTTCCCCTTTTCCTTTCGACCTACTGATTTATTGATATAATGGCATTTTAATTTTGTTTTGTTTACCCTTTGTTTATGAATCAGCCTTAAAATCAGGACACCAAGCCGTGGCAACCGGAAATGTTAGTTAAGTTTAGCAGTAGAAACAGCAGGGGGAGCCCATACTGTTTTATGCTCTGCAGTTTCTCTGACTGGATGATTATTATAATAATTATTATAGTTGTTGTTTTACACTTATAACAAAGATGTTTACAATTTATGTACACTTATAACATAGATGTTTAGAATACAGATAATCACCATGTGCTAGACTATTACGATTTTAAGTCACAGAGGGTCTTTATTTTCTTTATGATTTATTTATTTATTTTTAAATGTTTATTTTGAGAGAGAAAGAGAGCACGAGTGAGTGTGAGAGGGGGAGGGGCAGAGAAAGAGGGAGAGAGAGAGACTCCCAAGCAGGCTCTGTGTTGTCAGTGCCAAGTCCAACGCAGGACTCAATCTCACAAACAGAACTGTAAGATCATGACCTGAGCCGAAATTAGAGTTGGAAGCTTATCCCATGGAGCCATCCAGGCGCCCCTTTATGCTTTAATTGTATCAAATTGTTAGGATACTGCTAAGAATAATTGATAGGTAAGAATTTGACAGTAAGAATTTTTCTCCCTGTCTTTTAATCCAGGGAAAAACCTGTTCTGAATTTTATTTCTCAAAAAATGAAATCAGCTAAAATCCCTATATAATTTCTTGTGGCTGTTCTCTCACATTTACACCTTTTTTTTTTTTTTTTTGAAATAAAGTGTAAAATATACCATCTTAGGGGCACCTGGGTGGCTCATTTGGTTAAGCCTCTGACTTTCGATTTTCGCTCAGGTCATGATCTCTCAGTTTCCTGAGTTCTAGCCCTGCATTGTCTAGCTCTGCTCACCTGCTTGGGATTCTTCCTCTCTCTCCGCCTCTCCCCTGCTTGTGCTCTCTCTGTCTCTCTCAAAATAAATAAATAAACTTAAAAAAAGAAAAAATATATATACCATCTGATATATTTTCAAGACTGTGGTAGTGAGGGCAAGTCTGACCACAATCACTTTGATGTTCTAATATGACCCAGACTTAATTTTCAATTTTGAAGTTAATAAAATGCAAAAGCCCAGTGGCCTTTAATATTGTTTTCTTATTCTTGATGAGCTCCTTGGGTCAGTAGGTTTTCGCTACCATAAAATAATTCAGAATATCTGAATGACTTTTTGCTCCCTAAGTAAGCCATTGTAATGTCTCTGGGCATGCATTTTATATATTGTAGCCCATCCTAGATTATTCTGCTCTATTGGAGGGGAAGGAACTCTAGAGTGATACTCACATACCTGCATTGGTGATTTTGCCCATAATATCAGAGAAGCCACCTGATGGTGTGCCATTTCATTGTTGTGTTAAAAAGGGTTTTGTAAATTTAAGCAATTTCTATTGAATAATTTCTGAATTTCTTAAGAAATGGCTTAAAACTAAGCATCAACTGTACATTGACAAGGATGTTGAATATGGGTACAACACATACAACTTTTTAAAAAATTAAGAAAGAGTGAATTTTTTTCCTTTTTGCCAAAAGATTATAAGGCTTAAAATTCTATGATGGATCAACACTTCTGCAGATCCATAGTTCTGGTTCCCTCCATGCTAAAATAAAAAAAGAAAATGCAGTCTCAGAGTGATCAGAAAAGTTTAGGGAGGAGTAGCACTTGAGCAGAGCCTTGAAGGTTAGGAGGAACTTTATGGGGATGGTGGTGGGGCTGTAGTATGTAGTTGTGTAAGAGAGAAAGATACTTTAGGCAGAAAGAAGGTCACAGAGGGTCACAGTTGGAAAGGGTCACAGTTAGACTAGGGCATAGGAACCTTGGCTACCTATGGAGTGGGGTGCCATCATGAGAGTTTTGATGTGCAGTTAAGCAGTTAAAGCTTCATTCTGGAGGCAGAGGGAGACAGGGAGGGTTTTAGAGGGAGACATACTCATAGGAATAATATTCCAGAGAGCCAGAGAGATTGATTCGGTGACAGGGAACAGGATCCTTGAAGATTTAATCAAATTGATTTAGCATCAGCATTAGAAAGCAAAATAAAGAAGTTATAATTTAAAGTCTCTGTTCACATAATTTTAGAATGTGATTTAAAGTGTTTTCATATCATCTTCCTTGATTATTATAGTCAATGCTAAAAATCCAGGAGAACAAGTCCGAGTAGAGCTGTGTGTGGGTATTTTCTTTCCATGAATATTAATAATAACATCTTGCATTTGGGAAGCATATTTTATTTATTTTGTTTTGTTCTTTTGTCAATCTGATAAGGTTAATGGATGCTTATGAAAGTAAACAGGTATTACAAGCCTGTCCCTCCACCCATATGATCTCTCTTTAGTTGCATATGTAAATGTAGAGTGAGAGATTAGACTGAAGTTTATGGCTGTGTCAGTTTTTCTGTGAAGAGTTGACAATATTATTCCATGGCTATTTGTTTTAAACAAGCTTTGAACTTCATTTTGTGTCTTAGACCGTGGTAGGTGTATTATGCCACAGTACTATTGTTACTTCAGTTATATGCTCATAAGAAACACTTTTTGGAGGGACATAGAGTGCCATCCAGTTATATGTAAGTGTTGTTTGGTAGTATCTTTATTTTTTTCTAAAAAAATTTATAATTTACAGATATAATATACTAGTATATCATGTCATTTACTTGATCCAGAAAGATGGAGAAAAGGTACAGTCACTTGAAAAAAGCCAAAAGGAGTCCTTATAATTATAAGACAGAAAAGAGATTTTTAACATTTTAGTAAAATAATATTTTTTAAAAAGTTGAAGAAAATAGAGTTTATATAAAAATTTGAAGAAAATACAGTTTACATCAATACACTTAAAAGCCACATAGTAGGGGCACCTGGCTGGCTCAGTCAACCATCCTTGAGAGTTGGTTAAGTGACTTTTGATATTGGCTCAGGTCATGATCTTACTGTTGGTGAGTTTGAGCCCCACGTCAGGTTCTGCGCTGACAGTGTGGAGCCTTCTTGGGATTCTTTTTCTCCTTCTCTCTCTGCACAATGCCCCTTCCCCCAAATATATATATATATATATATATATATATATATATATATATATATATATATATAAAGAGCCACATATGATATTAAAAAAAAAAATCCCAGAATATATTGGCAGGGGGAACCCAGTAAGATAATCATTTGTTTTCTAAACTACCTGATGCAAAGTGGGAACTTAGATGAGATCTGGTGTATTCAGGGTAGTAAAAGAGTGGAAACTTAGAATAGCTAGCTGCTCGGTGTTCAGATTCTTTTAATGCACTACATATGTGTGTCTATTGAACTGATAGTGCCAGGATTCATGCAACACATCATTTGTGGCTTATGTGGCCATAATTGTCAACTTTGACCTCTATGTCAATGCTCGGTTCATCTAAATTTATAAAAACATATAGGGCTCTTTAGACCCCGTGTTTGGCATTATCACAATTTTTGCTTGGCTCAGACAGGGCAGGTTGATTATCATTAAAGTGTTATTTATTTCTATTTTATTAAGCCCCTTTTACATTCATGTTACAGGTTAATTTATACTTTTATTTCATGCACTACTTGGCTTTACTGATTAATATGCCCCATGGCATTCAATAAAGTCAGGCAGTGGAGGAAATAAGAGTGGTATTAATTTCTAACATTGCTATAAATTTGCCTTAATAAAACTAGCTCAATACCATTGCAGAAGTAATACAATGGATGCTTCTGAATTGTTAACAAAGATGCAACTAAACCATTTTCCTTCCTGAATTTAACATACCCCAATTGCCTTTTCTTTCAAGTGTCGAAACGAAGCCTGCCATATATTTTTTTCCCTCTTTAAAAGGTAATCTGATAGTTGGCATAATACGGCAGTACACAGCCCTGCATTTGACTTATTCCAATGCCTTATTCAGACTTAAGGTTACAAACTATGCAAATTAACGCAGGCCCATAGGCCCTTGGAAGGGGGATGACTTTGTTCATGTAAGAATTTTAATACAGATTAAAATGATCTAAAAAAAGTTATGTCTCTAGCATCAGTTTTTTGTCCTTCTTTAATGTATTAACACTCAGTCCCAATGATAAATGTTATCACTGTGGTATCTGATAACATGAAGAAGCTATAGCAAGAATCTATGTCCTGGAATTAGTTTTTTGTCAGTTACCCCACCACTCCCACCCTAACTGCTCAATTAAATAAAGTTAGAATTAGGATTTATAGGAATTTATCAAGACAAGGACACACTACCACCCACTGATTTTTGGGTCACAAAATTTTGATGATAAGGAATATACTCCATTGTTAAGTAACCAAATTCATGTGTTACACGGTAGCACTTACTCTTTCCCTTTCATTTGTTAGACTGTAGCCAGACTGGCCAAAAAAAAAAAAAAAAAATTGTTACAAATCTAAAATTTGCCTTCATTTCAATTATTCTGAAAGAATAAGTACATTTTATTCACTCTGAAATTTCCCATTTTTTCACTCTCCAGTAATTTCTTTAAATTCTAGCATTTGCAGATTAGAAAGAAAATTGATTGAAAAAAAAGCAAACAACATTAAAAAACTCTCCTTTGCATACAAGTGTCAGGAAATGTGTTCATTCAACAGATAGATGTTTATTGATTAGCGTCTGTGGTAGGCACTAGTCTTGTCCTGGCAATGGAACTGTGAGATAGTTACGGTCTCTGTCTCCCTAGAATACACAGACTTGTATTTACTTTACTTTTATTTACTTTAATGATGCTGAAATTTCACACATAGTAAGGAAGATATTTTGAGACAGGAAAAAAAAATTCTTCTTTTGGGTCTATTTGTCTTTTGAATGAAAGAGGAGCTTCTAGATTCCTAAAATTCCCCTCAAATCACACCAAAGTAACAGGCATCTTTGCTCATAAAACAGTTCAAGAAACAGTAGAAGAGTGAGTCATCCTATATCCATGCTGTGCTCAGGAACATATTTTTTGGCTTTTACTAAATCAGCCTAATGGAGTGATTCCCCAACACCCTCTCCCCACCCACAAGCTGAATTCAAGTGAATCCAAGTCTAATAGCTAGGTGGATTTGATGTTACTATATTTTCTCTTGCTTGTCTTTTGGTTAAAATCAACTTTCAGGTAATTCACATTGAAAAGATGTGTCTTTTCATGTTCATGTATTTATGCAACCTCCAGCTTTACACAAAAGTAAGAACCTCCTCTTTGTGGGTGTTATTACCAAGCCCAAACTGATCCCCTTTACCCATAAAAATCAGACTTTAAGAATAAGTATTTTCTGAATGACTCCTCAAAGCAGTATTTAGTAAAAAGTTATTTTCAAGAGAATAATCTACATCCTGGATCCTGAGGGTGCTGACTCAAGAGCAAAGCAACAATTTTGGAGACTTGGGAGTGTCCCATCTTAGAAAGTTAGTTTTAGAAGGTTAAAGAACGTTTGTTTCCAGAAACTAATGTATACCCAGAGCCTGGAGAATAGAGAGCTTGCATTGGATTAACAATCTTCCTGTAATCTTTATTCACAAACATGCTGACTCAGTGAACTGCCTCAGTCCTGTGCTAGTCCCGTGCTAGCATCCACTGACTGCAGGAAATCTGGTTGTTAGCTACTTTGGAAAAAAAGTTTGGAATATTGACCCACACTCGTGTTTTGATGGATCTTATGAAGTGAACAGACACAGTCTAGTTTATTGTATTTCAGGATGGATTTAATAATACCATTGATTAGCCAGTAGGTGATCAATACACAAAGGATCTTACACACACACTCCTCAGCTAGTGGGCTAAACTAAGACTAAAGTTTTGCCATTCTAATCAAATGGAGAAATCTTATTTAGGTAAGAATAGGAAAATCAGGCCTGTTGGTAAAATGAGTTAGGCAGTGAATTGAAACAGAATAAAAGGTTATATGTTTTTAGCTAATAGACTGCAACACCTCAGGACTTTGAATCCATGTATAATTACATTTCTTAATTACACCCCCCCCACACACATACTATCTAATCCAAAGTAATAGTAAATAAAATACAAATTAAATGATGCCCCAAATGCTTCCATCTTAAATTCCTATTCTATAAGTAAATCTAAAAACTTTAGGAGTCTCTAAAAATGTATTTCAGTAAGTCATTCTTTGCAAAGCTTTTCTGGGGAACAATGCTGACCAGAATGGAACAGTTGCAAAATTATGATAACTTTGCAAATATTAGTGTAAAATACATGTATAAAGCAAAGAGAACTTATTTGATTGGTGAGAACTAGAGGATATTGTTGTAACTTTAAATTTCACATAGTCTCAACTTAAGTCTTTAGTTAAATCACATGATCAGAACTCAACAAAATATATGTGAATGTGAGATGTGGGGGGGTGTCAGGATTTCCCCCTCTATTTATTTTTTAAACGACTCTGTTCAAGAATTACTACCCTTTGAGGATAAGGATATTATTTTCTTTTTGAAGGGAAACATTGTACTCTATAGTATGACTGGTACTGTCTTTTGTGCCATTATTAATACATTTCCTGTTTAAGGAAATGACTTTTTTTTTTTTTTTTTTTACCATGATAGTTTAAACTTCAAAATAAGTGCTATGGACTTTTACAAGGTCTTATCTTACCAATGTCATTCTGGGCATGAAGAATAAAGTATGGGAAATGCTTGTCATAATAATCCTATTGTCATGAGATTCTTCTTTTTGAATAAAGTGTCTCACGTTTGGTTTTTCTTTTCGGGGGGCAATTGGGAGAGAGAAAGTAAGTTTTGTAGATAAAACAGATTCTTCCCTTCTAGATTAATGATTTTTAAAAATACAAATGTATAATATCCCTATCATATAAATAAAGATGAGGAATAAATTCCAAAGTTCTTATCTTCATATTTCCAAAGGCCATGTAAGTCTCCTCATACAGTTCTAGCTTAATGAATTTTGTTTCCCTTCATTTTTATTTTTCTGTTCTTACTGCATTCTTCAAAACCATCATTTAAACTTAATCAGATTTGAATTGAAGCATTATGTACAGAAAATAGCAATAGCAAAAGCTAAGTTTGTGGTTTTGGATTTTTCATGTTACATACTTAAAGCACATTTCACCAGTGAAATAATACATACAACTGATGTGTATTTAATAAGTGATGTAGATTCCACTGTGAAAGTTTCAGTATTTACTGAGTGGAATCTATTTATACTTTATTTAACTTACTACAGTTCAGATATTTTTTCAGTTATAAAACAAGTAAGATAGTAATACTGTTAATATATATATAATACACACATATACATATATATGCAATATGTATATATAATGTATGCATATATAGTATGCGTATATAATGTACATACATATGTGTATATATGAACATATACACATGACAGTAATACTGTTAATACATATACACACATATATATAATACAAGTGTATGTTTTAAGGTTTTTTTCATTTGATATGTATGTATGTATATAATATCTTTTCTGTTATTAAGGCCTCAATCTTAAAATCAAGTTGACCCTCAGTTTTGAAAAATACAGAGCAGTATAATGATTAACAAATTATATTCTTCAAAGTAACTGTTAATTGTACATTAATACTAATAGATATTAGTTACTACATACTCACTTATGCTAGGCAATATGCTAAGTGCTTTATGTACATTAGTTTATTTAGCCTCACAAGAAAGCCACAGGGTAGATATTTTTACCCTCATTTCAGAGTGAAAAACATTCTTGGGATTGAATGACTTATTCAAGTTCCCGCAGCTAGTTACTGGTCGAGCTAGGGTTTTAACCCAGGGCCATCCATTTACACACAAAGTACATTGAACAAGATCAGATAGCTTTAATTTCTTTGTAAATTTTTTGATTAGGAAAATATCAGGTGAAAAAATAATGATGACAAGACCAATAAATGTTAGAAGACAGGGTTTACGGGACAAGGATATGGCACATGAGTCTTTTCTCTTGCAGAAGGAGTAAGAGAGGGATTTTAGCAGAAGAGACAGCAATACAGTCCTGTAACACCGTGAAGGGAGCATAGATTGTGCCCAGTTCATTCATTCACTTGAGCAGGTTTTTGTTGGTCACGTGTTGGGTGGTGGTGTACAAAGGTGAGTAGGAAATAGCATCCACCTTTGAGGAGTATACAGCCTTATGAGGATATAGACCATCACACAAATACTGTAGTAGCTCAAGAATGATCAGGAATTGTATTGATTACAAAGGAAGGTGTGTAATCTAGAAAGAGGTGGCTGGTGTGTGGGAAGGAGACTTGCCTTAAGTTTTAAAGATTTGCAAGTGAGACAGGCAATATGGTGAAGGGCAGGGTGGCAGGGTGGGGCCTTCCAGGCAGAGAGAGTAGGTGGACTAAAGACGAGAAGGTTCAAATGAGTTTGAGTGGGTTAGCATAGCTGTAGATGAGTCTAAAGACAGACAGGAAGAAGACACACTAGATTCTCCAGGGCTAAGGATCACAGAGGTTCCTATGAAGCCTCTAGGGAAGAGGAATGATGAGATTTACTTGTTAGGATAAACTCTCTGGCTAAAGCGTAGGGAAAGGATTGGGGAGGGGTCACATTGGAGGGGACCAGGTAGGTAGACTATAGGAGGACAGGAGGGAAATGACAAGGGCCTGACTGTCAAGGGCAGTGGTAGGGGTTTTGTAAGAAGAGAACAGCTCAGGGATGATGTCAAATGATGTTGAGAAAAAGATGTTTGTTGGGTTCCAAGAAGGTCCCTTGTGACTTACTAGAGCAGTCTCAGGTGAGGGGTTTGCAGAGCCAGTGGGGCTGATGAGTGATCCAGAGATGAGTGGAAAGGAAATACAGTGAGTGCAGTCTCTCACTTTTCTCCTTTTCTACTCCCTGTGATTTCCTCCTCTGCTCCCAATCTCGGAGAAAGAAAAAAAACACTTGCTGGGTAATTAATGAAAACCAGTGCATTGTGTGGGCCTGATAATGACCCTGTGATGTAGGGCCTACTGTGATCTGCGTTTCATAGGTGGAGAGTGCAGGGTTTGAAAGGTTTATACACCAGCCCAAGGCCCACAGTTGACAAGTAGCAGGCCTCTAGTTCCAATCCAGCTCTTCCTGGTTCTTGAGCTCAAGATCCAACCACTGCCTTCTAGAATTTAGCATCTTCATGTCTAATCTTTTCCCCTCCCTTTGCAAGTCTTCCTGCAATCGTAGAGCTAATATACTTATTCTCACCAAAACATAAATGATGGATAAAGCTTAATGTGTTCTTTTTCCTCATGTATTTTTGGAATGACCACTGGATGTGCTTATTTTACACTTTTTATTGTGAGATACAACATACAAACAGAAAAGTGAACATAACACGATGTACAATTTGAGGAAGCATCGCCGGACCTCCAGAAATTGCCTGTGTCTCCCTTCCCATCGTTCCCCCTCTTCTCAGAGGCAGCCACTAGCTCTGTGCTTTTCTAATCTGAGTTATGCAGCCCTAAACAATAGTTTAGTTTTGCTTGTTTTGGCACTTTATGTAAGTGGAATTATGTGTGTGTATGCTTCTGTGTCTTGCTTCTTTTGCTCAAAATTATATTTTGTGTTGGGGTCCCTGGCTGGCTTAGTCGGTACAGCATGCAACTCTTGATCTTGGGGTCATGAGTTCAAGCCCCACTTTGGGGGTAGAGTTTGCTTAGTAAAAAATAAAACAGATTTTAGAAAATAAGACATTTTATTTTGTGTTGTGTGTGACATGAGTGCATTCATTTTCAATGCTGAATAATATTTCATCATGTGAATTTACCATGTTATTTGTCTGTTTTATTGTCTAGGGACATGTGGGTTATTTCCAGTTTTGAGCAATTATGACCAGTGTTGTTCCCTTTTTGGTTAAGTCAAGGGCAAGATGCTCTAAGTATGCAATTTTAAACATCTTTAAATATCTTAGGGGGTTGGAAGCTCTTTCTAATTTTCTTGATGTGAAACCCCACAGGTGGTTCTTATGGGGTTCCTGATTTGCTTACTCATGAGGCCAAGCCTGAGGACTGTGAGGAGCATTTCTAAATTAAAATGTTTAAAGAAGTCAGGTGAACTGAAAAAAACAAAGAAACGGTTATTACCAGATCCCCCCGTTTCCCCTAGTTTTTCCACTTCATTGTTGCAATCTTAGCTCAATGCACTCAGCTTGCATATTTTCCTACATCAGTCCTTTGATCAGCGAAGTAATTTCTTTTCCTTCCTCTGCACAAGTCTTTTAATTATAGCAAGCTTTGAAGAACAAACATGGTAAAAAATACGAACAACTTGAATCATTTTAGCAGCTATCTAAAATAACTGATCTTACATGGGATGAAGGGATAACTATTTAGTTTTTGTAACGTGAATCACTGAAATATAATACAACCAGTAATAAGAGCAGGGTGTTTCATATATTTAATAACAACATAGAAGGCAGACAAAATACAGCAAGGTGGTTTTGAGTACAGGTTCCAGAGGCGGACTGAAGTCAGGTTCTAGCCCTACCACTTCTGACCTGTGTTGCTGGGTGAATTTCTTAATCTTTCAGACTCAGCTTGCATGAACTGTACGATAGGGAGGGTAGTAGTGTTTCTTTTTTTTTTTAAATTTTTTTTTTTTCAACGTTTATTTATTTTTGGGACAGAGAGAGACAGAGCATGAACGGGGGAGGGGCAGAGAGAGAGGGAGACACAGAATTGGAAACAGGCTCCAGGCTCTGAGCCATCAGCCCAGAGCCCGACGCGGGGCTCGAACTCCCGGACCGCGAGATCGTGACCTGGCTGAAGTCGGACGCTTAACCGACTGCGCCACCCAGGCGCCCCTAGTAGTGCTTCTTTCATAGGGCTGTTGTGAGCATCCAATAAGAAAATGATGAGTTCTTCTAAGAACTGCTTTAGTAAAGCTCAATAAGTGCTAGTTACTGTTGGTATATTTAGGCCCACAAAAAGAATAATCATACTATTTATTAACATATCTAAATAGAGACAGTCATCTATTTATGTCATAGCTATTTATTCAACATTTAATAGGCTCTTCACTGTGGTAGATGCTGGGGTCATACAAAAGTCCTCTTTGTGGAGATAAGCAAGTAGGAAATCACAGACAAGTGGCAACGTTAAATAGGACAAGTTTGGATGTTGTACACCTGAAACGAATATGATATTGTATGTTAACTGTGCTTCAATAAAAAAAATTTAAAAAGTATGTCACAGAGAATACAGTTAATAATACTATAATAACATATGGTGACAGATGGTGACTGCACTTATGGTGGTGAGCACTGTGTGATGTATACAATTGTTGAATCAGTGTGTTGTACACCTGAAGCTAATCTAATGTTGTTTGGCAATTATACTTCAAAAAAAGACATGATTGGTAACATAAAGTAGCAAGTGATGTGGCTCAGCCACGGGGACAGGTTTCCAGGAGATGTATTTTGAATTTGATCTTATACTAAGTGGTAGACATAACTTTGCCAAGAAGAAAGTTGAAGTCCTTTCATCTAGAAGATATGTGTGGGCAAAGAACAGAGGGTAAGGAGTAAGACATCTTTTGGGAGATGTTAGAAATGGATGGTATTGGGGTGAGGAAGGGAGAAATAGTTGGTGGAGTATTTTATAAGCAGCACCTTTAACATGCATATATTTATTAGATGGTAGGAAGAATAAGAATTCAGTTCCATTTGGATTGCCCCACTGAGTTATAAACCCTTAAAAAGTAAAACGTAACTGTACAGTATCTAATTTGGCAGATTATAGGAGAGAGAAAATGACAATATTTTGGCAAAATAAACTCTTCATATTTTCCTTCTCATAATAAATACAGAAATAATGAAGCACTTTGACATTTCAAAGACTTAAACTTCATATTGAAAAACCGATTGTGAAATTCCTGCAAGAGTCATTTGAGTTAATACATGTTCATTCTACTTTTTCTTTGTTTTTAGATAAGTGTCCTTCCCCACTGCTTCGATTGTAGTTTGAAGCAAAAAGGAAACAAAAATTTTCTTTTATAGGTTGGCTGTAGGGATTGTTCCCAGAATCTTGCACAACCCCCCAGTTTCTTGCCGACTCCCCCAGATCCATGGATTCCACTAGATGGCGCCCAGATCTACCGCTGTGTTTTGCCTCCGTGGGGCGCAGATCTGGAAACAGCTGTAGATTTTCTAAGAATGGCTGCAGAGATCAATATGGTCCATGTGCAGCAGCTTCCTACAGATCTGCTCCAAAATGCTGTAAGCCTGGTGCTCCTTCACACTGTTACCTTAATGGAATTACCAAATATGGGCAACGATGGTGTGGTTTTGAGTCCGAGACCGCCCGCAATTTCGCAGTACGCGTCTTAGCCACAAGCAGCAGGCAGACAGGCATTTTTTTAAGGGGCAGTTCACAGCCTCTTCGCGGGCAAATTGCATGCTGGCGACTTAGAAGCTACTCCTTAATGCCAAAATATTGATTTAGGCAACAACACTGCTGTTTGTGGAGAAGGGGAAAAGGGGCAAGAAGAAGGTATCAAAAAGGGAGAGATCTTAGTAGTAGCTTTGGTGCGTGCATAATCCTCTCTCGTTTGTCAGACAGTTGAACACTGCCTGAGTTGCAAAATCGAGGATATATTCTGATGCAGATTTCAGGTAGTAGGAGACGAAGCATTTTGTTTTTCTTTTGAATGGAGCTGAGCAATTGCCTTTACTTCACATATGAAATGATGAAGGCTTTGTAAAATTATTTTACACTTTATTAATATTCTTCTAAAAAGGGACACAGCTCTTCTTTCCAATTCAAAGTAGCGGATAATGACTTTGGCAGCATTTCCCTGCCTTTTTCAAGTTTATGGGAGCCCATTTCTCATCATTAGGCTTAAGATGAAGATCAGAAAGAATGAGCCTTATTCTGGAGCTTGTCACATCAGTGTTGCTTCTTAGGTGATTAAAAAGAAGCAGCGGAATCTTGGAGAAAACATCTGACAAAAGGTAATGCAAACACAGTAATAGATGAAAATTGGTGGTACCTTAGACATAACCAGCCAGGGAAAACCCACTCTGCTAAGTACACGTGTACAATTCAGTTCAAGAGCAAAAATAAGACTCTTCTTCTGAGGCTCTCAAAAAACCTGACCTGCTCTGGCCCCACAAACTAAGGTTATTTGAGCCTCCCTGAAGGTGATTATACTGGGGAGGATGTGTTTTTTCTGCAGCTAGTTTAGGAACTCAGCACCAGTCAAATGCTTCGTGCAGCTGCTAGTTGGCACGTTAAAAGGTATGGAGCTTCTTTAATTAAAAAAAAAAAAATCACAGGTTCATTTTAATTTTGGTCAAAATAGATTTTGTTATTTTTAAACTTCCTGTGGAATAAAACAGTACTCTTCTTTCCTTTCCTCCTACTTGCCCAGCTCTTATTCCATCCCCATCTTCTGCTATCATGATAATGGGAGGGTTCAACAGAACATTCTTAAAATGTCCCCAGGTTATAATTTTGGTTCAGGGGTATACAGTGGTTGAACATAAACGTTTTTAGAAAAAAACATAATATGGGGTATATGGAAATTGTGTAATAGTCACAGAACCATTTCTTAAAAAATATTTTTGCTAATAATGTTGGTTAGGCTAGAGGTAGACGAGTGGGCTTTATATTCAATTCTGGAAAGTATTTTGCCTGATGTTAGTGGGCTTGCTTATTGTTTTGAAGGATACGCAGTTTAATTCAGAAGTGAAGTACTTTTTTCAAAATGAAGGCATTTATTTTTATTTGTTAAAATATGGTATTTCGATATGTAACTAAGAAAAAATTATTTCTAGTATGTTACTAGTAAAAAATCTAGAAGTGACATAAAGGATGGCTGAGAAACAGATGATGGTTAACCATATAAATTTCTAGAAGTAATACACTTTTCACCTCTGGGTGCCACTGTTCAACTGCTTCTTGTTTTTTATGACTGTTTGAAAGCCGGATGCTTCCTGTAGATGTATTCTTAAAAGAATCTGTTAAAGAGACATTTCCTCTATCTCTAGTTATCTGCTAAATAACTTTTTGGCACATGGATGTAAATTCAGCATGGTTGTGATTTGCCATTTTAATTACCAAATGATGACCAAATAACAGTAAAGATTGTTTATATGGGCAATTGGCCAGGTTAAAAGCCCGATTTCATCTCCTGTTGAAATAAATCTTGTACTTACCTTTTGGTAGGCATTTAACCAGAAAAAGCCATTAAAACACCAGGGAGTTTTAGCTTATATCTGTTGCCATCTGCAGCCATGATTTTAATTCTGCACAAATATTTCCATAGAAATCAATTTTATAAGGGGAAATAATGGGTAGACATTGGGGGAAATTAATCAATTAAAATATAATTTTAAGAATCTAACATTGTTAACTGAGAGATTATTTTTCCACTTAATTTCAAAGCTTAACTGCTCCAGTATTTCCATTTAAAAACCCCACAAAGTATAGTTCTATATATTTTCAGAATTCTTAATTCTTGGATATAATTATTTTAATAACTAAAAATAGGAACCATATTTTAATTCTGCAAGATGTTACAAGTAATCTTTTCTTTTCACAAACCAGGCAATGAGTTAGTATTCTGTACCAAGAAACAAATGCACATATTTGGTTGGTTTTTAAATCTCCAATTATTTATTTTAAACTTGGGGTTCATCTGAAATGCCAGAATAAGGGGTTATAATGACAAAGTTAATTTTGTTTTGTCATATACAAAGTAGTTAATCTAAAAATTATTGATTGATATTCTCCCTCTTTTAACTCTTTTAGGACTCAATATTTAAAGGAAAACTAATTTATCTAGGTGTTCTATGGCACAAAATTAATTCTACTGGGACTGGGCCAGGCCAAGCCTCATTATGGAACGGTTCCTCTTGCTGAACTAGCCTAAGCCTGATTCTTCCTAGAATACTTTTTCAAAATTATTCACAACACAGAACTTAACCCTTGAGATGCTGTAGAATCAATCTTCAATATTACACTTATTAGGCCATTTGATGGCACAGGGATATATTAAAAGGAGAGTTATGTTTTACCCCTGTTGGTGTTGAAACTGGGTCTTTTCAATTAGGCAACTGTAGTTGTGTATATTGGAGGGATTTTAATTTTGTGATTCATGTGCCAGAGTTGAAGTATTCATTAAAAAAATTTCCCCCTGTTCCTGCCTGTGTCATATTCAATAAGCATATTGTTGACATTGTCTTTTTTCATTTATATGTAAGTAGTGAGTTTATCACCTTGTCTCAGTGGCTGAATAGTTGTTTAGGTAACCTAGATGGTTGACTGACTTTTTTTGCTCAAATGTCTGACCAAATCAATTGGTTATTTTGATGTTTTTGTACATGCACAGAGCCCAAGAGTGTAACTGTTAGGCATCAGTTATCTGTTGCAGGTACAAAAGGAGTTCAGCATCATATATATTTTTCATGTGTGTGTGGTTTTCTTTTAATATCTATGCAAATGTTAGTGGGGGATGGATTTTTGTGTCTATTTTTATGTTGACTTTTTGCTTGATGTGTAGCGGTTTGTGAGGATTTTCTACTGGAGAAACTCTTGTGTTTTAAGTTTCTCTACTCAGTATGGGCATCCCACCAGATTTTTTCATAAAGTGGTTTTCTTCATTCATATTGCCTCATTTTCCATTAAAGTGTTAGTAATTTGGCACAGCATATCTGTATCTATATCTATGTCTATATCTGTATCTATATATCTATGTATCTATATTTATATCTGTGGCTGGTAAGAAATATTTATTTGGTGGTAGTGATTTTGCACCCAATCTACCAGTGTGGTCTTCCACAGAGAATCATATGGTGGTAACCTTGAGTGTGATTAGATGTCTTTATGAAGGAAAAGCAATAATTTAGCCTTTAGGTGGTTGCTTGATCTATATGCTAATAACCCACCTCCCCCAAAGAATGGATAGATTTTCATGAAATTAGTAAATTGACTTGATGCCTCAGTTTCACATAGACGCACCAATGGAAGGTGCTGCCTTTACGTTGTGAGGCCTAATTCATCAGCTTAAACTCATTTTATCTGAAATGCAATAACAATTGCTAAGTTTTCCTAATGTAAAAATAGCTTAAGCCAATTATTCTAGGTTATCATCAAACACCAAATAACAGGGTTAATAAGTAAACATTTAGGTAATTCAGCGGTACTGAATAAGGAAATCTCATTGGTTTACAGAAAATTAAATTGTAAAAATCACCTAAATAGATCTTATTGTTTAAAATAAAGTAGATTTTTAAAAAAAGCTTTGTGAAAACATAGATTGGCCAGTGAATTTAATTTCTCCATAAAATAGTAGTTTTAATAGAAACTGTTGCCTTGTGAAACTGAATTCTCAATCTGTAATGTGCTTCTGTTTTAAATCCATTATAAAAGGTATTTAAACTGCATAGTTTCCCCCCTTCTATTCTTGTTAGCTTAGATGCTTTATTCTTTCTTAAAGCATCTAAGAAATTTAATAAACATTAATTTTTTATTAAGAACTTAATCTCCAAGTAGATGCAGATCTATTTTAGTTCAAATCTGTTCACAATAAGTAACAGGGTCTATGAAACTTCGGGAAGGTAATGGTTCTCCACAAGAAAGTGGGCTTAAAGGTTGGCAGGGAATATTTTACAATTCTTTTCCCTTGCTCTTCCCGCCGTGGTAATCAGTATTCCCAGTCAACAGTGAAAGAAAAACTCCAACAAAAAGAACACCCACTCCCCAGTTTTCAATTTATTTATTTATTTATTTCATTTGGAAAATCCCCACTGAATGAATTTTTAAAAAAAATTAAATGTATCCTGGGAACATGCCGTTCAGGATTTTGGAATGGGAACTTCAAACGAAGTTGGTAAAGGAGTCAAATGCGTAAGTGGAAACTTTGAGGAAACTGGCAACGAGAGACTGGAAATCAGACAGTCATTTACGTTTTACTCCACCCCCCTCCGCATGTGTGAGTACAAAGCAGGGAGCTGGCAGGGCTGTGAGTCAGAATTCTCCTCTCAGGAACTGAGCGGAGAGAGATTCCCAGCATCTGTTTCCTCAACTATCACCCAGAGGATACTGGTGGTAAATCACAGGGAGTAAAAATAGCCTTGGAAGTCTAGTTCCAAACAAATGTTATATGGTTGGATATGTGATAGTGGCGTGGAGTGTCTCTTCTCTCCCAATTCTTCATTAGCTAAGTAACAGATCTGTTATTATTTCTACATTAATGAGTTATATTTGTTTAAGTTGTTCATCAAAATGTTGAGCAAAATCTTGACATTTTTATTGCCCTGAATTGAACTATTACCTAAATTACTTGGCGTTTGATATAAAAATCTGAACCATGTGGTTATGTGAAGGTTGGTCTATAATCAATAATCACAGTTGTTAAAACTGTGCTTCAGACACAAAAAGCTTATATTTCTGAAATAAAAACACCACTGCAAGCTTCGTACAATAATGACGATTGCCAGTAGACTGACAGGGTCTCTCTGCATTTTGGCTGCAGGAAATTTTATGGGTAGGATCTTGCAATTTAACACAACTTAAGATCCTTTAAGGTTATATTTTATATATAAGGCAATATTTCTTAGGTCTGGCTAGAACTGTTGTAATCTGATATTAAGTTATAGCTTCAGATTTTCAACAAAAACAGCAGCTTTAATAAATGAGATTAGCAAGTGGTGAAAAGTTCAAAGCATTTAATGGAATTGATCTACTAAATTAGCATTGACAATTTTTAGTGGCTATCTTAAATATACATTATTATCATGAAAGAATTAGTCCAATTAAGCCTTTACATTTGGAAGATGCCCAGTGTGACCTTGTTCTACTCAATATGAAAAGTGAGAGGGTCTCTGGGATTATTTAAATTTGGTGCTAAATCAGTGGGTTTGGGGGACCCTTTCACTGCTATTTGGAAAGGAGAGGAAGCCCAAAGGTTCTTTATGGTGACAGATGGGTTATTAGAACAGTTATGTATTGCAAATAAAAACAATGGCCAAAGAATAGAACAGTATAATATTCAATAAATAGATCAGATGAATCAACAAGAGTTGGGTTGTTTTCTCATGATTTCTCACTACAACCGTATATTACTGTGTATACTGAACATTTTAGGTACAAAGGTCATGCATTTTGAAACTTAAATAATTATATTCAATGTCAGGTTTTATTTAGAGCATTCTGAATTAACAAATAACCAGCTAATTAAAAACAATTTTTTTAAGGTTTATTTATTTTTGAGAGAGAGAGAGACAGAGTGCGAGCAGGGGAGGGACAGAGAGAGGGAGACACAGAATCTGAAGCAGGCTCCAGGCTCTGAGCTATCCTATCAGTGCAGAGCCTGATGTGGGGCTCGAACTCACGAGCTGCGAGATCGTGACCTGAACCAAAGTCAGATGCTCAACGGACTGAGCCACCCAGGAGCCCCAATAACTAGCTAATTTTTAAAACATAGAAATCTATGCAAGTATACATGAAGAGATAAGTATGGGATCTTCCAGAAATCTACTTCCTGTATATCCACAGTATATTTTATATTCTATTTTGATATAGACCCCTATGATGCATTGAACATAAATATCATAAAAATAAAACTGGGTTTTGCATTTTTGTGCAAAGGTTCTGATGATGTCTGGTTATTCATATTTATTGTGAAATTGTGGGTCCCTGGCTCTGGAAGGGGCTTGCTTTTGAGAAGTTAGCTCCTTAGTTCACAAGGGCTCACATATAACCTTTTCATCACTGGAGCTGAGAGGCCAACAGCTCTTTTGTGAAAGCATTTAGTAAAACGTATTTTAATTTTGTCATTGTTGCTGTTGTTGTTAGTATCCATTACAATATTTAATGGTTCATTTCCCTGTGGGCTTCTGACCCATCCATTTTGGGACATTTTTAGTAGAAAAAGATGTTTTCTTTGTGTCAGATTTCTTCAGAATTTGAGCATTGTAACTAATACACCCCGGCTTTCTCTTCCTTAAATAGAGGAATCCAGTTCTGTAAACTGATAATCCCATTCTCATTTATTGCCCGCCCCCCCCCTCCCCCAGCATTTCTAACTTCTCCCTTGAATGGTCAGAAAATTATTCATATCCATCTTTAAATACAGCTCCAAGAGGGAGCTTAGTGCTTTAGTGGGGTATCCTGAGGAAGACAGGAGGATGATATTATTCACTCTTAAGGATTTATTGAAAGGCTGCTCTTGCCAGACTCTGCTAGGTACTGGGAATACAGCAAGGAAAAAAAAAAAAAAAACACTTGAGGGAGAGCAAGACTTGCCAACAAATAATGACAATACCATGTGCTAAATGCTAATGTGGGTGTGTAGAACGTGCATTTGTATGCTATAGTCCTGATTCCATATCCATTGTCGGAACACTTATAACTGCTATTGCAATGCTATTATAATTGCTATTTGGGTAGTCAGATTTCTACCCAAATAATCTCTCAACTCTTTCTCTCCCACAATCAAGGTATATTTTGAGCACATTTTTCTTACCAAGTTTAATTCTGAATTTTGTTTCTGGTTATTTATACTGTTTCACCTGAAACTGTTATTTTCCCTTCTGAATACCCTTTTTGGCATCTCTGTTTGTTGTTCACTTTGATGTTACAAAACACTGTTTGTGATCTCCTAAATTTGAGTGCTTTAGCTACTGCTCCCCAATCCAGCTGTAGTTAGCTGATGAAGAGTTTGTTGTCTGTTCCTGTTCATATTTTTCCATCATGTTCTATAGGGCAGGATCCAAAGGCTTCCTAAAGTCAAGCTAGGTTTTCATCAATTTTTATTCTATGATCTACCAGGCCTGCTACTTGGCTCTGTAAGAAGATCACTGTATATTACCAAGACAGGACACCTTCTTTGTGAAGTCATATTGATTATTCATGATCATATAATTGTGAACACGCTTAGGAGTTCTGGTTATTTTGGTTCCTTTTTCAGTCTGTAAGCATCTACTTAGTTCTCTGAACATTACACCAAAGTAGAGATGATAATTTTGTAGCACTCATTTAATGTTGTCAGATGGAAAAAGTCAGAACCAGGTGTATCAGAAAAGGGGACATCAAATTCCTCAATATGGCTAGCTCTTTAAGCATTCAGTGTTGACTTACAACTAAAACAAAATCTCTTTTGGAGCACCTTGGTGTCTAAGTCAGATAAGTGTCTGACTCTTGGGTTCAGCTTAGATCATGATCTCACGGTTTGTTAGCTCAAGCCCCACATCAGGCTTCGTGCTGATAGCATGGAGCCTGCTTGGGATTCTCTCTCTCCCTCTTTCTGTGTCCCTCCCCAGCTTGCTCACTCTCTCTCTCAAAGTAAAGAAATAAGCTTAAAAAAGAAAAAAGAAAATGGGGCAAGTCCCTTATTCTGGTCACAATCTTGTTAGCATTAGTTCCTTCATAGTCTGCACTAATCATGGCATGATGCAAGCTTTTATTTGGTCACCATGGACAAGTTTCCCCTCTTTATTGATTGTAATACACCCTTTAGGGTTGTGCTAAAATAGGACATGACAACATAGCAAAATGACTGAAAAAAAAAAAACCCAACCCTATAATTCCCTTATCTAGAGATTATCATTTTAACATTTTGGTATATACATTGCTGAGGTATACATGTGTTACTAAACCACATTTTACTTTGCACTTTCTTTCTTCACCTAGTACTATACAGAGTTCATTTTTCTAAGGTAATGCACATCACATAACCACACAAATTCAACTTTTCAATACCGAACCTCTGTTGTTGTTGTTGTTGTTGTTGTTGTTGTTTTATTGTTTAATAACGCTTCCTTAACTACCTGAATAAAAAGAAACCTCTCCTTCATACATACCTTTCTGTGGCATTATCTCTCTTTTTTTTTTTAAACGTTTATTTATTTTTGAGACAGAGAGAGACAGAGCATGAACAGGGGAGGGGCAGAGAGAGAGGGAGACACAGAATCTGAAACAGTCTCCAGGCTCTGAGCGGTCAGCACAGAGCCCGACGCGGGGCTCGAACTCACAGACCATGAGATCATGACCTGAGCCGAAGTCGGATGCTTAACCAACCAAGCCACCCAGGTGCCCCCATTATCTCTTTTTTAACTCAGTAGGTTCCTTATTCTGTTAGTAACTGTGGTCTCTGAGAGTAGGATCTGTTCTTGACTTATCCTTATGTTCCTTAAATTGTAGCTGCATAATAAATACTTATTGAATTAATGAACTTTAGCAATGGGAATTGAAATCCTGAACCTTTATGTTTTGATCTTAGTTATGCTTCTGATTTTAGTTGGTAACTGTTTACCCAGAGACAGAAGGAAAATAAAGCAATTTCTCTCATATTTGCTATGAAGTATGCTGCAGAAGGTAAGTTATTGGTATGATTAAAAATAATTTCTTAATATTAACCATTTTGGAATAATGGTTTTCATCAATTTATATCCTATGATCTACATCACATCTCTCTCTGATGTACTACAAGCTTTATTACTTTTTTTTTTTTTTTGGAAGTGAAACATACTGGAGTAAACAGTTTGAAAATATAAAGGAGAAAAAACAACCAATCTATAATTCTACTACCCGGAAATAATCTTTATTCTTATTTTGATGTGTGTTTTTCCAGCCTTTCTTTTCTATGTATTCCAATGCATATGAGATATGATTTTCACTTAGATTTTTATCAAAATGGGACCATAACAAATTACTATTTATAAGTGCTTTTTTCTTAAAATTTTTTTTTAACGTTTGTTTATTTTTTGAGACACAGAGAGTGTGAGCAGGGGAGGGGCAGAGAGAGGGGGAGACATGGAATCTGAAGTAAACTCCAGGCTCTGAGCTGTGAGCACAGAGCCTGATGTGGGGCTTGAACCCATGAACCATGAGATCATGACCTGAGCTGAAGTCTGACGCTTAACCGACTGAGCCACCTATGTGTTCTTATAATTGCTTTTTTTCTCATTAACAGAACATTTTTACATGATGAGTTTATGCTTAATCATCAGTGTTGATGGTTGTATAGTATTCCACGATGGAGATATGCCATGATTTACTTACTTATCCTCCCCTTATTGGGTATTTAAGATGTTGTCTACTTTATGCATTATACAAACAACATTGTAACAGATACCCTGGTTCATACATCTGGGCACTTGCCTACAAAAGGTTTTAAAAATCCTCTTTTAAAATATCAGAAGTTAGGTAAGCTTATAGTCCCCTTTCCTTACATCCCCAAATTAAAACAAAATATGCTTATATGTATTTCTTTAGTGTATGATATTGCTTAAGATTTAAATAATTATTATTAAACCAGGGCATGTTACCCTGGTTGGTAATAATGGAATTACTTTCTGTTTCAAATTCATTCTAGAAGACTTGTTTGGCTTCATTTGATCTTTTGTGACATACAAATTGTACTTTTTTTTTTTTCTAGAGTTAGTCCTATATACAGAAGAAATAAAAATTTAAATGTTCACATTTCCTGGAAGAAGCTGATATATCTAGCTAAATCTTTGTGTCATTTCATAAAACTATAGGCTTGTAGGGAGATTGGTTTCTGTGATCCACTCTGTTCTCCAGTTTCCAATTTTGTAAGTAGGGATACTACTAATCATGCTTCTTATAGGGCTGTAAGAGTAACAACTAATGACAACAACAGCAGAGTTATCATAAATGGCTATGAAAATGTGGGCAGTATTACAAAAGTGCCTTCAATTAGAAAACACTGTGCAAACTGCATCCATACCGGTGGGACTTTTTAGATTCTTGAGAAAAGCATTTGCATTTGCCTCAGCTCTTGCTTTAATGCTAAGTAATGTTTATAGCTAAGCTAGTGTTTATACAAGATCGAAATATTTACTAGATCAAAACATTTGTAAGAAAGAGAATGGCAAAGTCAAGTCACTGATGTAGACTGGGAACTCTAGGGCTCCGTGTGTTGTCACACTGAGTAAGTCACATAACCTCCCGGCCTTAACTTCTTAATCTGTATTTTAAAAAATTTAATATTTATCAAGTGTTTACTAAAAGATAGGTTCTTTCTGAGTGTTTCTCCCAAATACGTATTTATTATTATTATTATTAATTATTATTATTATTACTATTATTATTTATTCCTCATTCCATTTTATTGCTTCCTAGGAGTCAATTGTAAGTATCATGGTTTATTCAGTCAGTCTTCTCTGGGCACTTGGGTAGCTTCTGATATTCTGCCAATACAAATACGGTACAATGAAGAAGTGTACATATATAGTCATACGTATTATTTCTGGAAAGGTAAATGCAAAAACCATTCATTAGACATTGGCAAATGACCCATTCAGAGGGGTTGTACTATTTTCCATTCTCTGTAGTACTATTTGTCTCCCCATAACCTCACCAACAGAGTGAGTCTCTAGATGTCTGTACAGTCGTCCCAAGATCATATTAAAAAGCCCTCCTTTGCCTCAGTTGTTTGCTTACCATACACTAGATTTCATATGTAGTTGGACTATTTCTGTACCTTCTATCCTCTTACATTGGTCTGCCTATTCATTTGCCAGAACCACATTATTTTCACTCAAGAGGCTCCATAGTAAGTTTTTATATTTGTTAGAGCTTCTCATCTCTTGTATTTCTTCTCAGTGTTTTATTAGCTATTTTTGCCAAATACATATTATTTTACTTAGTCCTCACAAAACTAATGAGGTAAATGTCATGATTACCCTATTTTACAGATGAGAATACTGAGCTACATAGAAGATAGTCTACTTGACCAACTTCATAGAATGGAAGATGATGGAGTCAGGATTTGAACTCTGGCCATCAAATTCCAGAGCGTGAGCTCTTAGCCACAAGACTAGGTTGTGTATATATATATATATATACATATATATATATATATATATTTTTTTTTTTTAATTTTTAAAAATGTTTATTTTTTTGGAGAAAGAGAGAGAGACAGAGTGTGGGGGAGAGGGTCGCTCAGAGAGAGGAAGACAACAGAATATGAAGCAGCCTTCAGCTCTGCGCTGTCAGCACAGAGCCTGATGTGGGGCTTGAACCCATGAACTATGAGACCATGATCTGAGCCAAAGTTGGATGCTTAACTGACTGAGCCACCCAGGTGCCTCTATCTTTTTTTTTGAAAGAAGGCTAGGACTATATGATCTTTATGGCCCCTTATATCTATAACTCATATGAAACTCTAACTTCAAGTATCTTTGTGAAAAATAAAAAATGAACCAGTCTCCTGATGACTCATATGCTCCCAACATCCAGATATCTGCCCTTTTTAAGCTTTTTAATTCCGATGCTTTACATTCTGTGTCCCAGCCTTTGTGGTTGTATTGCCATGATTTTGTGTTTTAACACTGGGTAGGTCTAGGTGAAAAAATCAGACTCTGTAGGAGATGACCACCTGGAAGTATCATAGTTGAACTTCTAGAAAGAAAATGACAGTTGTTACTAGGAAAGAACTTTGAAAATCAGGATTGCAGTGTTTACCCATTTTGATGGCATCTATCATGCTAGGTTTTTAAAGAGCTTCAGCCCTCTGATTTGGGGTAGAGGAAGCACTAAAGTAACATTATGCATTTTTGGAATGAGTGAGAAAATAAAAAGTTGCTACTATTTTTGCTTAAAATGAATCACTGTTAATTGGGGACTGTAAGATTTTACAATTGGGAGCTACAGAATAAAGAGAGATCACTACTTTTGCTTTTTTATTTTTTAAATATTTATTTTGAGAGAGAGAAAGGGAAAACGGGAGTGAGGGGGAAGGGCAAAGAGAGAGGGAGAGACAGAATGCCAAGTAGGCTCTATACTGTCAGCACAGAGCCCAGAGCCCAATGCAGGGCTTGATCTCGAGTCAAATGCTTAACCTACTGAGCCACCTAGGTACCCAGCTATTTTTATTTTAAATAAATCAATGCTGTTAATTGAGATCTGGTTCTATTCAAAAATAGGGGGAAATAGGAGATTACTATTTAGTATTGTTAAGTAACACCGAATAATATTAAGTTTGGTTGATTAGAGACTCCCCCCACCCTACCCCCAATAACCTACCAAGAGTAAGTGGCCCAGGCTGTGATGTCTTAGAATTAAAAAAACCAAAAACTTAAAAAACAGAAATTAAAAAAAAAAACTTTAGAAATTGACAAATTTTGTCATGGTTTCAGTTAGTAAAATCACTATGTTAGCAGAAATAAATCTACAAACACATCCTGGATTTTCACACAGCAATTTGGAATATTTAGGTAAAAGCAGTGGTCCTGACTGCCCAGGATTTTTCTCCAGCAGTTGAGCAGTTGTGTGGTTGTTGACTTTAACCATTCTGTCACACCACAGAAGAATGATCTGCAAAGCAGATGCCAGATAGGAAAGAGGTAGGAAGTAAGAAGGGAAGAAAAGAACCATGGTTGACCAATGCAGTCTGAAAGGAAAGGTGAAAGATGTCTGAGCCTTAGGCCAAAGTGTCAAGGTAAACCTAGCTCTTGCGAAAAGGATCTTTGGGCCCCACAGAGCAGATAGGCCTCTGCTTTGTAGGTCTTACTGGGAGCCATTCGTGCAGTAAGTGGTATGGGACTTGAATTTGAATTTGCCTACCTTAGAAGGAAGCTATGTGAACCTTGCTTGAATCTGCAAACTGATGGCTCCAGAGAGCCAATGCTTAGAGCACTGAATTGTGTAGAGGAAGAAGTACAGGATGGGAAGAGGGTTGGCTGGATTCTAATGTCAATGCTGCCACTCACTGGCTGTGTTGCCTGGACAAGTCTCTTAGTCTGTGGTCAGGTTCTTCTTGCATAGAACAAGGAGTTTGATATCAAATCCTGGTACAGTGATCTCTGAGATCATTCCCAAATTTTGGGCATCCTGGTCACAGGTAGCCTGTGTCCCCAGGACTGGGGATTTTGTTTGCTGTGGATGATTACAGTGACTAAAAGACAAACTTTGTCCTGAGGCTTACACTTTCTGTCACTGTGATACTCAAGGTGGGGTGCCTACTGACATTAATGTTGAGGTTTTTGAAGTTTATTTTGATATGTTGGTACATGTTATTCTTTCCTAAATTCTTAAACTGGTCTTGTGTATGTACAAGCAGCACATATTCCCTGTGAACCTATTTATGTTTTGGAATTTCAGTAGAAAGAAATGCTATCAGTTAATGTTTGAGGTCGATAAGGCATTCTGATAAAAATGAGTTAATTTTGTTCTTTATTCTTTTTAAAGTTTATTTATTTAGAGAGAGTGTGAGTGGAGGGGACAGAGAGAGAGAGAGAGAGAGAGAGAGAGAGAGAGAGAGAGAGAGAGGGAGAGGGAGAGAGAGAATCTCAAGCAGGCTCCACACTGTTAGCATGGAGCCCAACATGGACGTCACACTCATGAACCGTGAGAACATGACCTGAGCTGAAACCAAGAGTTGGACACCTAACCAGCTGAGCCACCCAGGCACCCCAGGAGTTACTTTTGTTTTTGATCTGACTCTAGAGTTATCAAGAAACAAAGAAGGTTATGCTAACGTAATCCTCAGGAAACTACTTATAAATAAACTTATGGATATATAATTTCATTAAATATTATTCTTAGCCATTTACCTTTATCATTTACCTTCTTACCATTAGAATTAAGGTATTTACTATCCTTATAAAATAGTATCCTTTCTATAACAAAATGGCAAGTTATTTAAAATTTATTTAAATTATTTTAAAACAAACCATGCTAGTGTAATATCTAACAATTCTATTGAATAAATACTTTAAAAAATGTTTACTTATTTTTGAGTGAGAGAGAGACAGAGAGAGAGAGAGTGGAGGAGGGGCAGAGATAGAGAGGGTGACAGAGGAGCTGAAGCAGGCTCTGTGCTGACAGCAGAGAGCCTGATGCAGGGCTCGAACTCCTGAACCGTGAGATCATGACCTGAGCCAAAGCCAGATGCTTAACCAACTAAGCCACCCAGGCACCCCCAGAAATATGTTGGTATTTGAGAAGTTTAGAAAGCAAATTTCCAAATAAGCAAGTGTTTCTTTACTTGTTTATGTAAAAATGGCTCATTAGTTATTTGTTTTTGAACTGGTATGGATCCAGAAATACTTCTTATGAAAAATCCTGGCTTTGCATGCAGGTTCTTCTTTATCCAATTCTGCAGGTAGGAGAATAGCCAGAATCTTGTTCAGACTCACCAATGTTCCCAAAAGTTATCAATTTTACCATCAGTTCATTTGATTACTAATGCTTACAGATTCACTTCAACTGCCAGTCAGGAATATTTATGATTTAAGTCACTTCCTAGTAGTACCTGTTACTCAATTCCTATAAATTCTTATCAGTTTAAAGCAGGGGTTGGCAAACCTTTTCAACAAAGGGCCAGATAGAAAATATTTCAACTTTGTCAATTATATGGACTCTGTTGCAACTATTTAACTTTGTTGTTGTGTAGTGCAGACTGTATTGTGTTCCAATAAAATTTTATTTATGGACACTGAAACTTGAATTTTATATAATTTTCACATGTTGAAAATTATTATCCCCCTTTGCTTTCTTTTTCAACCATTAAGAAATGGAAAGACCATTCTTGTGAACCATGTGAAAACAGGCAGTGAGGTAGACTTTGCCTGCAGGCTTGGTATTGAAAATTGTTTATGAAGAAATATTTGAAAGACACAACAGATCATTTGTGGCTGAGAGTATTCTAAGTTCTAGCCAGTGGAATGTGAGTAGAAGTGATGTGTTGTTACTTCCAGGCCTGGCCCATAAAAATCTCCCATGCATGGTCCTCTTTGTCTTTTCCCATATGTTGAATATGGTGGAGACTCAAGATGGAAGGAGGCTGGTTCTCATTTTGGCTTTACATGAATGAAACAGACTGAGGCACCTGGATGGCCCAGTCGGTAGTTCTCAGGGTCATGAGTTCAAGGCCCATGTTGGGCACGGAGCCTACTTAAAAAAAGAAAGAAAGAAAAACACTTCTATTCCCCAGTTCCCCAAATTCAGAGTTAAGCTACTGAGATTTTCAGGGGGTTCTATGTCAGCAATTAGTGTTATCTTAACTAACTTGTCATTAATTCTTCCAGATGTTTTTGGTTTGAGTCTTACACTAAATTGAAGTCTAAAACACTGCATGCTTGGATAGACTTTTCTTTGGTCTCCTTCTCTCTTCTTTATCTCCTCCTCCTCACATTTAACTGGCAGATGATAGACAGGGTTACTTTCCATGTTTGATAATATAGTTTGGTGGCCATCAGCTTATACAGAAATGTTACAAGAAATGAGATGCATTGCTCTGATAGAGATGTCAGTGAGGGAACTGTCCCCAGTGTGAAGCCCACCTGAGAAATTCTTTTAGAACTCAGAGAGGAAAAGTTTATCTTCCCCCAAGGACCTTGTATGTTTTCTTATCAACAAAGAGAGTATCGTTGACTGTGCCTGATTGTATTCCCTTTTCCCTTTTCCCTCTGGTTGCCAAGAAGCTCAGAGACAAATTTTTGGCTCAACATTAATAACTTTATCGAACCCTGTGGCCTACATGTCTGCATTCTTAGTTTCCTCCTGGTCTTGACCTTCTATTCTGCTGTGTGTTTTCCTTGTTCCTGATTTTTTGGTTATTTATATTTTTCAATTTTATTGCTTGTTTTCTTGTAAGCTTCCTCAGACCCTTTGTGGAACAAGGTTGGGTAAATAAAAAAAGGCTTCAGCTTATTAATAGAATACACCAAAAGCATTCCTTAATCACCAATTTAGTGGTCTGGGAATTAGAACTTCAGATTTATTTATTATCAGGCTGTCTCCTTAGTCATTGTGTCTCATAGTTTGATGAAAGAATGGTTTTACAATTATAAAAGCTGAAGGCCTTCACATTTTTCCATTCTACTTAAAAAAAGAAAAAGAATGTCATTTTATCAAAAGTTCCTATTGTAGAAATTGTAGAAAGGTCATAGGTACATTTGACTGACAGATGATAGACTGGGGAAAGATATTTGCAATGTTTAAAAGGAACCAAATATAGACCTTAATATAAAGAATATACAATGATGTACTGCAAATCAACATGAGGAAGATAAGAAATCCACCAGAGAAATGGTCAAAAGGTATGAATAGGTTATTTTCACAAGAGTATCATGGAAAATCTAACAAAACTATGTATGAACAGATGCTGAAATTTATGAGTAATGAGAGAAGAGCAAACTTAAATAAGTTATTACTCCATACTCATCCAACTGACAAAAATTAAAAGGTGGATAATAACAAGTATTGGCAAGGATGTGGGCAGTGGGAACCCCCAAGTACTGTTGATGGGAGTCTGGACTATATAGCCATTCTGGAAAGCAATCTCTTTCAGTATTTATTTAAAGTTTGTAAATATCTTAGGACCCCTTCTAGGTATATGTATTCCAGATAAATCCTTCCATAAGTCCAGTAAAGGATAAACAAAAAGTTCATCACCATCTTGTTTGTGGTAGCAGGGTGTTTGAAGCATCTTACATGTCCATCACAAAGAGAGCAAATGAATAAAATGTGGTGGATGCATATTTTGCAGTAGTTAGGAACCATATAGACTTACAGTAACATCTTACAATTTAAAATTTTTTTTAATGTTTATTTATTTTTGAGAGAACAGAGCATAAGCGGGGAGGGGCAGAGAGAGAGAGAGAGAGAGAGAGAGAGAGAGACATAGAATCCAAAGCAGGCACCAGGCTCTGAGCTGTCAGCACAGAGCCTTACGCAGGACTCGAGCTCACAGACCGCAAGATCATGACCTGAGCTAAAGTTGGATGCTTAACCAACTGAGCCACTCAGGCGCCCCTAACATCTTACGATTTTAAAAGATAGTCTTTCATGAAAAATGTATGAGAGAGAGAAATTTAAAACAGCCACAGAGAAAACAGGGGTGTCTGGGGGGCTCAGTCCACTAAGCGTCTGACTCTTGATTTTGGCTCAGGTCATGATCTCACTGTCATGAGATTGAGCCCTGAGTTGGGCTCTGCACTGATAATGGAGCCTGCTGGAGATTCTCTCCCCCTCTCCCTCTGTCCTTCCCCTACTCTCTCTCTCTAAAAAAAAAAAAAGAAAGAGAAAAACAAAACAGCATAGTTTGAAAGGATTCAGACAAATTAATGTACCAAGCCCATTGTACTATGTAGGCTTACAGTGGAGAAAAGTAGGAGGGACAGATGATCATCTACCATGAGTTCAACCATCCGTACTGAAGTTAAAGAAGTGTACGCCACCCTGTAGGAAGTGGGCACTATAGTGTTGCCTTTCTATGTCCTCCGACACTGAAATCTAATATGATAATTCAGTGGGTGTGGCAGCACAGAATGTAAGGGTACATTCAGATTCACCAGGCTTTCATCTTAGCAACAGCTTTGAATTTACCAGTGTAAATGTAAACTTTGTGAAAGTCTCTATCTTGGTAAAGGAAGCACCTCTGACTTTATGTATTTATTCCTAGTGTGGCATGATGGCTGGGGGCATGAACTCTGGGGCCAGCTCCTGGCTCTGCCATTACTTAATGTTAATGACTTAATCTGACATGCCTAAATTTTGTCATCTGAAAGATGGGCATTGGGTTTGTTGTGAGGATTAAACAAGTTGATATTTTTAAAGCACTTAGAATGATACTTGGTACATAGTAAGCCTTTTACAAGTACTTATTAAATAAATAAAGCCATTTAACAAATATTGGAGTACTTAACATAGGTAACCACTGTGCTGGATTCTGAGAATACATCTCAGAAAAGAGGACCTTTGTGGTTGCTCTCATCCTACCCTGGACCTGTGTTCCTGGATCTTAGTACTTGCTTCATGGCTTGTCCCCAAGCTCCATCTTTTGCTATTTCTGGGTCTTTGTTTTTTTCTCTCATGCTTGAATCTGTCTTTGTTCTCTGACAAATATCCTAATTACTGAAGGTTTGGGTACTTGGGGAGGTGCACTGATGTTTGAGGACCCACTCCAGATCACTAGACTCTCCTAGTGTTAAATGCACACCTGATAACTGCTTTTGCAGTTCGTACCTGGTGGTTCCACTTGCCGCCCCTCCTTTTGCTGGGTACTTGCCAGAACACCAGCAGGTCTGTCCAAAGATTTTGTCTTTGCTAGTCTTTCCCATTACAGTAAACGGTCCTTTCCAAAGGTCCTTTCCAGAAACCTAGGAGTCAGCTTTGATTCCTTCTTTGCCTACCTAATCGAATCCATCAGCACATCTTGTTAACTCTACCTCCAAAATATCTCTTGAAGCTGCCCAGTTGTGTTGACCTCTGCTGTCATCACCCAAGTTCAACTTATGACCTTCTTGTACCCGGACCCCTGAAGTAGCTTCCTAACTGGTTTCCCTGCTTTCACTCTTGACCCCAGCATTTTATTTGTTACATGGCAAAAAATGCAAATTGTATTTTCAAAATACAGATTGGATTATGTCTGACTTCTGCTCACACCCTTCAATGTCCTCCCATTGCACCAAGAATTAGTGCTACTAAATCATTATTTAATTGATAGAAGCAGGGTTTTTTTTAATGAAATAAATTTAGTGTGTAATATTGTGTAAGTTTAAGATGTCTAGCATGTTACTTTGATACATTTATATATTGTAATATTCTTGATGTAGTATTTATCATATTACATCATTATAGTACAATACTATTGTGTATATTCATTATACTGCACATTAGATCCTATGACTTATTTATTACTTCTTACAAGTTTGTACCCTTAAACACCGTCTGTCTCATCCACAGCCTCAATCCCCTGGTATCCACCATTTTACTGTTTGCTACAGATTTAACTCTTTTAGATTTCAGTGTAAGTGATATCAAACAGTACTTGTCTTCCTATGTCTGACTTGTCTCATTAACACAATGTGCTCAAGGTCCATCCATGTTGTTGCAAGTGGGGGATATCTTCCTCTCTCATGGCTGAATAATGTTCCATTGTGTATATGTACCACATCTTTTTTGATAGGAGCAAGTTTTAAAATCATTGTTTTCCAACACTTGGGTCAACCCCAGAGATTTTTGCTATGAAATTTTCAAAATTAAAAAGTGCACAATTCCAATTTTTAATAGCTTCATATTCTTCTCTGTTATTATATATTTCACTGCTAAAGTTAATTGGCATGGGAAGACATATGATTGAGGCATAGCTGCTGGCACCCTCAGGTCTGAGAGGCCAGTTTCTACATTTTTTTAAAAAAAGTTTTATTTAATTAGATAATCTCTATACCCAATGTGGGGCTTGAACTCACAACCCCGAGATCAAGAGTTGCACACTCCACCAACTGAGCCAGCCAGGCAACCCTGGTTTCTATAGTCTTCAGGCAGATAAGTATCCCTCCCCAGCTCCCCTAGTCTTTGGGGGGAAGGGTTTGTATTGTTTCTTCCTCAGAGCCATGGCCCTCAGAAAGTCTCTTCTAGTTCTGATCAGGATCGGGATAAGGACCAGCCCTGGGTCAGAAGCAGGAGATGTGGGTGAACAGGCAGAAGGGACTGAGAAGTCAGGACCTGGGCGGCAGACAGTACCTGAACCAGGGATGGATGGAACTGGAATGGAGTGGACAGTGAGGGAGTGAAGGTGAAGGTTCCAGGCCAGAGTCCAAGCAGCTGGGTCGAGATCTGAGGGGGTGTGTGTGAAGGGCCAGCGCAGGCCATCACAGCCGAGGGGAGAACAGCAGAAGTCCTACAAACCTGACAGGGCTTACTGGAACCCTTTCCTCAAGTTACAGATGAGCTGCTTTTTACTGACCCAGGTTCTTTTCCCAGTGAGCCCAGTCACCACAAAGACCTTGTCAGAATTTCATGCTGTCTCTGAGCATATGGGTCTCAATCTTGTGAAAATTACCCGGGAATATTTTTTAAATACTAGGATACCTAGGGGCACCTGGGTGACTCAGTCGGGCGAGCATCCAACTTCAGCTTAGGTCATGGTCTTGCAGTTTGTGAGTTCGAGCCCTACATCAGGCTTGCTGCTGTTGGTGTGAAGCCTGCCTCAGATCTTCTGTCCCCCTCTCTCTGTCACTCCCATGCTCCTGCTCCTGCTCTCTCTCTCAAAAATAAATAAAACATTAAAAAAAAATAGGATGCCTAAGTTGCACCCACCTGAAAAATGTGTCTCTGGGGGGCAGGGTGGCTTAGTGTGGGGGGTGGTTGGGTTTAGGTGGGGTTGGGCCTAGCCATGTGGGATTTCTCTTAAAACTCACACTGGGATTCTGATGCATAGTGAGGGTAGAGAACCACTACTTTAAGCACTCTTGTTTCAAGGAAACAGGATCATTCATATCATTTGAAATCTTTCTTATTTTATTTTATTTTATTTTATTTTATTTTATTTTATTTTATTTTATTTTATTGTGAGAGGGGGGAAGGGCAGAGGGAGAGGGAGAGAGAGAATCTTAAGCAGGCCCCATGCCTGGCAGGGAGACCAACTCAGCACTCAATCTCACAACCCTGAGATCATGATCTGAGCCGAAATCAAGAGTGGATGCTTAACCCACTGAGCCACCCAGGTGCCCTGAAATCATTTTAAATTGGAGAATGCTGCAACTGGGAAATACTCTAGAGTGGTGCTTCTCAAACATTAATGTGCTGTTGAATCACCTTGGGGTTTTGTTAAAAAGCAGATTTTGGTTTAAGTGGCTACAAGTGGGACCTGAGATGTGGCATTACTCAAAGCATCCATGTGATGTGGGAACTGCTGACCAGAGGAGTACCTGGAGCACAGCAGGCCTTTAGATCTAATAGTTATGAAGTGCTGACTCTGTGTCTGGCACAGACACACTAAAGCTGAGTGCTTTTTATTCACTGGATTTTCACAAGCCTGTGAGAGAGGTCCTGTTTTACAGATGAAGAAACTGACCCCTAGATAAGTTCAGCAACTTGCCCAGGATCGTAATGCTGGTAAGTAGCAGAACTAGAATTTGAATCTAGGCTGACAGAGGCACCTGGGTAGCTCAATCTGTTAAATGTCGACTCTTGATTTTGGCCCAGGTCATGATTTCACAGTGGTGATATCGAGCCCTGCATCAGGCTCCAAGCTGTGTGTAGAGCCTGCTTTGGATACTCTCTCTCTCCCTTTCTCTGTCTCTCAAAATAAATAAATAAACACTTAAAAAAATGAATCTAGGCTGACATTTTCAGAGATTGTGAGCTTAACCACAACTTCAATGGCACGATGGATTGTTCAGGGATTTGGCCCCAAAGGTGTGTTTAGAGAACATTATTCTTACGAGGTTGTGTGTTTCTTTGATATGGTGCTGGAAGAAGGGGATAAAAATGGAGAGGGGCTAAAGAACAAATCTTTGTTATGAGCAAACCTGTGAAAACATCTATCCATTCTCCACTCAAACAGTTAGTAGTTATCTACTCTCAGATAATGTGCTGCACACTGGGGAAATGGAGATGAGTCCACAGGATTCCTCCCTCCCAACAGTGCTCTTTCTTGTATTTGGGTAGCAACAGTGCAATGTGTTGTGCTGTAACAGAGGTCTGCCTCAGTGAGCACAGGAGGGAAGAAGTGTCAGGGAGGGATTCACAAGGAAGCTAAGTTATATGCACACAATACAGAACAATAGTGTCAGAAGGCAAGGGTAACATTTCAAACAGTACTGAAGGGATAGCTCCAGGCATATGAGGTATGATGTGTTTGTGTATAATAAAATCCATGATACATCATCATGGAGTTTTACTAGAGACCCACTCTCAGGAAATCCCTAAAAGAAGTAATAGTAATATTTCAAAAGGTGTCTAATTGACAAACACGTGGAAAAATCTGGCTTCATATCTCTAAGTAGCAGAAACAGTTTGCTATGAAAGCATTGAGACTCTGTTGCTTATGGTTTGGTGTACTAATCAGAATAGGCTAGTTGTGCTTGCAATAAAAATAACCCCAAGTATCAGTGGCTAAAACAAGAAAGGTTTATTTTTTGATCTGTAGGGTGATGTGTAGGGTGGATTGGTACATCTGTGGGCAGGGAATTCTGCTACATGTGGTCATCTCCTTCACAGATGGCAATTTTACCATCTTAAGATGTGACCCACCAGTATGATGCTTCAGGGCTCGTCAAAGCAGGGAGGACAAGTGTGGAGTCAAGAACTGCCAATTAATGCTTTTGCCTGGAAGTGAGATACTTACTTCTGCCCTCATTTCAGTGGTCACAAATAACTACATGGCCATGTCTAAGTTCAAAAGGATGAGAGAGTTAGAATCTTTGTGTTCCCTGAAGTGGAGAACAGCTGAATATCGGGGAATGTAACTGTGTCTGCTAAAGCCAGTCTCTTCAGCTCCACTCAGATGTGTTGGAAATAAAAGGGTTGTGCTTTTCCCACATGAAGAAAAAAATGACTTCGTTACTATTAGTTATTATTCTTTTTATATTTTAATATATGTGGAATTGTTGGCAGAGTTTTATTTAAAAGCAGTAGCCGGGTACCTGGGTGGCATTCGGCTCAGGTCACGATCTCATGGTTTGTAGGTTTGAGCCCCATGTCAAGCTCTGTGCTAACAGCACAGAGCCTGCTTGGGATTCTCTCTCTTTCTTTTCCCTTCCCACCATCCCGTTCATGCTCTCTGTCAAAAGTACATAAATAAACTTAAAAAGGTTTTAAAATAAAAAAGTATTAGCAAGATCCTTCTTCATCAATATTAAAACTATTATTTTAAAGCTTTAAAATTAAACGACCATGGCTATTACTTGAGTCAGCATGAATACAAATGCCAAATTCCAAACAGTATGATGGCAAAAACAATTATAACATATAAAAATATAATATATTAATTATATAAATAACATTAATAAATAGATAAAATAATATTAATTATACCTGAATAAATATGCCCCTGCTAAACATCTAGGGATTACAAGAAGAACTTCCACATGGAAGCTACTCCAGTGAGCTGAATACAAGAGGTACTCACTGTTTTTGTTTTTTCAAAAATTGCCTTCAAAAAACCTCTCACACGCTGCCACCCCTGTCCTCCCCCTGGCTCAGGAAATATGGGAAAGATCTGAGGAGGAGAGAGGGTGGAACCTATGGGGGAAGAGATAGGGGTGCATTTGGAAGCACTAAACACATGCTCTGAGAAATAGTGGATCGCCCTATGTCGTCTTCTCTCCTTCTTGGTTGAGGCTCCAAGTGGCAAGGGTACTGTTATTCCCCTCCTTGGCTCTGCTCTCAAGAGACTAGTGCTGTCTGATAGACCTTTCTATGTCTGTGCTGTTCAATATGGCAGTCTCTAGGCACAGGTGGGTGTGGAGTTCTTTGACATGCAGCTAGTACAAATGAGGAATGGAATTTTAAATTTTATCGAACTCAGCAAATTTAAAGTTTATTTATTTATTGAGGGAGAGAAAGAGAGAGCAGGTGAGGGCCAGAGAGAGAGGGAGAGAGAGAATCCCAAGCATGCTCTGCACTGACAGTGCAGAGCTGGACTCGGGGCTTGAACCCACGAACCATGAGGTCATGATCTGAGCCAAGACCAAGAGCTGGACGCTTAACTGACTGAGCCACCCCCAGACACCCCTCCAATTTAACAAATTTAAATAGTCACACGAACCTGGGTGATAGGAGAGAGGGAGGTTGCTTTTTTTTCTGCTTTCTTGGTGTAGGTGTTTCTGCACATGAGAGCTTTTGAGTCTCCCACCCGAGGAATTGTTAAGGGTGAATTTGGCCACTTTGAGAAAGGGGTAAGCGGAGGGTCTAGCAGAGGCATGAGCCTGTGGCCATGCCTCCCTCCCTTGGCCCATGCAGCCCAGACTCCCATCACGAACAGCAGGGTCCAGGGGACTAAATGATGCCTGAAGACTTGCAGACATAAAAATGGGGACTATTACATGAATCTCAGTCTTCTTCCTTTTTAAAAGGAAGGCTATGGCTTTGGGCATGGAAAAAAAGAAAGAGGCAAATGAACCTAGTGTAGTAACCATTTAATGTAGCATTACATCTATTCCTTTGTAATATATTTGGGCATAAAATCTTTATTGTGCTCGAAATTCTTATTAAAAATGCAATGAACTTTAGTTTGCACATTTGCAGCCTTTCATTCCTCAAAGCATTCTTTTGTAAGAAATGATTTTTTTTTTTTTTTGGATGGTAGCTGTTTAATGAAAGACATGGACAGTTGTTGAAAGAAAGCTAATGCCATCAGGCGCTCATCCAGCGGCTCCTGTATGCCCGTGCTGTGCTAAGAATGAATGCACTTTGCAACACTGTTTATGTTTTAGAAAAATGCCTTCTTAGCTGTGAAGTCTCCATGAGTGTGTGTCCTAGAAGCCTATTTTTCTACTTTTGTCTGCTGTCTGTTTTGGAAAACATTTGGTTTTATTACACAACAGTAAAAATTAGTGCTCATACTAAACAATTTATTGAACTGAGGGGCTTCAGACCTCCCATAGCTTGACTGGCCTCCCCTAGACCCTTGAGCAGAGGCCAGTACAATTGAGTGTGTTGGCAAGATGCTTAGATTTTATTCTTGGGACTTCATGTGAAGGCAAGAGAGTGAAGAGAGGTAGGAAAACAAGTATGATTCTGAGACATTTTGATTTAAAAACAAATTCTTACTTTCTCAAGTAAAACTATAATTCACCTTAAATAAACAGCACAAAGGAAGTTCTTTTCAAAACATAATATCTAACGACATCAAAAATTTTTTTCCCACCAGAGCATATGTATAAACAGGAAAATTTTTTTTTCAGTGGAAAGTTAATTGTTGACACCACCATATTAACACTGAAATGCAAGACCATTCCTAGTTGCATCCCCTGTAACATTCCAGAGCCTACCTTTATTTTACTCTGACATTGTCCCGGCATAATATTCTGATATGCTAATTACTTCTCCAGATCATACCCGTGGTTCTGATGCTATAAGACAAGTGTTAAAGGTTTAGTTTTTGAATTCAGAATAATTGGGTTATTGGCATCATCCTGTGACAAGTTTCCCCTTTTCCTGAGGTCTTTTGACTAATGGCTCTATTGTTATCATTGGAGTAGGTCGAGCTCCATAGAGCCATGACGCAAAACATGATCTTTGGTAGAAATGCCTTACACATTTATTCCTTTCAGGAAACTGAAGGGCAACAAAGCCACATTCCAGGTTGAGAACCTGGCCTTTTGCACCATGACCTAACCTATTCCAGGTGAAAAATATTAGGTCAGAAATAATCTTATGGGAAAACTTTTACCTGGGTTCTTGCAGTGGTCCTTAGTCCTAACTGTACATTAAAATTGGCTCGGGAGATAAAAAACAAAAAACAAACAAACAAACAAAAAAACTACCATTAGGGCGCCATCGGAAACTTGTTAGAAAGACTGATTCCAGGGGCCCCATCACATACCTACTTGAGTTTAGACTCTCCACAGGAGGGCGTTGGGTATCTGTATTTTAAACAAGACTCCCGATGACCACAGAAATTTGACTGACCTAATTTAGGGTGTCAATCTTGGGAAAGATCACCTACTATCACATTTTTGAAATGAATTTAGTGGTCCTAAAGACATTACTAATGCCAGTGGCTTATTTGTCTTCTTTTACTTATTCACGTATGAGTACTATCAAAGAAGAGAGATTTAACGGAAGAGAAGGTTTACTATTTTAATCTCCAATCAAACCAAGTCTCTGATTCTGCGGGGAGATTTCATGTATTAACAGTAAGTTTTCCCAACAAGTGCCCTCCTTAATGCCCATCACCCATTTAGCCCATCCCCCCACTTGTTGAGATGAGCACTGGGTGTCATATGAATCACTGGGCCCTACTCCTGAAACCAATACTAATTACACAGTATATTAACTAACTTGAATTTAAATACATTTTTAGAAAAGTGAAATTTTCATATGCCAGCTTTCAGCAGCACCAGATGGTCAGTGTGCTGTAGCTCAGAGCCCAGCGCAATGGCTGTCCCCCTCTGCTTGTTTTAATAGGGAGCTTAATATTAATGGAGGGGTGTCTTGGGTTCTTGTACTGTGAGACTAATTTGTCATTCTGTCTCCAACTGAAATGGAAAGAGATTCATTGGTTCACCCATAGCTTCCATTCAACACTGTTTGAATGTCTACCATACGTCAGGCTGTGTTAGGTGTTTGGGACTGAATAAAAGAAATTGAGGTTCTTTTCAAGGAACTGGTAGACTGGAGCAGTGGTTCTCCAAGTGTGATCTTGGACCAGTAACAGGGGCATTCCTGGGAACTTGTTGGAAAAGCAAATTCTCACGCTCCGCCCCAGACCTGCTCAGAAAGTCTGGGGGTGAGACCCGGCACTGTGTTTTAACAAGTCCTATGGTGATTCGGAGAAAGTTTGATAACCGCTGGTCTCTAGGAAGAGCATCAGTTTAGCAGACTGTGGTAAGCACACTGGGGATGAAGAGGGGGCTGGAAGCTTTGGGACTGCTTCTAGGAGAAGACAGTGTTTGGACTCTCAGAATACTTGGGGCAGAGTGGGGAGATGTCAGCAGGGACCACACAAAGAAGTTGGTATTTTACTCTGCAGCACGGAACCTTCCTGACCTTATATCCAGGTCATTTGCACTCAGTATCATCTTTTGGGCAGTCTTTCAGCTGAGTGGTGCTAGGCTTGAGCTCGGACTTGTAAGGAAACTGTGTAACGTGAACATAGAGTGATCATTGGTTTCTGAATTAATTGAAAGTCCCACGGTTTTAAAAGATTACACAGACCTTTACTAGCTGACTCAAAGAAGCTAAGTGTCTCTCCTGTTCCTCAGAGGGACCAGAATCACCATGTAGGAGGGGAATGGAGAGAGTAGCGGGTCTCTCTGCCTCTCTGCCTGTCACATCTCCACTTCCCCTGTGCATGTTTGCACAGTATAGTAACTGAGCACCAACTTGTTCCAGGAAATGTACACATACATCCATTACTTTTAATATATTCAACGGTGCTGAAAAGTAGATGCTGTTGTCCTGGAGTTTGAAAGGAACTAAAGACCACAGGGTGCTGGAGTCCAAGGAAGAAAAGGATTTATCCAGAAATCACTGGGGAAAACGTTGCTCTTCACTCAGGATCAACCTGAGTTGAGGGCACTGAGGTGGAAGAAGGGTAAGTGACTTGTTCAAAGTCAACATGCTGGAAATTGGAATAGCTGGGATCCTAAACCAGGCTTGCGAAAGGGGAATTTGTCACACTGCTCTGTGTGACCAGAGGGGGACTGAGTGTCCTACCCCAGGAGATGGCCTGTTAAGTGTCCAGGCCCTCCAGGATGCCTTGTTCATTCTTTACTGGCTCCACAAGTCACTTTCCTTTCTTGGTAAATTCAATATCCACAAACATGTGTTTGCCTCACTATGACCACTGGTATATCTAAACTCATGCAAAAGATACAACTTGTGTGTTTTCAAGTATATCGAACATTTGACTTTAATCTTTAACTATATTGTAGCTAATGATTTATAGGACTTGTTTGTATGGTTTCTGTCCAAATAATAAACACTGTTTTATATTTATAACAACATAAGGAACAATCTTCACAGATCTGAATTGCCAAATTTTTCATTTTATTGCCCCAGCATTATATGACTCTTTGTCTCTTCAAATGGCATGTGGACTAGGCAGAAAGTGGACTGACTTCTCATGACTAAGATTTTTATATGGTTGGCTTTAAGTCATTTCATAAATGTTGAAAAAACAAGAAGTATTTACATACATATATGTACAGATATGTATATGTGTGGATACCAGAAATCTACCTTAGAGCATATTCTTCTACCTAGCATGGATAATGTACCATATATTGTAGGTTTTTGTCAAAATTAAAAGGAAAGGGTAATAAATAATTATTTAAAAAGTCTCACCCATCTAATTCTGTGTTTTGTTCTTCTTATACTTACATGATTTTTGTTAGAAACTAAAGCTTTCTAGAGTTTTATTTCAAAGACTATTGGCAAAAGTTTATACAAGAAATGTTTCCTAACTTCTCATGTCTGTGTTCTGGCTAATTAAAAAAATATGGCATGATACAAGCTAAGCACTTAATGTTACTTTCTATCATTTCAGTTGGATTGTAAGCTTTTTTTCCCCTCCCCAGACAATTGTAAATGTGTTTTTTTTTTCCTGTATTATTCTGCTATAGCCAATTGTGGGGAAAATATAATAAGAGGCTTAGAGGAGGAGGAAATCAAGAAAAATAACACCTCTTTCAAATATTGGAGCAGCTGTTTCTTGGATGTATGATGGAGTCTCCTGGGAACCAAGCAGAATTTGAGAAGGTCTGCCCCTGTCTCTAGAGGCCCTTGTCATGATGGATAAACTACAAATTGACTCAGTACAGTTTAAGAGAAGAGTTCCCTCTCCTTTCCTTATTTGTTTTGCTTTCTCTTAGTTAAAACCAGCAGATAGTAACTCAGATTAAAACGCACTATCTCGATATAAACAGCAGTGCTGATTAAATGGATCACTTTGCCAAGGGAGATTCAGCTGGAGTGTCCATTTTTCATTCAAATGTTCCAGCCTAGTAAAAGTAGCTTCCAGCTCTAAATATATTGAATCACCATTAACCTACTGGAAAAATGGGAACACAAATACACACTTTTCTTATTCGATGAACATGGCAGGTTGTCTGATAATGCAAACAATTAAATGGAAGAATTTATTTATAGCTCTCCAAGGGTCTTGACAAAAATCCTTCTGTCAGAGAAATACAATTTGCTTCCCTTACAGCAGCCCAACTAGAATCTTGAGATGTGATCTTTGGAGTTTGGAGATTGTGTGATTTGTTTGTAATGGATATTGGTTAGAGTGCTCCATGAGGGGTAAATATTCTAGGTTTTCGAAACCCTAAGAATGGCCCAAGACCTGCAGCTTCTAAGGTCATGTGGGAGCTTGTTAAAATTGCAGAACCTTGAGTTCCACCTCTCACCTTCTGCACTAGAATCTGAATTTTAAAAGGGCCCTTGGGGATTTGTATACATATTAGAATTTGTTAAGTATTGTTCTAGCAATGGTTCTCAAACTTTAACCTGGATCAGACTCTTTTGGAGGGTTTACTAAAAAAAACTGCAGGGTTCTATCCCTAGAGATTCTGATTCAGTAAGTCTGGGTGCTCTCTGAGAACTTCTGTTTCTCACATGTTCCCAGGTGATGCCAATGCTACTGGTCCAGAGACCACACTGAGAACCTCTACTCCAGGCAGTGCTGTCTGATAGAATTATGATGTGAGCCACATATGTAATTAGAAATTTTCTAGTAGCCACATTTTAAGAGTAAAAAAATGAAATTATTTTTAATATCTTTTTTTAAAAATTTAAATTCAGGTTAGTTAACAAACAGTGTAGTTTTGTCTTCAGGAGTAGAACCTAGTGATTAATCTCTTACATATGACACCCAATGCTCATCCCGAAAAGTGCCATCCTTAATGCCCATCACCCATTTAACCCATCCCCCCACCCACCTCTCCTCCAGCAACCCTCAGTTTGTTCTCTGTATTTAATAGTTTCAAAAAAAAAAAAAAAGAGTCTCTTATGGCTTGCCTCCCTGTTTTTAATCTTATTTTTCCTTCCCTTCCCTATGTTCATCTGTTGTGTTTTTCAGATTCCACATATAAGTGAATATCTGTCTGTCTTTGAGTGATTTATTTCGCTGAGCACAATACACTCTAGTTCTATCCATGTTGTTGCAAATGGCAAGATTTCATTCTTTTTCATTGCTGAGTAGTATTCCATTGTATATATGTCATATATAGAGATATATATGATATCTATTTATATCTATCTAATCTCTCTCTCTCTCCACACCACATATTATTTATCCATTCATCAGTCAATGGACATTTGGGCTCTTTCCATACTTGGGCTATTGTTGATAGCACTGCTATAAACATTGGGGTGCACGTGCCCCTTCAAATCAGCATTTTTGTATCCTTTAGATAAGCACATAGTAGTGCAATTGCTGGGTTGTAGGGTAGTTCTGTTTTTAATTTTTTGAGTAACCTCTGTACTGTTTCCAGAGTGGCTGCACCAGTTTGTATTCCCATCAACAGTGCAAAAGAGTTCCCCTTTCTCTGCATCCTTGCCAACATCTGTTGCTTCCTGAGTTTGTTAATTTCAGTCACTCTGACTGGTGTGAGGTGGCATCTCATTGTGGTTTTGGTTTGTGTTTCCCTGATGAGTGATGTTGAGCATCTTTTCATGTGTCTGTTGGCCATCTGGATGTCTTCCTTGGAAAAGTGTCTATTCATATCTTCTGCCCATGTCTTCACTGGATTATTTGTTTTTTGGGTGTTGAGTTTGGCAAGTTCTTTATAGATTTTCAGTACTAACCCTTTGTCCAACATGTCATTTGCAAATATTTTCTCCCATTCTGTCAGTTGCCTTTTAGTTTTGGTGATTGTTTCCTTTGTTGTGCAGAAGCTTTTTATCTTGATGAGGTCCTGCAGCAACTTCTTACTTGACATGTTTCCGGAGGCAAGGGAAATAAAAGCAAAAATATCTTTTATTTAAGGTAATATATCCAAAATGTTGTCATTTCAACATCTGATCAATGTAAAAATTATTAATGAAATATTTTACATTCTTTTTTGGTATTAAATCTTTTAAAAAATCCAGTGTGTACATCTCAATTCAGAGTAGCCATATTTCAAACGTTCAATAGCCATCTGTGGCTACTTAGGGCTACCTTACCAGACAGCATTACCAGTACCTTACCAGTACTAAGACATTGGCTTTCCAGTGTTACTTCAAGGACTGTCACTGTGAAACTTGCACAGACCTCGGGAGAGTTGAGAAATGTAAATTGAGTTTAGTCCATTTAAATGATGCTCCTTTATTCCGAGGTTTCCTTTCCTCCTATTTGCCGTTGAAATGGCCTCTCTTCAGTCCTACTGAATTAGCAACTCTGCTAGGGGGGCCCACCGGATCTGCGTCTTAATAACCCTCGAGGTGTTTTGATGCATGCTAAAGTTTGAAAATCATTGCTTTAATGGAATGATGACAAAATAAGGGGTAGGTTTTAATTATTTTTTATAACTGTAATTGGCAAAACAAGAAATTGGCAACTTTATGATAGTCCCTCAATTAAAACATGTATTTTTTGTTAGTTCATGGAATCTGAAAGTCAGAAACCAATGTACTGGAGGTCAGTTAAATAATATTTTGTGCTGCTGTGGATAATAAATAGTTCAAAATTAGGAAAAGGCCAGGAAAATGATTGTGTATATAAGCATACAAATGAGTCCCAGAAAGTCAATGCTTGATTCTCATTAGTAACACCTTCATGCAATTACTGCTGGAAAATAAATACACTCACTAAACAACACTTACAAAGAAAATACACATTTCCTATGCAAAATAGTGAAATTAGAAGAAAAATCCCATAAATATTGATGATCTCATTCTCTCCTTCTCTGGTAATTAGTCAGTATTTGGCTTTTATTGCAACAAAAATTGTTCTACAAAAATTATAATATCTGATCCTTAAAAAATCAGGACACAAAACATTTACCAATTGTATATTTCCTTTTAGAAACCTTACTAAATAAAGCATAGTGTTAGCATATTATATTTGGTTCCTGCAGCCAACTGAGGGCTGGGACAATATTGAAATGAAATAGAGTAGGTGAAATATGAAAAATAATGGAAGGAATTAAGCATGAATGATTAGACAAGTAGAACCAAAAGAAAATCTAATAACCTTCAGAAACATGGACATATGCTCAGGAGACTCAGAATCTCAGACCTGGGTTCAGTTTCTGTCTCTATATTTGATGTTAATCATTCTATTCTAAGGCTCAATTTTCTTAAATATACATGAATTGCAATGGCATATTATATCAAGATTGTTGATTAGTGAACCAATGTGGTTTTTTTTTTTTTTTTTTGTAACCCAATGTTCTTAAAATTTTTTAGATCCCTGAGGAAAATGGGAAAATGGGCTTAAGAAGTCCAAAGCATTATTATTTCCCTTTTACAAGAAGTTCCTGTTAGGCCTAATCCAGAGGAAATTCAGGGATATAAAGAGAAAAGATGAGATAAAAATGACTGGTTCTATTGTTCTCTATGAATAAGGTACCTACCTCTACTTAATGCTAAAATTAGAAATCTCCTTTGTAGTTTGGAGGTCTAATAGGCCTCTGGGTTTGGTGCGTGGGTCTGTTTTTAGACTTTAAAGCTGAAGCCAAGTGGATCTTTATTCCTTTGGAGACCATAAAGCTGTGCTGTCCAGTGTGTAGTCACAAGCCACATGGGGCCGTTGAGCACTTGAAATGAGGCTAGTCCTAAAGTATAAGAGACTCTTAAAAACTGAGAACAAACTGAGGGTTGATGGGGGGTGGGAGGGAGGGGAGGGTGGTTGATGGGTATTGAGGAGGGCACCTTTTGGGATGAGCACTGGGTGTTGTATGGAAACCAATTTGACAATAAACTTCATATATTGAAAAAAATAAAAAAAATAAAAAAAATAAAAAGAAATGAGGCTAGTCCTGATGGAGATGTGTTTTAAGTGTAAAATACACACTTAATTTTGAAAATTTAGTATGAGAAAGAATGTAAAGTGTCTCATTAATAACTTTAAAAATATTGCTCAGATGTTGAAATGAGGCTACTGCAAGTTTAAAATTACATCTTTGGCCTATGCTATATTTCTGTTGGACAGCACTGCCATAGAGTGATATTTCTTGAGTATTATGAGTGCTGTTAAGAATTTAAGGAATATGCCATAATTTTCTACCATGCTTTGAGTGACTGAAAACCTACACTGTTTAACTGAAACCTGTTACTAAATATAGAGGGGTTGTGCATAAGATAGAAAGCTCAGGTTCCGGGACTCCCTTTTACAGGTGTGAAAGAAAAAACTGAAATAATTATTCTTCTAATTCAGGAAAAAAATAGTTTTGTCTGAAAAATTCAGGTAATCAAGGCAAATGTCAAATGTTTTTAATCTCATTTTTTACTATAAGATATAGTGGCATACCAAAGAATGTATGAAAATATATGTGTACAGTTTAAATTCTTTTTTTTTAATATTTTATTTTATTTTGAGAGAGAGATAGAAAGCAAGTGGGGGAGGGGCCGAGAGAGTGGGAGACAGAATCCCAAGCAGGCTCTGTGCTGTCAGTGCAGAGCCCAACGTGGGGCTCAAACTCATGAACCGTGAGATCATGGCCCTGAGCTGAAGTCAAGAGTCAGACACTTAACCGACTAAGCCAACCCGGTGCCCACCCTTATCTGTGTACAGTTTGAAGAAAACTAGAACAGATTCCTCTGTATCTAGTACCCAGTCTGAGAAATAGAACATTACCGTAACCTAGAAATACCCATGGTGTCCTGCTTCTCCTCTGGCAGTATCTGCAATTCTGACTTTGTTAATCCTTTCCTTGCTTTTCTTTGTGGTCACCGCTGACTATTTATATGTTCCCTGAACATTATATTGTTGAGTTCATACTATTTAAAAATTTTACATAAGTAAAAACATAGCATACAGATTCTTCCGTGTCTTGCTTCTTTAAACGTTTTATTTATTTTTGAGATCCATTCGTGTGGGTTTGTAGCTGTAGTAAACTAATTTTTATTGCTGTATGGCATTTGATTATAAAAGTGTACCACAACTTACTGATCTCGTCTGCTGAATATATTGAAGTTGTTTTCCAGTTTTCACTGCAATAAACAATGCTGTTATACATATCCTTCTACATGTCTCCTACACACCTACAGATTTCTCTGGGATACACACTTCTGAGTGTGAACATGAGATCATAGAGTACATATGCATGCTTAATGTTACTAGGAAATGCCTAGCTATTTTCCAAAAGCATACCAATTTCCTTTCTTGCCAGCAGAGTACGAACATTCTTATTCTCATTCTTGTAAAGGGCTGGAACAGTTTTGGAACAGTCTTCTCCTGGTTTGAAATTCCATGATTTGCAAGGAAGGAACACCTTTTCTTGTGTTTATGGGCTATTTGTGCTCCATTATTCTATTTGGTTGTTTGTCATTCTTGCTGATTTGTAGAAATTTTAATATATATTTTGCATTATGATGCTTAATGTGTTACAGTTTTCTTCTCTCAGTTGGGCTTGTCTTTTCACCTTTTATAATGCTTTTCAATCAACAGAAGACATTCATTTCCATGCAGTGAGTGTTTTCCTTTAGATTTTGAACTTTTTATGTCTAGTTTAAGACTTCTCCCTACTTGAGACCATAAAGATGTTTGACTACATTGTCTTCTAAAAGGTTTATAGAGTTACCGAGTTACCTTTCACATTTAAGTTTTTAACTTACCTGGAACTGATTTTTATTTATGTATGAAGTAGGAGTTTAATTGTTTCATACAGATAACAAACTGCTCCACCACTGTTTACTGAAAAAAATCCATCATTTTGCACTGATCTGCACTAGCACCTCTGTCATATATTAAATGGCAGTTTACGTGCGGTTTGTTTCTGGACTCTTTATGCTGTTGCGTTGGTCTAAGATTCTAACCCCCCTGGATTCTTAAAAATTATATGCCACATTGTATAGCTCTTCATTCATTAAAGTCTTCTTTAGTATCTGTCAATAAAAATTTGCACTTTTTCCCTTAAAGATCTTGCACATCCATTGTTAGATTTATTTCTAAGCATGTTGTAGTTTTAATACTGTGAGAAATGACACATTTAAAATTTTTTTCCTGCCTATTACTGGTATATAGAAATACAATAGAATTTGCATAATGGTTTTACACTTAGCATATACACTGAATTTTTTATTTTTATAGCTTGTATTTGTAGACAGTCACATCATTTTCAAATAATGAGAGATTTGTTTTTTCTTTCTGAATCCTTATACCTTATTTCTTTTTCTTGCTTTATTGGTCTGGTCTGGACCTCCAATTTAATTTTGCACAGAAGTGGGGAAGGTAGGTAAACTTACCTTATTCGTGGTTAAGTGGAATGCTTTGAAAAAAATTTAAAATTGAATATGTTGTTTGCTATAATTTTGAAGGTAGATATTCTGTATCAGATTAAGGGAATTCATTTTAATTCATGATTTACTAAACAATTTTACTATTTAGGAATATTGAATTTATCATGTGCATTTTATGCATTTGTTGAGATAGTCATAGTTTTCTCCTTCCATAGATTAATGTAGCCAATAACATTACTTATTTTTCCTTCTTTAATTCATTTTTATTCCTGAATAAAACCACTTGCTCATTTGTGTGTGTGTGTATTTTTTTTATTATTAAAATTTTTTTAAAAACATTTATTATTGAGAGACAGAGACAGAGCATGAGCATGGGATGGGCAGAGAGAGAGGGAGACACAGAGTCCCAAGCAGGCTCCAGGCTCTGAGCTGTCAGCACAGAGCCCGACGCGGGGCTCCAACTCATGAACCGTGAGATCGTGAGCTGAGCTGAAGTCGGACGCGTAACTGACTGAGCCACCCAGGCACCCCAAGAACCAACTTTTGATAAATCTTTCATTTTCTATGTACTTAGTTTTCTCCTAGCTTTATTATTTCCTTTCTTATCTTTTCTTTGTTTTTTTTTTTCCTGTCCTTTTACAAACTTTTTAAGATAGGCATAGTTTTCATTTTTTTTTAGATTAAGAAAAATTTTAAAGTAGGGGCTCCTGCAGCGGCTCAGTCAGTTAAGGGTCTAACGTCAACTCAGGTCATGATCTCACGGTTCGTGAATTTGAGCCCCACGTCGGGCCCTGTGCTGACAGCTCAGAGCCTGGAGCCTCCTTCAGATTCTTTATCTCCCTCTCCCTCTGCCCTTCACCTGCTTGTGCTCTGTTTCTCTCTCCCTCAAAAATAAATAAGAGAGACAGAGACAGAGAGACAGAGCATGAGCAGGAGAGGGGCAGAGAGAGGGAGACACAGAAATCTGAAGCAGGCTTCAGGCTCCAGGCTCCAAGCTGTCAGCACAGAGCCCAACATGGGGCTCAAACTCACGAACTGTGAGATCATGACCTGAGTTGAAGTCAGATGCTCAACTGACTGAGCCACCCAGATGCCCCCACACACAAAAAATTTTTTTAAGTAATCTTTATACCCAACTTGGGGTTCAAACTTACAACCCCGAGATCAAGAGTCGCATTCTCTATGGACTGAGCCAGACAGGTGCTCCAGTTTTCATTATTTTTTAGCTTTTCTTATTTTCTATTTTAAGTTTAAAGCTGAATATTTTCCTCTAAGTTTCTTTAGCTCCATAATATAATAATTTGTATGTTACCAATATTTTGATATGTAATATTTTGTTTGTTATTCAGTTCTAAAGGTTTTCTGATGCCATTGTAATTTCTTCTTTGATCCTTGAGTAATTTAAAAGGTTGTTTCTTAATTTCCAAACATATAGGAATTTTTATAATTATGTGTTTTTGGTTGCAAATCCATTGTGGTTGGGGAATGTCATCTGTATGATACTATTTGGGGGTGGGGTAGATTTGTTGAAACTTTTTTGAAAACAGCATTTGACTAAAATGTTTCAAGAAAGTTTGGAAAGAATGTACATTATGAGCCCTTAAGTGTAGTTTTCATATGTATTCATTAGTTTAAATTTATTCATTGTGTTGCTTAAGTTTTCTATAAAACTACTGATTTTTATGTTGATATCTCAACAGTCAGTTGTTGAGAAAGTGTGTTGAAATCTTTCAGTATGGTGGAGGATTTGTCAATTTTCCTTGCTTTGTGTATTTCAGGGCTTTAACTAGTTGTAGGCAACTCAGAATTGATATCTTCCAAGTGAATCAAATTTCCAACCATTATATAATTTTTGTTTTTGTGTCTAAAAAGTGTGTCTATAAATGTATTCATCCATGGAACTGGCTACATCAGATTTCTTTTGTTTGGTATTTACCTTGTATATCCTTCTGTATCTTTTTACTTTTATATTCTCAGTCTGTGTTTTTCAGCTTTAACCATTTCCCTTATAAATAGCATAAAGAAAGATCTAAAAAAGTTTAGCATCTTTGTCTTTTAACTGAAGCAATTAATCTGCTTATATTTGATGTAATTTCAGAATATTTAGATTTATTTTTATTGTCTTCTACATTTCCATTTGTCCTACCTTTTCTATACTAATGTTCTGTATCTGATAATTTAAGAATTTGAAGTGTTTTGGGTTCGATTGTGCTAACTTTTGTTTCTGTTGGCTCTTACTCATTGCTTTGACTCTTTGTTTAGTAATTTTGACCCTTACATTCTTGAGTTTTCCTTGGAAAATTATCCACTGAGATTATTTGTATCCTAGAGTGAAAGAGACAATTTCCTACAAAGGATTTTCATTTGCCTTTGTTAGACACCCTGGGGCATTACTAGTCTAGGACCACTTTGAATAAAATTGACAGGTTTTATTTAGGTTGCTTCAAAAGTGAAAATTTGTTGTGCAAACTTGTGGGAGGGTAGTTTGTGGTTATAAATTCTCAGGATATAATTTCCCCCACTCTACTCACTGCCAAGTTTTGAGACTGCTAGTTTTCCATGCAATCTTTTCAGAGGGGTGGTGGAAATGGGTAGTTTATTTTAGTTCCCTCTTTAGCTGAGTTTCTGTGTTTGGGCCCCAGTTTTATGAGGGTTCTAATATAACACACTCCGACGTGGGTGGTCCCAGGGTTTTGTTTTCTGTTTCCAGAGCACAAAAATCTGTGCTCAAGTTCATTGGGTTCAGCAAATGCTGAGGGTAGAGTTGATTGAGTAATGCCTTTCTAGATATTCCTTACTCTTTTGCTTTCATATGGATGCATTCAAGATGTTCTTATATTATATCCAGCATTTTTAGTCACTTCCAGGAAGGGTTGGTACTGATACTTAGTCTGATATGTTGCCAGAAATTCAATTATCTTTTTTGAGTTAGAATTATGCAGATAAATTCTCACTTTTGATAAAGGTTTGCTTATCAATTATGGATTTGTGGAAGGTCATCTTGGTAGGTAGAGTTTACATAATCATTGACTCCCTTCATTCCTTGAACTTCCAGGTATAGCTGGCAAGGGAAGGAAAGGCAAGGGCAATTTAAAAAGACATGATATATAATTCCATACAGTTTGAGAGGAAAGTGTGGAGAGGAAACTATCAACCCTCTGTTTAATAAATATTAAATCATTTATGCTAGTCCTTCACCCATGTTATCTCACTATGATACTCTTATAAGGCAGACATAATTATGGATCATTTTACAGATGACATGGCAGCTAATATTAGTGTTTACTATGTGTTAGGTCATTGCCAAGTAACTTACATGCATTTTTTTCAGTTAGCACCATTTTATAGATGAGGAGACAGAGGTTTAGAGAATTACTTGCTCAGTGTTACGCAGCCATGAACCAAATACCCGGAAAGTCCGTTTAGATAATGGTATTTGTACTATTCAGAATCTCACCTGCTTTGCCTCCTTATGTCTTCAACAGAATAGCACTAAAGTATTAACAACAACTAATCCCTATTATGCACCAGATACTCTTCTAATGGCTTTATGTGTATTACTCATTTATTCCTAATAACAAATCTGTAGAGTGGGTCTTATTATCATCTTCATTCTAAAAATAAGGAAATTGGAGTTTAGAGAGTTTAAGTAACTTGCTCAAGGTCATACAACTAATAAATGAGGAAGTGGATATTTGAGCTCAGGTGATCTGTGCCCATTGTCTGTGCTCTTGAGTACCATGCTAGACTGCCTCTCAAAATGTGACCCAAGACTTTGAGAATGGAAAGGAGATTTTACTTTCCAAGAACATCAATATTTCTTGCTAACAAGTAGCCCAAACATATTCACTGGAATCAGGGGGTGATTAAATAAGTGAGAAGATAAGGAAAAGACTGGTATCGTGTTTTAGAACTCTTGATCTGAGAGTGAATTATGGAATGGGAAGGCCATCTGCCACTGCCAAGATTGATAACCAGTGAGAAAACTGTTGTGTTGGGGAGAACAAGTGCACAGAAATGAAGAGATCATTGGAGAAAAACAGCTCTCCTGAGACCCACTGTCAATTTCTTCTTGTACTTGCATTTAGCCAATTGAAAATTATCCAGTGAAACAGGAAAGAGTTACTGGAACTCTGGGGTATGTTACCAATCTTAGAAGTAGCATTCATAAGCTACTCTTTCATCCACTGAGACTGAGGGCCCAAAGAATTACCAATGGGTTAAAATATTTTGCAATCTGTTTATGACACCGTTAAATATAAGTGGTTCTGTTTGCCTGGCTTAAATACTCATTTACTTTGTGAGAGTGAGCAACTGGGAATTTTAGCATTCATGCTTTCAATTATTTTGGTGAAATTTTATACCAAAGGAAGAAATATAATGACTTGCTCTAAATAAAAAATTTATTTCTCCCCAAATAATAAACCCAAAACTTGAACCATAGAAGCCTTTTCTAGAGGAAACTGAAAGAGTATTTTTTCTTCCATAGTTGGCACTTTCATTTAGCCTTCCAGTAGATGTGATTAATATATAGGGGGATCTCAACTTGAGCCTGAGCTGGGGTTTGACTATGTGTGGATATGTCTGGTAGATGCATGGGACAACACCTTAAGGCTGTATGAAAGGGGGGTGGGGAGCTACCCAGGGGGAGAACTCATTTTAAAGAAAGGAGGAGCCAGGCACACCTGGCCCAGTGATAGAGTTAATCTGCTTCCTGTGGGGGAACATGTTGCCTATAAAAGTCAAAACACAAACAAAACCTAAAATTCTTTTTTTTCCCCATTTCTATTTATTTCTCTATTACATTTTTATTTTAATTTCAGTATTGTTAACACACAGCATTATATTAGTTTCAGGTGTACAATATAGTGAAAAACCTAAAATTCTGTATGGCTCAGTCACACAAACATCACTATGTTGGAACTTTTGAACAGGTTGTAATGTCAGCGTTCATCAACATCACGCAGGTGTTGGGCATCATCCAGATCCCACTGCACATCTCTGGTTCCTCTGGTGGCAGAAGAGCAGCAGTGTGGTCTGGCAGAGAGTGCAAGCCTGGTGACATGGCAGTCATGCCTGGTGACATAGTAGTCTTACCTGATGACGTGGCAGTCGTGCCTGGTGACCTGAAAGTACCCAGAGAGGGCCACAGCAGATTCTCAGATTATTCATGAGCATGCCTGAGTTCCAGAAGCACCTGACTTTGGGGAACACTTGTACTTCCAGAAGCACTTGAGAAATTGTATAGGTTGTTGAGGTCCTGCCGGGTGGACCCAAGGACCATAGAATTTTAGTTCTAATCATTAGTATGATTCCGTTTATATTCACAGGTTGATGGGGCCTGGGGGAGCTCAGGTTGCAGTCTTATTTCACAAGAAAATTTTTCAGCACAACTAGAGGCCACCAAACAAATACAGTCATGCTGCTGAGCATATGGATGCCATAGGATTTGTTATCCTTAAAGAGCTTTCTAAAATAGGCAAAGGTGATCAAAAGCTACAAACTTCCAGTTATAAGATAAGCAAGTTCGGGATGTCATGTACAGCATGGTGACTATAGTCCACAGTACAGTATTGCATAGTAGAAAGCTGATGCTTACTTAAAAAGAAAAAGGGGGCTCCTCGCTGGCTCAGTTGGTAGAACATCCAGCGCTTGATCTTGGGGTTGTAAGCTTGAGCCCCATGTCGGACATAGAGATTTCTTTAAAAAAAAGAAGTTGTGAAGAGAGTAGACCTTAAAAATTCTCCTTATGAAAAAATATTTGTAACTATGTAAGGTGATAGATGTTAACTAAACTATGGTGGTAATTATTTTGCAATATATACATGTATCAAATCATTATGTTGCACACCTAAAACTAATACAGTGGCATATGTCAGTTACGTCTCAATAGAACTAGAAAAAAAGGGCTTTCTAAGCATGCATTAATTGACACATCACTGATTTGAAGTGTGGCATTGTTATATATATTCTTAGGCTTTGTGAGAATAGAATCAGAATATAAGAGTAAGTTAAAGACTTAATGATCCTGTAATATTTGGATTTTATTACTTTTCATCTCATATTGGGTAGAGAAGGCTTTGAGGAAGAAGGGCTAATCGTCAACAGTTAGAAAAAGAATTAATGGGATGCCTGGGTGGGTCAGTGGGTTGAGAGTCCAACTCTTGATTTGGGCTCAGGTCATGATCCCAGAGTGGTGGAATTGAGCCCTGCATGGGCCTCTGTGCTGAGTGTGGAGCCTGCTTAATATTCTCTCTCTTTCTCTCTCTCTCTTTCTCTTTGCCACTCTCTTCAATTTGTGCTCTCTCTCTCTCTAAATAAAAAAAAAAAAAGAAAAAGAATTTGTAGTTTTAAAATTTCCACTGATGAAATAGATAGTTCTTTCCTTTAAAAAAATTTTTTTATGGGGCGCCTGGCTGGCTCAGTCGGTTAAGCGTCCGACTTCAGCTCAGGTCACGATCTCATGGTCCGTGAGTTCGAGCCCCGCGTCGGGCTCTGGGCTGATGGCTCGGAGCCTGGAGCCTGCTTCTGATTCTGTGTCTCCCTCTCTCTCTGCCCCTCCCCCGTTCATGCTCTCTCTCTGTCTCAAAAATAAATAAACGTTAAAAAAAAATTAAAAAAATTTTTTTTATGTTTTGTTTATTTTTGAGACAGAGAGAGAGAGACAGAGAGTGAGCAGGGGAGGGGCAGAGAGAGAGGGAGACACAGAATCCTAAGCAGGCTCCAGGCTCTGAGCTGTCAGCACAGAGCCTGACCTGGGGCTTGAACTCACAGACTGCGAGATCATGTCCTGAGCCGAAGTTGGATGCTTGCTGACTGAACCATTAATTTACAACTTTCAGGTCACTTAACAATGCTGAAATTTAAAAACAAATTAAGAGGGGTGACTGGGTGACTCAGTAGGTTAAGCATTGACCTCAGCTCAGCTCATGATATCACACTTTGTAAGTTCAAGCCCTGCATCGGGCTCTGTGTTGACAGCTCAGAGCCTGGAGTCTGCTTTGGATTCTGTGTCTCCCCCTCTCTTGGCTCCTCCCCCACTTGCACTCTCTGTCTCTCTCTCAAAAACAAATCAACATTAAAAAAATAATAAAAAAAAATAAAAACAAGTTAAGAGGGCTAAGTGTGAGATCAGAAAAAACCATGAATGTGCTTGACTGCAAAAACATACCATGTGACATTTTTTTGTTAATCTCTCTCCATATTCTTTAAAAAATTTTTTTTTATTTACCTTTGAGACAGAGAGAGAGAGATAGCACAAGAGAGAGCGGGGGGGGGGGGGGGCAGAGAGAGTGGGAGAAGCGGAATCCGAAGCAGGCTCCAGGCTCTGAGCTGTCAGCACAGAGCCCAACACAGGTCTCAAACTCGAGAACCCCAAGATCGTGACCTGAACGAAGTGGGAGCTTACTTGACTGAGCCACCCCGGTGCCCCTTCCATATTCTTATTGTACGTCCATTGCTATTGCAGAAACAAAAGCTCTATAGGTGTGGTATAAACTTTTCTTAGTTATTAGTTTTTGTTAGTGAAATTAGAACATGTCTCATTTCTATTTAATTTTACTTGATTTTATTTGAGCTTTACATAATTACCCAGAGAAATTCTTGTGAGAGTGGACAGGAAGCTCTGGGTGGTCCAGAGGTGACCATTTCTTCTGGGGGAAGCAGGGGGCAGGGAGAAAGGCCACAGTCAATTTTAATGAAGACTGTGGGCAGGATTGGGTTAATCCTAGCCCCATCAGACACTGTAAATTTTTATTTCATTACCATTTGGCTTAACGACTGAAATAATAGAAATAGAAATTTTATGACAAAATGAAATTTACCTGTTGACTATTTTGGTGGAAAATGGAGAATAGACTGCTAATTTAGGAGACTCTGTCTTCATTATTATAAATCATTACAGTAACTTTATAGTCCTATTAGCATTTATGAAGTAGTTACAATGCTAGGATCTATAGCATGATGATTTGAGAACTTGGTGTAAGTCAAGGATGGGTCTGAACTCCGTGCCCTTCAAAAAATGTCACAGCAATATTGTGTAGTTTTCCTCTCTTTATTGTTTTGCTTGTTTTGTACTAGTAATTGCAATTTTGAAATGTTCTTGTATTGCATTACCATACTGACAGTGCTGATTGAAAGCTATGTTGGAAGTTTTGGGAAAGGTTTGGTAGAGGGAATGTACCTTTTCACTTTTCTACTTTATTCCACACAGATTTTTTGGGAAAAGCTCAAGAAAATTACCTACTTGGGTTTCTTTTTTTTCTTAAAAATTTTTTTAACGTTTATTCATTTTTGAAAGACAGAGACAGAATGCGAGCAGGGGAAGGGCAGAGAGAGAGAGAGAGAGAGAGAGACAGAATCTGAAGCAGGCTCCAGGCTCCAAGCTGTCAGCACAGAGCCTGATGTGGGGCTCGAACCCATGAACCCTGAGATCATGACCTGAGCCGAAGTTGGACACTTAACCGACTAAGCCATCCAGCCGTCCCCCTATTTGGGTTTCTTTAATGTCTATAATCCTCTTTATTTGAAAAGTCTATGAAATATCTATACAACTGTAAACTGTTATTTATCAAGCCTTTATGTCCTGAATTAGAAGGCACTTCTCAATCTTCTTTTTCTCTGTTCCTGCATTTTATAGTCTTAAGCACTTGCTCCTTTATTTAAACAAACAAAAAAACCCAGTTAAACAAAAAAATTTTCCCCTAATTTTCAAAGTAATACATGCTTATTAACATAACGGTGAAACGCATCACCCGTAGTGCCATTTCCCAGCGATAAGAGCGATGACTTTGATTTCTTTCTTTCTAGACCGATGTGGATGTACAACTTTTGGTTTTGTTTCTAAATATTGTCATTGTAAGGGATTTATGAGCAGGTACTGGCTCCCTACCGGTTCAGTGTTGTTTTATTAGAAATGGGTCTTACCTCTTAAAAACTGAAAACAAACTGAGGGTTGATGGGGGGTGGGTGTTGGGTGTTGGGGAAGGCGCCTGTTGGGATGAGCCCTGGGTGTTGTATGGAAACCAATTTGACAACAAATTTCATATTTAAGAAAAATAAATCTGTAAAAAAAATGGGTCTTACATTTCATTGGTTTATTTACTTCTAAGACCTACTCAGAGAAGTGGAGTCTAATTATTATAGGCTCGTCTCCTTTCTTATGCTTAGGAAGATAAACCTGAACTAATAATAGGAATCAAAACATTCCTTTAGCCAAGTCATGCTGATACATAAAAGTTTTCTGTAATTTATTTACTGAAAGCAGAGCATTATAAACTAAAACATGTTCATTATGACTAATGGTCTTTTCCTAAGGCAAGATAATCACAACAGTATTCTTAAGGAAATTCTCTATATAATTGGGGTCAAGCTCATATATAGTTTTGTGTCTGTGTTTTCACTCAACGTTGCATTACCAGCATTTTTCATGTCACTAAGTGTTTTACAAAAACATTATTTTTAATGGCTTCATGAAATTTCATTGGATTGGGGATACCATCATTTACTTAACTATTTCTCTATTTTTGGATATTTTGGTTGTTTCCATGTTTAGAAACTTTTTTGCTTTTATAACACTGTGGGGAAAATACTTGTGTATAAACCTTTGACCTTATTTAAGACTATTTCCTTGAGAATATGTGCTTTAAGGATCTAATAACTTCTTAATTGGTCTCCATAACTTCAGAGTCTATTCTCCTGCCTACTGCTGCAAGACGAATTTTCCTCAGACATCAGTCACGTCACCCATCCCATGCTCAGCCCTCAATGACTTCTTGTTGCCTCCAGGAAAAATTCTGTGGATTCTTCAGCTTGGAGATTGGAGTACTTGACAGTCTTGTTCCTTCCAATTTCTATAACCTATGTACCCTAAGTAACTAGGCTCTGTGGGATGATTCTGCTCTTCCGCAGCACCCACCATGAGGACTTTCACTAATTATTTTATTTTTTTTATTCTTAATGTTCATTTATTTTTTTTTTTAATTTTTTTTTCAACGTTTATTTATTTTTGGGACAGAGAGAGACAGAGCATGAACGGGGGAGGGGCAGAGAGATAGGGAGACACAGAATCAGAAACAGGCTCCAGGCTCTGAGCCATCAGCCCAGAGCCCGACGCGGGGCTCGAACTCACGGAGTGCGAGATCGTGACCTGGCTGAAGTCGGACGCTTAACCGACTGCGCCACCCAGGCGCCCCAATGTTCATTTATTTTTGAGACAGCGAGAGAGAGTGCAAGTGGGGAGGGGCAGAGAGAGAGAGGAAGACACAAAATCCGAAATGGGCTCCAGGCTCCAAGCTGTCAGCACAGAGCCCGACGAGGGGCTTAAAGCCACTAGCCGTTAGATCATGACCTGAGCTGAAGTCAGATGCTTAACCTACTGAGCCACCCAGGTGCCTCTCATTAATTATTTTTAACTCTCTCCCTCCCTCCCTGTCTCAACCAAACATAAATTATAACTCCCGACAGCTCCAATAATGTATGGGTTACATTGCCTGTCACAAAATATTTATCCTCAAATTTCTCAGTGCTCTCCCCAAAGGTTCTCTTCTTCCAATAAATCTCCTGTCCCCATCCCCAGCTTTTCTGGTTTTGCTAGTACTCGTGTGTGTGTGCATGTCCATGTATAAATGCATTGTGTAAGGTCTGAAAGGGCACATATGCCAAACTTTACCTATGAGAAAAGGCTCTGGGATAGAATTTATTGACAGGATTAAGGGAAACTTTCACTTTTTACTCTGTATACTTCTGTATGGTTTTGAAAATTTTTACAAGTGTTCATTTATTTCTAACTTAAAAGCAATAAAATTGTATATATTTGTTTTAAAAAAACCTTGCAGGGTTATAAGCTATAATGGAGGTAGGGTTTATGAAATTGCTTTCTAAAGTTTTAAAGCTCAGGGCAAGTGCTAATGTGGTTCCATCCCTAGCTTTGTTCTGATCACCTAGGAAGCACTCTGTGCACACTTCAACTCCTACCTATCTTTCAAAGCCCAGTTCAGTCTTCATCAAAGCCTGCTGAAACCCACAGTTGTTTCTACAAACTTAAATTCCTATGGCATCGACTTCCTTGATCTTCAGTCTGGGGCATATGATGATGGATAAAGAAAGGTATGTTTAGCAGCAATCTAAACCATGAAAAAATGGTTCAGGATAGCTCTCTCTTCATGTTACTCTTTTCTACAATTTTTTTTTTGTGTGTGCTTCATATATAAAGGTTATTTATTTTTGCTTTTTGTGTTTAGTGAGGGGCAATGATTGCAAGTGCACTGACTTCTATGTGATGTTGTAAATGTCACAAGTGCTTCTGGGATTTCTTCATCCAGAATATGAAGGGATTGAATATTAAGGATCTTCCAATGTATCTCTGGTTCAAAAAGATTCTGTTAGATGATATGATCTAACAGATCATATCTGTTAGATCTAACATCATCTGTTAGATGATGTGATTCTGTTAGATGATATGATCTTACCTGATAACTGGCTTAATTTGAAAATGGTTACTTTCTCTTAAAAAATGTCATTTCAAATCTTTTTATATGAAGAGATTAAATAGGACAATTCAAAGTAGTAATCTATTTGGTAGGGTGGGAAGGACATTGAAATGCAAAACACCTGCATTTGAATCCTAACTCCACCATTACTAAATTCTGTTATTTTATTTATTTATTTATTTATTTATTTATTTATTTATTTATTATTTTTAACATTTATTCACCTTTGGAGACAGAGCACAGTGGGGGAGGGGCAGAGGGAGAGGGAGACACAGAATCTGAAGCAAGCTCTAAACTGTCAGCACAGAGCCCGATACGGGGCTTGAACCCACAAACTGTGACATCATGACTTGAGCCAAAGTTGGACACTTACCCGACTGAGCCACCCAGGTGCCCCAAAATTCTGTTATTTTAGACAAATCACTTGACTTCTTTAATCTCAGTTTCCTTATTTATAAAAATGAGGATAATAATCTTTATCTCCCTTAACTATCCATGTGAATGTACCCAAGACAATTCCTGATACACAGTATGCTCTCAGGAAACATTAGTTTCCTTTCTTTTTTCATTAGTAACTTTGATGTGTGAAAGGTGCACCGGGCTCTGTGCTGACAGCTCAGAGCTGGAGCCTGCTTCAGATTCTGTGTCTCCCTCTGTCTGCCCCTCCCTGCTCACACTCCATCTGGCTTTCTCTCAAAAATAAACAAACATTTAAAAAAAAAAGCAGCAAATGCTACTTTATATATTTATGTATCTACAAAGGAAATTCAAAGAGAATGAAGTAGGTGCTTTAAAACTGAGGTGTGGAGAGGTGCCTGGCTGGCTCAGTCAGAAGAGCAGGCATCTCTTGATCTTGGGGTTGTGAGTTTGAGCCCCATTTTGGGTGTAGAGATTACTAAAAAAATAAATAAATAAACTTAAAAACCCTGAGATGTGGTAAGTATGAATATGTGCACAAAGTTTGTGTAACCCTCCTCCAACTGTGTGCTGGAATTGCAGAGCTGCAACAGGCCTGCATATTATTTTCTTTCTTATAGGACTTTAGTCACAGGAGGGTTAGAAAAGTTGAATGCCTCTTTGATGTCATTAAATGAGTTGCTTAAGTAAGTCATATCAAATATGATAGTACCTCAAATACTTTCAGGACTGACATCTGCTGGACACAGTAGACACAATGCCTGTGGCCCACGATAGTTTAGGGGCCCATGATATTTCTTTTAATTTCTTTTAAAATCAGAAGAACAGAGGTGCCTGAGTGGCTCAGTCGGTTAAGCGTCCGACTGGCGCAGGTCATGATCTCGTGGTCTGTGAGTTTGAGCCCCACTTTCGGTTCTGTGCTGACAGCTCGGAGCCTGGAGCCTGCTTCGGATTCTGTGTCTTCCTGTCTCTCTGCCCCTTCCTTGCTCGTGCTCTGCTCTCTCAAAAATAAAAATAAACATTAAAAAAATAAAATCAGAAGAACAAAATGAGCTTTTAGGTCAAAAACTATTTTAATATATAACATTAATATATACATCTTTATACCAATCAATTGAAAAATGTAATAAGTATGTATGTATGTGTGTATAGTGAAGGAAGGAGACCACAAAAGTCATAACATAGTCCTGATGCTATAATGAAGTTTTAGATTTTCTCCCAGGAAACACATCTTCTGAACAGGCTGAGTAGTGTTTGTCTATGCCATTTTCATCCTTTTCTGAGCTGCACCAGGAGAGGAGTCTCATTGGGGTGCTCAGAGACCCATTCTACTGCATGGGTCTTTCCGTTTTTATTCCTGCCCCATATGAAGGTAGGAGATAAACCAAACAGAAAAACAAAACAATAAAAACAGGTATTTATCCCAAGCCTCAGATTCTCCTAATATGAGGTTAGAATCTTAAGAACAGAATCTTCCTTCTTATTCCAGGTTTACATAAATTTAATATATAAAGTCCATGAATATTAGTAAATTTGTAAAGGAAGTTTTTGGGAAAAAAATTCAACAACAAACACACACATATACACCAAGATTGATAATCTAATTTTGGCTGAATAAAAGAACATATGAACTGCTTACAAATAAGATACATAGAGTAGGACTGACCTTCTGAGATATGGAAAAGCAGATACTGTGAGAAGGAAGCTGTGTGGCATAACATCTCCTGCAGAGGACTCATGTAATGTAGGACGTTGGGTCAGTAAATGAGCTGGCCTCAACTCTGCCTCTTAAGAGATCTTTTGGCAGTAGTCAGTGGTGTTGTAATAGTGTTGTATGTGGATAGAGGGTAGCTTCACTTGCGGTGAGCAAAGCATAATGTATAGAGTTGTTGAATCACTATGTTGTACCACTGAAACTAACGTTATAATGTTGTGTATCAATGGTACTTCAACTGAAAAAAATCATTATGCTGCATAAAAGAAACCAGATGTAAAAAAAAGAGAAAGAAAAGGAAAAGGAAAAGAAAAGAAAAGGAAAAGGAAAGAAAAGAAAAGGAAAGAAAAGAAAGGAAAAGAAAAGAAATCTTGTGTTATTAAAGGGTGGGGCAAAGTGGAGACCAGTCACTGTAATTCTGTTTGTTTGTTTTTTTTTTTAAGGCTATTTACTTATTTTGAGAGAGAGAGAGAGTGCAAAGGGAGGAGGAGTAGAGAGAGAATCTTATGCAAGCTCCACACTGTCATCACAGAGCTTGACGCGGGGTTCAATCCCACAAACCATGAGATCATGACCTAAGCCAAGATCAAGAGTCAGACACTCAACCTACTAAGCCATCCAGGCATCCACTGTCAGCGTGGATCTGCGAGTCTGTCTTAATTTGAAAGGCAGCCTTATGTAAAGGGGACTTTAAGGTGGTTGGAGAGGAAAAGGAGAAACTGTTTTCTCTCACCACTGGGTTTATGACCTTCGCTTTTCAGTTTAGATTGATCATTTTGGTTAATAATAATTCATGCTAATAATAAGCAACATATCAGGAGCACTTACTATGTGCCAGACACCGAGCTGAGCACTTCACATGGATTGACTGTTTAATCCTCACTGCAGTCCTATCGGGTAGAAACTATTACCATTCCCATTTTACAGATGAAGAAAAGGAGCTTAAGGAGGTTGAATGACTTATTGGAGTTGTCACAGCCAGCCAAGGGCTCTGATTGGACAACTGGAAACTGCATTCTAACCTCTGCCATTACCAGCACGGAACCCATCTTTGCAGACTATATAATCAAGATGCAAGAGTGTTAGAGTTATGGGCTGAATTGTGCTCCTTTCCAAATTCACATGTTCAAGATGTAAAGATTTCTTCACATGCCTAGTACCTAAGAATGTGACTTTATTTGGAAATAGCATCTTTTAGAGGTAATCAAATGAAAATGAGATCATTATAGTGGACTCTAATCCAGTATGACTGTTGTCTTTATCAAAAAAGGAACTTTGGACACAGAGACTTCCATAGACATAAGATGATGTGAAGAGACAGGGAGAAAACAGCCATCTGCCTCCCAAGGAAAAGATGCCAGGAACAGATCCTTCTCTCACAGCCCTTAGAAGGAAACAACCTGCTAACACCTTGATTTTGGTCTTCTAGTTTCCAGAAAAGGATGCAATAAATTTCTGTTGTTTAATCCACTCAGTCTTTGTGTGGTGCATTATTATGGCAACCCTGGAAGGCTGGTACAGGGGCTAAGACATCTTTTGTATGGACTAGTCCTACAAGAAGATAAGGTCCCAATGCTATTTTGGAGGGCCTGAGCAGACTTCTTATTTTCCTTGTAGGTAGAGAATAATCAAATATAAGTAACAGATATTTTTTTCAAGAATTTTGAACAAACTGAAAATAAATGTAGTCCAAGGATTTGGGGTTAATGGTGTAAGACTCCTGAATGGCTAATTCATGGCAAGTTAAGACTTGGTACACAGTAGAATTAAGTTGTCTTCTGTGCTTTCAAATAAATGACTTCTTTAACATAAGACATTATTATCCAAAATGAATTTTCAACTCAATCCAAATACTTAATGATGGTGGTAACAATGGTAGAGTCATTTGTGCTTAAGGACATTTGGACACCCTTGGGACCGAAAGAAATTAGACTGAGCTGAAGTGTTTTAATCACAATTAAAGATGTATCCAATGACACTTGGTTCAGATTTCATCAGATGCACAGTTATTTTGGCATAAACAATTTAGTGGAAATTATGGTAGGATAAGAAGAAAAAGTTTTTTTTAATTTTTCCAGGCAGATGAATTTAAAAAATTTCTTTGTAAGAGACTTTCTGCAGTATAACTCGTTTGCTCATATTCTTTGTGTATAAATAATTTATTTGCATACTAACAAAGGGAGTGATTTATTTTTCCTAAATTTCTCCCCTTTCTCTTGTAGCACTGGATGTCGTGCTCGCACTACTCTGTTGAGAAAGTCAGTCGTTTGTGTAACTGCCTTCCTGGCACAGTGACTGCCTAGAGAGCTCGCTTGGTTTCTTAGTGTTTCCTTAGAAGCCCTTATTTGATATTTATTTAATTCTGCTAATCTAGAGGCGCTTCAGCAAGCAAAAGTTATCCAGAAGATCAGCTGTTTCTTTCTTTGATGAATGCTTATTGTTTGTAAATGAAATTCATAGGTGAAAACAAATCCTTAAAAAATTATATACTATTATTAGATAATGTTTTTTTTCAAAGGAAACCAGTGATCAGGAGGTATTTTTTCTTTGGTTGTGACTTGAAGACAGTTCAGACATATTTAACTGTAATTTTGGTAGCCACATTTGAGTAGGAAATAGTATACAAGACATTTCATTGCATATGGTAAGTGTATCAGAAATCTCTTTTGTGCCACCTCAGATGCTTTGCCTGTCTTGCTGGAGCTCTGGACGTCTCCCACTGCAGTTACTGGGTGGTGACTGACTTGGTATGGCTCCACGATCTAATAGATGGGAGGGTGCTGATGGGTAATTTATCTTTCTACCCCTTGATGGACTGTTCTGAGGAAAGCTTTCTCTATAGCTTATCCTGGGAGACTCTCTCTTTGTGAAGGGGCTAATTTTGAAAGACAATATCTTGCATTTGCTTCCCAGTCTGACCTGCCTCGGCTCTCTTTTCCATTATCACCCTCACCTGGGATTCCATCTCCTTATGAAGCTTAGAATTTAAGCCTCAACCAGGCTCAATTTTCCAGGGCATTTATTCCAGGACTGTAAAAGTTCTGTAAGTGTTTAGTAAATTGAAATGAAGAAAAAAATAGAGTCTGGGCTAAATGGGGGCTTTTGTTTAATCATTTTCATCTTTCTGTGCTTCAGAAGCGCTTGGTCTGCACCTCTTGACCCAGTCACCTTGTGGATTAGTAGGGGTGGTGCCTGGAAAAAAAACAACCAACATATTAAAGTCTATTTCACTGATAGTAAGGGGTCTACCAGATGAATTGAAGAGAAGTTGCATTTCCAAAAGCCTGTTTTAATAAGGGAAGAGGAAGGGCAAATGATTCAGAGTGAGAATAGTCCAGACTGGGGGCCCGAAGCCCATCTTTCCTCAGAAACACAGTGTACTTCTAGATAAGTCATGGTTGCCTTCTCTAGGTACTTTCCCTGTTAGAAAAACCCCTATGTCATTTCTGGCCTTCATTCTTCCTTAAGAAGAAAACGGAAGTGTTTCTCCAGTGTCTTTTCAATTTCATTGAATTTATGATTGATGTGTATATGAGACTTGAAAGACTGAAAATGTGAAGCTTCTGTTAAAAGGTCAAAAGGAAATTATTATTATTGTTATTTACCACTCTCTTGCCTTTAGTAACTGGGAATTGTTAGAAATTTCATAGTAACTAAGGGAAAATTGTTTCAGACATTCAAGATGTTAAAAAAAAAAAAAGATACACAGCCTCTGTTGTATATTTTAGTGCATGTTGGTACCCAGGGCCAAGACCTTTGTGCTCTTGGGAAGAAATGTAGACATTATTATTACTTTTATTGCTATAACTGTTATTAATAATAAAGAGGGTTGTTACAGAAATGAAAGTAAGGAGGCACCAGCTATGCTGACCTGTATGAAACCTTTTGCAATTTAATGAAAAAAGACAAGAAGAGATAACATTTAGAGTATTATCTATTTTTGTGTGTGTATATGAAATTGGGGTCAAGCAACTATATCTGCAGGTAACATCTTTAAGGACTATGTAATCGATCAAATCCATAGTAAATGAGGAAAATTCTAATTTTGTATAATTTGGCAACTGAAAAGTATGAAAAGGAAAGCTTTGTTGGGAACTTTAAAAAACTCCTGAAAGGTCTGCTTTTATCAAGATACATGTTGGGGAGGTTTATTATAAATCAACTGATCAGACCATGACTCATCTTCAGGGATGTTACTGGAAGTGGCTATTTGGATCTTACCATCACTGGAGGTAATGCTTGATCTTGTCACTGACCATAAAGATGTTTCAAAAGCAGTGACATAAGCTGCACTCAGTAGAACCCACCAAAGCCACTGCAGCAGCAGTGTATTTAAGTGTTTAGTCCAGCAAAGACATGATGTTCATCTTGTCTTTACTTCTGCTGTAAGGGCAGACATGAAGAAACATTCATTGTGGCTAACATAAAGTCATTACAAATGAGGCAAGAGAGCAGTGGAGTGTAAAGCAAGCCGTCAGTCCCTATTAGTGGGAAAATTAAGAGAAGTTGTGGTGCTTCATGTTTGTGGATGTGGAAGGAACAGGATTCACATGTGCATTCATCGCCGCCATTTGTAGACTGGCAGGAATCCTGGACTGGCACGGCTGACCTGGGGTGGGTGTGGGGATTGTGCTTCCAGGCTGCATCAATGTGGGGGGGGGGGGCTTCTAAATGCCATATGTGGGGCAGAGAAGGAGTGTAAGCAATAGGTAACACTAACAGGTTTTGGGTTCAGATAGAGGAGAAAAAAAGTAGAGGAAATAAAATGTAAAGGCTGATCATCCAACCCAGACTCCTCTTCAGTGAAGAAATCCCTTTCGTTGTGTCCTGAAAAAAACCACAGTCAATAGTATAGCGCAGGGAGACCGTAATGTCAGTCTGGGGATTGGCTGCATCAGAATTTTCTAGGGAGCTTTAGAAATACACCGCCCAGATGTTCTGATTCACTAATCTGAAGTAGGATTTGGGATTCTGTATTTCAAAAAAATCTCTCCAAGGGATCCTTCTAGCCAGTCATGTTTGGGAATTCCTGAACTTTATTTAAGCACCAACAGTAACGCTGAGCTCGTTACTATTTCGTTCCTGGTTGACCAATGTGATTATAAGTTGTTATCTTATTTCAGACCCAAATCTGCATCTTCAAAATTTCCACCCATTTTTTTTAATTCTTCCTGGAATTCTTGGAGTAATTTAAAAGTCTTGGGTCAAGTTGGAGAACTTGAATTTGTGATGGACCTCGTCGTCATAGATTTATGATCTTAACCAGCAGCAAGGTAATATTGGAGCAAAGAATATGAATGATGAATCGACTCAGATATGGGGATTGGAAGATCAGCGAACTGAAGAATTTTAGGATGCTGGAGAGGGTAAAGTTGAAATGACCATACATTACCGGGGGACTGTTGAGGCCTTCAGAGCAAGTGTGGACTGGGTATGGGGAGCTGCCAAAGGACTAAGAGGTCAAAGGGTAGACTTGGATGATGGGGGAGATTCAGTATAGGCTGGGCTGGTAGTTAACTAGCCTGCCACTGATTTCCCAGGCCTGGATACAGTAGGTTCTCAATAGGTGTTTATTGACTGACTGACGATGGCAAAAGGCAGATACAGTAGAGAGGTGAGGATGGAAGAAGAAAGTGAGGAGACTGTATCAGAAAATAATTGACTAGAAATCTTAGAGGTGAAAAGTTCTTAGCGGTGGGAAAACCCAAGTTGGGGCTAAAGTGTGATGGAGTTGAAAGTGACAGCAGTTGAGAAAGGTTGTGGTTGTCATCATGGGTGATTCTGTTACTGAGAATTATGGCCAAAGATTGGGGAGAGTAACTGTCACTAAGATGTGAGCAAAGTGTTTGGAGATGATACAGACATGAAATAGAAATGGCAAAGGGCATGAGAAATGGCAGAGAGCATGAAGTGTGAGGGCCTGGCTCTGTCTTATGGGTGAGTTTGGGCATGTCCCACATCCATTCTGGACCTCTGTGTTCTTTTGAGTTAATAACATCTTTTCTACCTCTCGTTCAGAGTTGTTGGAAGCTTATATGAGATACAGTGATAGGTTTGTAAAAGTCACTTTGAAAGGTTAGATGATCTCAAAGGACTGTCCTAGTTTTGAGATCATGCAACATAACTATTCCAGTTAGTTATTACAACATATTGATGTTATGATATGTGACAAAATATGTATGTATGATAAAGCTACAGTTGAACTTGAAAGAAAAATATCTAAAACTAGTACTCTAGCACAAGTAGCCAAACAACAATTAAGCTAAATGACCTCTATCTCTGAAATTAATAGGTCAAGTTTGAGGAAGATGATTCTAATATTTCTTTTTCTTTCATCAAGCACCTGCTGGCACTTTTTGAAAGATCCAGAAATCTACATGTTGGACATGAATCTTGCTGTTGCTGTAAATGCACCTTCCACAACTTGATTTTCTGTAATATCCATTACTCAGGTAAAACTATGTTGCAACTAAATGCTGCTTTGATGCTGATACTTAATTTTCAAATTTATCACAATTAGTTATAATTCTATAACTCTATAAATTCTAGTGAGTAGGCAGTTTTCCATAATGTTTCTTTACATCTCTCTCTCTCTTTTTTAAAAGTAAGCTCTATGCCCAATATGGGGCTTGAACTCACGACCTCCAGATCAAGAGTCGCATGCTCTACCAACTGAGCCAGCCAGGTGCCCCTATGTATCTCTTGAACCATGGCTCCTCTTTTGACTTCGGAATATTCAAAACTCTGCACCCAATCTAGGAGGAAGATTGCAGTTAAAAAGATGAGTCTATACAGTTCTTACATTGGCTTTACTTTCTACATTATTGTTTCTGCTGTGGAGCACAATCTCAAAGTCTCACGTATATCCAAAGTTGGATTCAGGTATGGTTTCTATTAAGTGGTCTCTTGCCCCTCATTTCTAACACAGTATTTGCAGCTAGTCCTTTAGGACGTTCAAAAGCTTAAAATATGTTCTTTTGGTAAAAGAAGGGGATATTCCCAGATTCATAGTGTTCTTCCTTGAAGTGTACTTGAGAGAAACTGGAAGTCCATTTCCAGGAGTCTAGTCTGTGGCAGAGGCATTATTTATGGCCTAAGAACATCATAAATACTGTAGGTTCTTTATATAAACCTTTACTGAGTGGTGTTGGTTCTAAGAAGTAGAGGCTAGAGGTGAAGAGAGGAAAAACATTCTTCTGAGAAGGATGAGGTCACTGTTCCAGCATTTGGAAGGGTTTTTTATCAATTTACAACTAACGCATGTCTAATGATAATTACCATGCACATGTATTACTCTTAGCAAAATAAGATACAAAGCAAGGGGCTGCGAGTTATTCCAAATTCTCTTGCTAAAGAAATAACGAATACAGAAAACTCAGGGGAACCTTGTACCTAACAGATGAACCTATTTGGTTCAGCTAGATTTCCCAGAACAGAACTGGGAGAACTGTTTTCTTTGCTTTGAATTACAGAGATTGAAAGTGGAATGATGTACATAGTGGCTTGCAGAAAAGGAGACTAACCAATGGAGAGATGGTTTTAGAACAGTAGAATGGGAATATTTTATATTACTTTGGCATTTTTCCTGGGCCCCCCATTGCTGTAATATGACTGCACTATTTCCTTATTCTGTTTTGCTCAAAGTTTTGCCTACTATATATTATGGATTAAATAGTGTCTCCCAAAAAGGATTTGTTGAAGTCCTAACCCCCAGGTCCTCAGAATATTTGGAAATAGGTTCTTTGTAGAGGTAACTGAGTTAAAATGAGATCATTAGACTGGGCCCTAATCCAATATGACAAATGTCCCTATGTAAAAGAAATTTGGACACAGAGATAGGCATGCATGGAGGGAAGATGATGTAAATCCATACAGGAGAAAACGGCTATGTGAAGATGGGGGCAGAAATTGGAGTTAGGAAGCCATAAGCCAAGGAATGCCTGGGGCCACCAGAAACTAGGAGAGCCATGGAACAGATTCTTCCTCATAGCTCTTAGGAGGAACCAATCCTGTTGACACTTTGATTTTGGACTTGTAGCCTTCAGAACTATGAGACAATAGGCCACTCAGTTTATGGTACCTTGTTATGGCAGCCCTAGGTAATTAATACACTCTACTTACACCAAACCTAGGAACTTTTCATGTTTCCTCCAGTCCTTTGCTGTCTATTGAGAAGTAAAATTTCAGACTCCCTAAAATGTCCTTAACTCTATCCTCCACCCAGTTTCCTCTGCACAGCTGTAGATGAATGGTAGGTAAATATAGTCCTCGTTGGGAGGATTCTTACTTGTCCAGAAAGGTTGAACTGTGTAAGTGACATGAATTGTAATGCAGATTACTTCATGTCAGGACCACTAAAACCTTGAACCTTAAGCATCTCCCAGATAAAGGAATATTGACAGATCTTAACTATGGAGACGGTGTTGTGATAATAACCAATTCAACGCAGAATATTGCTTTTTTCCAAGGAAGATTCAAGTAGGGAGTCAATAACATGAACTTTCACATCAGCTAGTCCAAGATGAAATACTAGCATGGGCATCGATTAATCAAGATGGTCTTGTCCCTTGTGTTCTTGTCTTGGGAAAGAACTTAGTTCAGTATCTTTAAGATTTATTCACCTTGTATTTGCACTGATCACATTCATTGAACTGCAGACTGGAGCCAAGAACTATATTTTGAAGCTGAGCTGGTGATAGGCAGTCTGTCTCAGTCCTTGGAGTAAATCCAGCCATCTTAAATATTGAAGTGTTACTTTATGATGCCCTGGAGACATTTTCATCATGCCATATTCTTTGTGATCTGCTGAGACCAACCACTGAATTTGAATGCTTTTCCAAGACAGGTAGATTCTCTCAGTAAAAATTACTTAAAAAGCTGGTGTGAATGACTGATAGAAAAATACCTATCTGGACATTTAAGAAATATAAATAAAATATACCTGGTGGAAAGAAAAAATTATTTTGACTTAACACGTGTATAATTATGTCCCTACCCGTATTCGTACACAGATTTTCTTTGAGTCCAGTTTATGCACCTATAGAGAAAGGACTGGAGCTTTAAAAACTCATTTGCATGTTCATGAGTACTTTACTTTATATCGTCATGGTCCTTTACCAGTTAGATACTGTTAATTACCACTGCTACTACTCCTAACATTAGCATTTAGTGGGTATTTACTGAGTAACAGGCAATGTGATAATTGCTCTTTCTACATAGTCCCTTTTAATTCCTTTGACAACCCTATGAAGTATATCTCTTTGTCTCCATTTTACAGACTAGGAAACCAAGTCTTAGCAATATTAAGTAGCTTGGACAAGGTCACACGGTGAGTGATGATGCAGGGATTAGAGATCCAGATCTTTCTGATCCCAAAGCTTGTATTCTTATCCACTTTGCACTTCAATCTCAAGTGTACTGTTAAGTACAAAACCTCTTATTGGTAAAGGCTCAACTCTGACAGTCCACTTTCAATTGGCAGAGATCAGTTCAGAGCTGACATGTGTACAAGGAAGTAGCAGGATGCCTCAGGGACTGAGTAATGCAAAAGCAGCACCAATGGAGAGAAAAGCCATTCCTGGCACTAAACAGCCAGCAACAGCACCTTTAAATAAACGTAATGGACACCATATGCTAACTAACTTGGATGTAAATTAGACAATAAAAAAATTTTTTTTAAAGGAAAAAAAAAAGGAAACGTAATGGGGACTCAGTCCCTTGTGTATACCACATGTAGCCATAGCCAGTGACTGAGAATCTTGTGTAATGAGGGTACAATTCAGGAGGTGACCATCCAATGCAACACTACAAGGGACAGGAACATTCAGAGTGTGCAGAACAGGTAGAGGAAGGCTAGAAAACTTGGGTGACTGAGAAGAAGAAATGGGTGGGATGGAAATGGAAATAACTCTTGGCCAAGAAAAGGAATTATAAGAAACCCATATGTATTTTAAAACATGGCCATGAGTCCTTTGATGCCCTTCTTATGAAGACATAGGGGTCTATGCCTCTTCTGTTGAATTGGGACAGGCTTGTGACTGCTTTGGCCAAAAGAATATTATGGAAGTGATGCTATGTCACTTCTGAGGCTAGGTCACAAAAGACATGGAACTTCTACCTCTCACTCTTGAGCCCTGAGACTCTAGGCAAGAAGTCCTATTACCCTGAAGCTGCCATACTGGCAGGGTCATGTTCAGGTGCTCTGGCTGATAGTCCCGGTGTTACAGCCACTTGCCTTCCCCTATAAGGTGCCAGACATGTGATTGAGGCCATCAGTCAGCTGAATGCAGCAGCATGATCACCATCAACATCATGTGGAATAGGTGAATCACCCAGCTGAGCCCAGCCCAAATTCCTGATAGACAAAATCATCAACAACAGATAAGTGGAATCCCTAAGTATGAATTCATAGTTTGTTAACCATTTCTATTCATTGACCTGGCAGAATAATTGCATGTGGAACTTTGGGGCAGATGTCGAACGACAGAGGTCTCCATTGTGAGTGGGATTATGAGATCTCAGAATATATGCACAGTTGTATGGAATGACACTGGTTATATGGGAAAGCAATCTGCCTGGAGAAGGAATGGATTGTGAAGATTGTGTCTCAAGTACTGGGCTAGATCTTTGTGGTTTGGATTCTAGTTTTAGGTCTCCTACTGACACACTGCCAGAACTTGGGCAAGTTCTACAGCCTTGTTAATACTTGCTAATAATACCTGCTGTACTTACCACCTAGGGAATGAAATGTGGCCTTGAGAAAAACATGAGCTAGTATGTGTGAAAGTAATTTACAAAAGGAAGCGCTACAAAAATGTATTACTTCTTTGTTCATTTGTAGATCTTCACTGATACTGCTGCTCAGCACTTATCACACTGTATTCTCTACTCCTTGTACCTAGAATAGTACAAAGCTCAGAATAAGTGCTTAATGAATATTTGTTGTAAGGCTTCTTAGACTTAATGCTAGATAAGGCAGACTGGAGAAAATTTAGTTGGACACTAGTGCAGATTTTTTTTTTTTTTGTAATGTTTGTGGTATAAAAAACATTAGAGATAAACCATTCCCATCCATCTTAATTTTCTAATGCACTCAATAGAATACCATATGTTTGAGCTTGACAAATATTAGTAAAAAGTCAAATGAGATCTGTCATCCAGAGGTTGTAGTAGGTATAATACTTACCAGTTCTGTCTTAAAGTAGAAAGAAGCATGGTAGGAGAGAAGGATAAAAGGAAGACATAAAGAGGTGCATCATCTCAATGGTTAATAAGACAGCATTGTCCAGATGTTTATGGCCTGGAAACCAGCCTGCTAGAAGCACTGAGTGTCCTTTACTGACAGGGAAATGCCTGCATGCCCTGAAGGGTTACAGAGGAAGTTCCCAGGCTGGTACTGCCCTAGTTCAGTTAAACAATCACTGTGAGCCTCTTCTGTTCCAGACCCTGCTCTGGCTGCTCAGGAGTATAGACATGCCAAAGATGTGATCCCTTCCTGTGGGAGGCTTATAGTCTGATGCGAGGACGCTGCCTTCAAGTTGTTTGCGAACTTAGTCTGTGAAAGTGTTTCAGACGCCCTCCTTCCTCTGCCCAACACTTTCTTCCTTTTAGGATTTGGGAAATCTACTTGTAACAACAGAAAGCCACGGTGAAGTTGCACAGATGTGGAAAGCCTTCCATGTCATTTTCTTTCTTTTTTTTTTAAATTTTTTAATGTTTATTTATTTTTGAGAGAGAGAGAGAGAGAGAGAAAGTGGGAGAGGGGCAGAGAGAGAGGGAGACACAGAAACCAAAGCAGGCTCCAGGCTCTGAGTTTTCAGCACAGAGCCCAATGTGGGGCTTGAACCCACAAACTGTGAGATCATGACCTGAGCCGAAGTCCGGCACTTAACTGACTGAGCCACCCAGGTGCCCCCATGTCATTTTCTTAATCATTTTTGGCACGCAGTTCTTCCTTCATAAGGGAGAGATCATAGTTTCTTTACTATGTCTGGAGTAATTAAAGCAAAACACCCAGAATGCATCTAGAACTCTGCTGACAATGTCAGCCAGGTTAAAAATATCTTTTTCATAATCTCTCTTTTTCTTTCAAAGGTATTAAAACATTCTGTAACTTGTGCAGCCCTTACAGGGATTAGGGATAGATTTCTATGGTTTGACCCTGTTCCTTACCTCTCTGCAGAAATGGGGCCATGAGTGAGAAGAGTCACTGGTATTGCAAGATGTAGAGAGTATCTGAAGACTTCTCATTTCTGAATAGCTCTACCTCTGATCATGCCTGAAATTCCATTACAAATCTATTTCTTGAAGGTATTTTGTTTTTATACTCCCTATTAAGATGCAAAATTTCTAAGTCCAAAGGAGACAGTGTAAGTAGTGGAAATGAGAAGAAGCTTTAAGCTATATAGACCTGAGTTTAAATACAAAATCTTCTGCTTTGCTGCCTTGGGAAAGTTATTTAACCTCTCTGAGCTTCAGTTGTTTCATTCATAAAATATCTTGGACGGTTGTTATAAGGCATACAAGTAATGTATGCAAAATGGTAGACAATGAATGGTGGTTGTTGTTCATGAGCCATTACATCAGCTAATCGAAACTACCCTAGGGTAGGTGCTCTGGGAGGGAAGAGTCAACCAGAATAGTAAAGAGGGAGAAAAAGGAAGGTAGGAAGGCCTTCAAAATATTTCCTGAATCACAGTTTATTTAGAGCAGGGTATCCATGAATTTGGATGGGGAAAAAAAACCAGAAGTCTTTATTTACACTAAGCTCTAATTGAAATGTAACATTTTCTTTTATTATATATATAGCCAACAAACGCCAGCAATATTGGCAGTATCTGTGAATCATCACCAAATTATATATATTTTATAACATATTACAGTTGTTACAGGTATTTCAAAATAGCATTTACACTAATTACTACTTTATATATATTTTAAGTGTTTATTTATTTTTAGAAAGAGAGGGAGAGAGAGTGAGCAGGGGAGGGGCAGAGAAAGAGGGGGAGAAAGAATCCCAAGCAGGCTCCACTCTATCAGTGCAGAGCTCAACACAGGGCTCAATCCCATGAACTGCAAGATCATGACCTGAGCCGAAATCAAGAGCCTGATGCTTGGCTGACTGATCCATCCATGCACCCCATGACTACTTTCAAATTATGATAGATATTATTCCAGGATAATATGCTTATCCTGCTATTAATACATTTGTTAAAAAGCACATATATTACTATGTCACAAAATTGCTTTTAAAAATATTTTGATAACAGTCTTTTAAGATATTTATCTGCTTTTGCAATGTTACTCATTTGTTTTATGTATTCTGAGAAGAGGTCTATGTAATCACCTCCCAAAGAATTGAAATGGGGATCCTAAGGAGATATTTGCACTCCCATGTTAATTGCAGTACTATACACAATAGCCAAGATATGGAAATAACCAAAATGTCTATTGGTGGATGAATGGATAAAGAAAATGTGGTATATTTATGCAACAGAATATTATTCAACCTTAAAAAAGAAGAAAATCCTGCCATTTGAATTGAATGGATGGGTGGATTGGGTGGGCATTATGCTAAGTGAAATAAGCCAGAAACAGAAAGACAAATACTATATGATCTCACTTACATGAGGAATCTGAAATAGGATTACAGAAGCAGAGGGTAGAATGTTGGGTAACAGAGGCTGGCAGTGGAGGAGATGGAAATGGGAGATGGTGGTCAAAAGGCACAAAGTTTTGGTTATGCAAGATGAAGAAGTCCTTGAGATCTACTGCACAGCATAGTGCCTATAGCTAACAGTCCTGTACATACATCATACATCAAAATTCACTAAGAGGGTAGACCTTATGTTACATGTTCTTTTTAAGTGTATAATGCAATACAAATGTTCTTTTTAAGTGTATTGTACACGTAAACAATTTTGTTAAAAGGTACATCTCATGTTAAGTGTTACCACAATGAACAAAAAAGTATACAGCCACCTGGGGGAAAAAAAAAAAGAAGGATTCACCAGATGACCAAAGGGGCATGGGATGAAAATTTTTTAAATTTTGTCTAGAGCAAAAGCCAACTGGCTAGTGTAGCTAATCAGAGCCATCAGGAGTTTATCTCCTTTTCTGAGGTTTGTTGATAACAATAGACATTCTCATCATTCCAGCCTTCTATAAAGAAAGCAAAGGGAATTGGAGATATCTCTACCTCTGCCTCTACATATATCTATCTTTATCTATACATCTAAGTACTTTTTCTTCTTATCTTTACATCCAACAGTGGTCACTGTGGACAAAAAAAAAAAAAAAAAAAAAAGAGAGAAATGTGTCACTGGAATGCATTACAAACAAAGTTAAAAAGAAAGGTTGCATTCTGGAAAACAGTGAGGAACTTCCTCAAAAACATAAAAATAGTGGTACCATATGATTCAGTAATTCCACTTCTGGGTGTTTCCTCAAAGAAACTGAAAACACTATTTGAAAAGACATATGCACCCCTGTGTTCATTGCAGCATTATTCATGATAGTCAAGATATGAAAGCAACCTAGATGTCCATTGATGAATGACTGGATAAAGATGTGGTGTATTTACATGATGGAATATTACATAGCTATTAAAAATAAGAAAATCTTGCAATTTAGGATAACATGAACGGACCTAGAGGGTGCTATGTTAAGTGAAATAAGTCAGACAAAGACAAATACTGCATGATTTCACTTATATGTGGAATCTAAAAAACAAAGCAAACAAATAACAAAAACCAGAAACAGACTCATAAATACAGAGAATATATGGGTGGTTTCCAGAGGGGGAGGGGATGAGGGAATGGGAAAATAGGTGAAGGGGATTAAGAGGTACAAACTTCCAGTTATAAAATAAATAAGTCATGGGGATGACAAGTACAACATAAGAAATATAGTGAATGATATTGTAAGAATTTTGTATGGGCACAAATGGTGACTAGACTATGGCTATCATTTTGTAATGTCTGTAAATGTTGAACCACTATGTTGTACGCCTAAAACTAATATTAAATGTCAACTGTACTAAAATAAAAAAAAAAGAGACTAAAAAGAAAAGTTGTACTTTGTTTGGCCTTGAATATCATATCTATCTCTTTTGAGTAGGAAGGAAATATTAAATTAGTCCAACGGGGAGATGGGGAACAGAATGAGTTCATTATATTTTTATGAAACAGTTGAGATATCCAGTCTGTTCTTCCTGGTCCCCTCATCTGTAAGATGGTCGAATTATTTAGGAAATATTTTGGGGACTTTATGCCTGGCTCCCACAGTTTCTCCCTCTTCTTTTCTGTTTTTTTTTCAGGTGTGTTTTAATTTATGGGGGCTGAAAAGGATACTGAACACTAGTGACCAAGGACTCTCAAATGCTATGACTGAGAAGGCAGTAAAGCAAGGTAGGGAGAGTGAGGTATGGAACTGGGTGCAGAGAGAGGGGGAAAGAGAAGATACCAAGAAAATTCACGAGCACTCTGACCTGGAAAGAACCAGCTTGACTAGTGGCATCAGTCTTGTTTTTTTGCTCATATACTCCATGAAAGAATTCTGCAAGGTTCTTTTTGAGTTGACATCTAAAATTTTTTATCATAAATTTAAGTAGTTGGAAAGTACGTATTAGATAATGTCCTGAATATAATATCTGTGATTAAAATATATTTTCATCAAAACTTTGGAGCTGCAGATTTAGCTCATTAACTTTATGGAGAGTGTCCATCACATAAATTAATTGGCAAAGCTAGTCCTTATTGTCAAACTGTTCTGCCAAATTGGACTTGCTTTATGTCAGAAAAAAAATCTCACTTCATTTTTTAATTCAAAGAAGGGTGTTAGCATGCAACCCTTTGAAATCTTCTTGCTCCTGAATTCTGACTCTTAAGAAGTGAAGGAAGAGCATCTCACACTCATTACATGCCAAATAAACTATAGAACATATTAAGTTAAAAAAAAAAAAGAGTGGAGGAAGAAAAGAAGGAAGTGAGGGGAAGGAAGAAGGAACAAAAGAGGCTCACAATGAGTTTTTCTCCTGCTTTCAATATGTTTCTGAATCTCTCTTGCCTTTCTCTCAAAGGACTCTCCCTCAGAAGGAAGCCATGGATGTTCTGACACCTCAGGACAACGCACCTGAGTAGGACCGTGGTGGGCGAAGGGTATGCTTTCCTTGCAAAGTAGAAAGAGAACTACTGGGGGAAAAAAGTCCTTGTGGCATGATCTTAGACAAATTAATTTCAGAAAAGAGGACTGAAGATTTAGCAGTTGATTCCCCAAAGTTATCGCTTCCCTTGGAAAGTCTTCATGCACCAGGGCAAGTGTACCTGTACCTCAACTTAAACACCCCTGAACTAGTTCAGCTCCATCACACTTATTGCAATTTGCCCCCAGTTCGTCTTGATATTAGTGGTGGAGACCAGAACAATCTACTGATCCTGAACTCTTTCCACCACTACATCTGCCACTGCCCCAGCGTGCCTATCAGAATCCATATGGGTGGGTTCAAGCACTGTCGTCCCCTCCAATTAACCAAAGTTAGTGAATGATGATGATGATGATGATGATGGTGATGATTTTTCTCTGTAAACTCCACATGGTAAACCAGCCTTTTTGGTTTCACAAAACATGAATGCCCTGACTCTTTCTTTCTTTCTTAAAAAAAACAACAAAACACTGCCTTTGTTCTTGTGATCCCGCTGAGAAGGAGGGGGAACTTGACTTCCCATTTCCACGCAGTCCTTGTCATTGAGCAGCAGTGGGGAGTAACACCCCTTCGAAACACAGGAGTCGTTTATGTTTGGCACGCTCAGAGGGAGAAAAGCTGAACAGATAGATCTCTTTCTTCAAGCCGTGCCTCTACACCCCACTGGAGTGGGAAGGGGAGGTCCCATCAGTGTGGTTGTTGGGCCAATTGCATTTTCCCCCATAGGCATGAATTTGCATGGAAATTGCTGCTTTGTGTTGGAAGGACTCTTCTAAACATTTCACCCAAAGAATTATGCCCACCATGGGAGTTTGCCCTCTGGGTTGTATCTCTGTTGGACCAGGAAAGTGAAATTCCTCCGCAAGAAAGGGCTTGCCTCAGGAATTAGCAGCAGAACACTCCAGCAGATTTCATCTGTCTCCTGCGTTGTCTGTGTCCACGGCCTGAATAGTAGTGTGGGGGTCGTGGGACTGAAAGGTGGGTTAGGGTTTTGATCTTGCCTTAGGGACTGGAGGAAGTATTAAAGTATTTCCCCAAATTGTCCCCAACGGGCAGGCAAAGGTCCAGAGTATGCTCCAGGGTTGCTGGAGGAGTGAAGTGGGAGGACAGTAGGAAAGAAATCCAGGCAAAATTGTGCAGTGGCCGCCCAGTCTCTCTTCTCAGGTTCCTCGTCCCTTCCTTGTGGGGACTCCCACTGACTTCATGGCCCCTATCTTTCCTCACTTGCCTCTTGCTTTTTCAGGAAAATGCCTGACACCTGGTATCTACCCCTCAGGATGGACTGATGTTTGCTGATGCTTTTCCCTGGGGAACAGTCTCCTGCACTTCCATGGTGGAATGAAAAACTTGGCCTGAGGTTTTAGCCATCATGAACAGGTAGGGAAGTTTTTCATTTTAATTGTATTTTTTTTTTTTTTTTTTTTTTTACTAAATCTTCAGCATATAGGTGATCACCTACTCTCTCGATGCAAGATTGGCCCTGTTTTTGACATCTTCTTTCTGTGAAATGGCCAGAACTCAGGACGAATCCAGGAAATGTGGGATGAAAACACCTCTCAGTGTTGGCATAGAGTTGCATTGCTGAAGTGCTAGGTAAATATCTGCAGAATTCCCTCAGAGAGCTTCCAGTCACAGTCATGGTTCCTCAGACAGGTTAGAACCCCCAGAAAGTCCAAAGGGCTTCTGGAACCACTGTCAGCTGACTCCAAAGAGAGAGGACTGGAATGTTAGCATGTTTACGTTTGTGGAGAGGAACTGGGGGGCCTCTGGGAAGTAGTTGAACAGGGGAAGCTGAAGCGACCCTTTCACCTCAAGAATTTAAAGAGAAAAAGACCACATATGTATGAGGCAATATCAAATAGGAATAAAAAATAAATTCAAGTATGAACCTTTGAAATATTAATACATCTAAAGTGGCTTCAGGAGACAGAGGAGTCTACTAGGTGGTTTTTGATGCCAGGTTTAAAAATTTTTACTCATTTCAATTTTCCATAAATTGCTGTGTTTGATCCGGGGGGTTGGGTCTTTTTATATAATCATGAAGTGGAATTTTGCTAAAAGGACAGCATTAGCAAAGGGAGCAAGGGTTTGGATGGAAGGATTAGGATGATGTGAGCCAGCACAGAAGAGGAGAAGGCAGAGAAAAAGCAGTAAGAGTATGTAAAGAAAGAAGAAGCTGACCTTGATTTTTGGGCACCACGCAGGGGTTGCAAACTGTCAGTCTTTAGGTCACACCTGCGTGTCAAGGGCACATGTAGTTTAAAAATAGGTAAAGATTGCCAATAACATTTCAAAACTGGCAGACTTCACATGAAAATCTGGGTTTCTGAGTTCTCTGGGAAAATCAGAGGAGCTGGCAACACAGACTACAATCCTCTGTGGTAACAAGTGGGGTAAACTGAGAAGTGGCTGGCTCTTTCTGCTGGGAAGGAACACTACAGTTTGCAGGTGTACTCCTGATTGTCACACTCCAGATCACCTCACTCATTTACATCACCTGCTCTGCCTGTGTGGCACTTAGTTTGTAAGCTCTGGACTCAGACTGTCTTGGCTGGGGGAAGAGAGACTGGGCATTGCCTGCTTCCCGAGGGAATTGCTGGTCTCTGCTGATGTTCCTGTTGACTCCTCTGGTCAAAGTCATCAGTGTAAAGGACATTGACACTGGCTGCTCTGCCTTGCTTTCATCACGACCTGCCAGGCCAGGCTACCTTTTCCAAGCATAGCTCTGTAATACAGAACCTTGGGCTGGAGTCTCTGGAAGGCTGAGCCTTTAAATGAGGGAGGGTGTGGGCATGGGCTGTGTTGCTATACAGTATGTAAACCAATTTTGGAGTCAGCCTCTAGGGCACTGGGTGGCCTGAGTCAACAGCTGTTATTATAACTCCCCAAGTACCTCCCTCTGCTCGACACCCCTCGCCACTTTCTTTACATCTTCTATACTCCTGTGGTGTTGCTTTTCTTTCCATGTTTAGTCCATTAAATTATCATAATTAGGGACAAACTAATAAAATGCTAATGGGTACAGAAAAATAAGCAAATGGTACGTAACATCAGAGTAAGCAGTGAATAGTAATAGAGTATAATGTCAGGGGTACTCTCTGCATTGACTGGAGGGGAAAGGCAAGAAAGATGTTCTGTTGAGCATTAAAGGGATGGAGTTGTAGTCATTTAGAAAAACGTCTTCAAAAAAGAGGTCATACTACAGTTGAGTTGGTCAAGGGCTGCTGCTGATGTCTATGGATCTGAGAAGGCAAAGAGTGTGCATCACAGTGGGGTGTTAGAAAGCTAGGAAGACGTGTCATGACATCTTGGAGGGCCCATGTGGACAGCAGCCATGAGCTCTGTTGGACACGCTTAAGATCAGAAACTGGAGGGGCATCTGGGTGGCTCAGTTAGTTAAGCATCCAACTCTTGATTTCTGCTCAGATCATGATCTCATGGTCCAGGTTCATGAATTCGAGCCCCATGTTGGGCTCTACGCTGACAGTGCTGAGCCTGCTTGAGATTCTTTCTCTCCTTGTCTCTCTGCCCCTTCCCCCACCTCAAAATAAATAAATAAACTTTTAAAAAAAGATCAGAAACTGGAAATGGCGCTTTAGGGAAAGGACTTTTCCAACTTAAACACAAATACTGAATTAATAATTTTTATAATAATTAATGTACCAATGAGGCTGTGAGATGAATAATTTTTCTGAACTTTAAATAGTTCCAGAAGTGCTGTGAAAGACAAATATGTAAATTATGTAGTATTCCAAGAGAATAATGCATCTGAGAAATGCGTCTGAGAATACACAGATATGAATGAGGTGAAAACTCAGACCCACATGCCTTGTTTACTGAGACATTTTATTTTCACATTCATGATGCTATGAATTCCATTATTTGGAATTGTTCTTTATCTGTTTACTGAGGTAGAGTTGACACAAATGTTACATTAGTTTCAGGACATTATTATTGTTTTAAATGAATATATTCCTGTTCCTCTGCATAGTAAGACACATTGGTCCTCCCTTACAGCAGAGGCTCATAATGGGTCAGGAGGCATTTCAGGAACTAAGATTACCCTGTCCAGGACACCCGAATTCAAATCCTGTCTTTACAATTTACTAGCTGTTAATCTTGGGGGATATTTATCTAAACACTCTAACCTAATTTCTCAAATGAAGATAACAATACATAGTACTTTGGGCTGCTGTGGAGGTTAAAGATAAATGTATAAACCACACAGTTTAATGTATGGGACCTAGTTAGTCTCAATAAATACTGACTTTTTATTATAATGGTAACAATTTGTGTTGCTATTCCAGAAACTGCTTTTGGAAGGTCCCAGATTCTCTTATGAGCCTATCAAGCTGTGTAGCATGAGACGAAGTGAGACTATGAGCACAGATGTGATTGCTGCCACCAATTTAATATCTTTTGTCATCATGTCACCTTTGCAAAGCATTCATGACACTTATGTTTACTGAAGAACCCTAGTGGGTAAAGGTAGTGAAGGGAAAAGCAGAGATGGATATTTAGCACCAGGACTGCGATATCAAACAAGAGAGAAGACAGAGGCTCTTTGCAGCTCTCCAGGTGTACCTGGTAGAGAAGGAAGGCAGGAGAGAGCTGAGGTGCTGGGGGCTCCATGGTGGGACCCTGCTGATTGTGCTGGGGGAGTGGCAGCCTTGAATCCCTTACTGTGGTCTGAACTTCTACAGCCTAGAAGCTAAATAAGCCTAATTAAGCAAGCAGGCAAGCAACTTTTGCAACTGGGGGAGCTGGAAGGGAACCCATTGGCTGGGGGAGCTTTAAAAGAAAGAGACCAGGGAAGTGGCAGTAGCCTTGGCCGTGGCCAGCACTAGCTGTTTACATGTTCTCTTCTCCAGCATCAGTGGTGACTAGGGAAGGGCAGCAGGAGGAAACAGTCTAGAGCAGTGACACCTGCTGGAGTCAGTGGCCCCTGACCCCCCAGTGAGAACGGCTCCAGCCCAGGGGGAGGGAGGTGCCGAGGTGTGCTCTGTGCTGGTGAAGGAGACTTCCCCAGGCTCCTTTGAACAGAAATTTCTTCTAATGGTAGTAGATTTTCTTCTAACCAAATTTCTTTGTGATTCATGTGGCCAATATGCTGCAAGTCGGGGAGTTGGTGCAGCTTATTGGGCAGTCTAAATTTCCTCAGCTTTCTGAATGGTGCTTAAAATGTGAAAATGCTGACCTGACCCGCTAAAAGGTGCCCTGAGAATCAAGTACAAGTATTAGAATGGACATACTTTTGAGATTTGTCGGGTACCGAGAGCTGTATTGGCTGGTCACCCCTCTCCTACTTTCCCTGCCTCCGTCTCCTCTGCTTCACTATAAATGCAGTGATGATTCCCACCTGTGAGTTCAGACCAGCTCCAGTACCTGGGTCCAACTGGAGGGTGGGGGAGGGGAAAGAATATAATCTAGATTATTAAGAAACTCCCTCCCACCGGAAGCAGGTGTATCTCCACGGACTCACATTGAGGAGTGCAAAGTGCGACTTCTGGGCTTCTGTGTCCTTCTCTCCCAGGGTGTGCTTGTATGTTCTCAGTTTGTCCCAGCAAATTCATTCGCCACGCGTGTGCGTCCTGAGCTGTGCTCTGAGGGCTGTCTAGTGTATCCCCTCCCATCCCCTCTGCTGCATCTGGCCACGGAACAGAAGACAAGGATGTATGTGTCTGTGTGCGCCTGGGCTCACTCCCTGCCCGGCCTGCGTTGGCAGTGGCTCTGCTCCTCCTTCAGGGGGCGCACCTTCTGTTTGGTGGCCCTCTCTTATAGCCACCCCGACAGCTCTCTATGTCAAAACCCCCTGAGAGACAATTCCCACAGGCCCCTTGCCCTTGACCCAGCAGGCCCAGTGTTAACTCCTCCCTCAGCCTCACTTGGCAGCACAGTGGGTCCCAGGTCAGTTTTCTTTAACCCCGTCCCCTCCGTTGAAAATACTCTCTTCATGAAACTCTCCATTTCCCTTTCTTGCATGCATCTCTTTTCTTCCAGGACCACGACTATCCATCACCTGAGCCCTGGGAGCCCTAGGTGTGGTTCCCCTAGCCACAGGGTTATCTGCCTCCACCGTCACTGTCAGTCCAGGGGTTAGCTGCCTAGTTGCTCTTCTGTAAACCAAAGACTGCTTGCCTGACCTGTGTGCAGTCCCTCCCCCAGGGTGTTGGCTGCTTGTGCAGAACTGTACAGACAGATCTCCTACAGCTGCCGCTGAAGCCCTCAGACCCCTAACACTCGATTGCCATCTGCTTCTCTAGAGGTTCCCTGCCCTGCAGATCAGATCAGACAGCCTCACACTCATCTCAGTGCCCTCATCATAAGGGCTGAGACCACTGCACCCGCTCCTCCGTTGCATGCCTCCCTGCCCCCCCCCAGCCTAGTCTAGCCCCCAGTCTGTCTTCTTCCATCCAACTATTTCTCCTGCCCCCTGCCCTCCCTTGTCTTAGTGAGCCTGTGTCACCAATGGCATGAACCCTCCTCCCCTGAGCTGTGAAGGAGAGCTGTCTTCCAGAGGCTTCCCACTGAAATAACACAGGCAGAGTAAGAGCTTTGCTGATGCAAAAAGTGACCTCTGAAACTGCCCTTGAATTTGGAATGAAGATTTCAGAAGCAGAGCTGAAGAGTTAGACTGTCTTTCTCAAAAATCTGAAGCATTTTCCAGGGAGAATACACATATCATATTTTACATCACCTTGATTTGGTATAATAGTATGTGTTTCTGAAAATATTTTCCTGAAGTTTATAGAACCAAATAAAAATGTATAATAAATATAAAAGTATAAATGTGTACATATAGTAGTCTTTTAGAGTATACTGTTAATGTATATTTTCTCCTTATCCAAGTATGATTGTATGATTATGTGCTTTTAGTCAATGAAAGCTATCAGGGCAAACTATACTGTACCTTCTCAGCTAAGGAGCATTAGCTCACCACACTGCATCTGTGGTCAGCAACGAACCCTCTGCCTCCCTAACTTGAGTGGAGGGTATTCATCAATGCCTGTGTTTACTTTGTGCCACTTAATCTAAAGAATATGTTTAATCTCTAATTGATGATATAAAGCCACCAAGGGATAGTTCTGGACTTGCTGCAAAGAAACACAACATCCTGGGTGTTTGTGACTGGAGAAAATGTCAAGTAAGTGGTTGGGAATGAACAGTCAGTTAGGGATGGGTGAGAGGCCTTTGCCATCTTGAGGAAACTCAAAAACATTCCTGTAGCCTGGGAGGGTCATCCAAAAATGATAGCCATGGTGGCTGGAAGAAACAAGGTAAGAGACTTCTCATGACTTGAAGGGGGTTGAAGAGAACGAAGGGAGGGTCTGTCTGTGGATGGTGACATTGGTATGTTATTCCTTATTCTATAAAGAGACTATGCTCTAAGCACTGGGTCCAGCCACCCTGCCCGTTCCCAGCATGGTACCCAACCTCTGTGCTAAAAAGACTCTAGGAACCATTTCTTTTCTGCTCTTTGTAACAGTTACCCTGAATATATTCTGGTAAATGAAACAAAGGGAAAAAATGGACTTTCTATCTAGAGCTAGCTACAGCTATGCAAAAGAGGCCAAACAATGCTAGCTACAGCTTTGCAAAAGAGGCCAAAATAAGCAGCTGTCATGCATTTATCAAATTCAGGACTCTCTCAAGTATTAAATCAATCCCATCAAAACAGTTTTATTGCTGATGGATGAATGGATTGAAGTAGATGTATAGCTTTAAAAGGGCTTGCCATTTGGAGTAGAAAACTTGCTGTGAGGCCCAGTGGCTTGGTGCCACTCTCTCAGAGCCCAACAGTATTTACTGAGTAGGTTCCAATTCTGTTGCTCCTGGGCTTACTTTTCTGAATTGTGCTATTTTAAGAGTATTCTATTTTCTAAGAACTTCAGATCAAATTCAGAACATTTCCGTAATTCTGGTGCATTGTAAATAGCCACGGTCATTCACTCAAAATCATTTCATGTCTAGGCCAGTGCTTACCCCAGGTTAGTTTTTTGGTGACTATAGCAGAAGGAATAGTATCTGGGTCTAATTGTATTATAAATTATTTTACTGTTTCTCTAATTAGCAATTTGACTCATGGTGACACAGTGGAGTCTCTCATTGTAATTATTGCTGAAATTAAAAAAAAATTTTAGTGTTTATTTATTTTTGAGAGAGAGAGAGAGAGAAAGGCAGAGAGAGGAGACACAGAATCCAAAGCAGGCTTCAGGCTCTGAGCTTCCAGCACAGAGCCCAACGCGGGGCTCAAACTCACGAACCGTGGGACCATGACCTGAGCCGAGGTCAGACGCTTAACTGACTGAGCTACCCAGGTGCCCCTATTGCTGAAATTTAAATGGAAGGCCCTGTTTTATGTATAAAGACAAGCAAAGCATAAGTTGTGTTTCTTTCCCGGAAACAATGATGAGTTTACATTGATCTACTTATTTTCTTTCACCTGTCTTCATGCTGTGTAGTAAGTGGCTGGGGTTTGTGAGTTTATCTGGGACACAGTGGCTCAACCAAGTCTAGCAGCTTCAAAGAGCCAGGCTCTGTTCCCTTGATTTCTTGGGTCTCTAGGAGTGTTTGTATTTCCAAGGGACCGGCAAACTGAGTAGTGAACAACAAGTGGGCAACAAGAAACCAACTGTCACCTGTATGGTCATCTGTATGGAACAGCTTCTCGTTAGACCACTACACCTTCAGTATCTTTAAAAGGACATTCAAAGGACTTTTCTGAGGAACTTTAATGTGGGAATTAATTTGTGAGAATGAGCAAAATTCTCCAGTATGAGAAGAATTCTCATAGCACATTTGTTCATTATGGAAGTGTTTCTTTTATTAGCTCAAAGAAACCAAAAGATTTAACCTTCCTACACTTGCTAATCACAGAAGCATGTTATTCAGAGTTGAGAATACTACAAAGTACTTGTCAGCTCCCTGAAGATAGGTAGAAGTGAGTGAATTTAAACAGAACAAGACAAGGGAAAGGGCTTTCTCATTGGAGAAATTGGTGGACGTTGAAATGAGCTACTTTTAGAAGACTATGGAGTTTTTTTTTGGTTTAAAGACTTTTAAAAATAGGCATAGATCCCTATTGGTCTGTAGTATATTTGATTTATAGACATAAAGGAATGGACTAGAGCAGTGCTTTTTTTTAAAAGTTTGTTTATTTTTAGAGAGAGAGTGTGAGCAGGGCAGGGGCAGAGAGAGAGACGGAAAGAGAGAATCCCAAGAAGGCTCCGCACTGTCAGCACAGAGCTGGACACAGAGCTCGATCCGACAACCCACGAGATCATGAACTGAGCCAGAATCAAGAGTCAGATGCTTAACCAGCTGAGCCACCCAGGTTTCCCTAGAGCAGTACTTTTCAACTTGTGCTCAGTGAAAGGTTTCTCAGGGTTGGGTGGGAGAAGGTCAAGTGGAGGCTGGGATGAGCTGGTCAGACACAGGCACATGCCTCTTCTGTGAGGCATGTGCTACTAAACCCAGAAGGGATACAATCTTCATCTAGTTATTTAGTTCCAAACTTTAAATTCAGACAAGGGATGATCAGGAAGCAAATATTAATGGCTATAAAGCATTGAAAATTCACTTTGGAATGAGAGCATTTCTTCTTTAAATATTGTGGCTAAGAGAACTCTCACCGAGTTTTAGTGTATGTACATTAGAGGTCTCATACAAAGAGGTCACTGTGTGTGGCTTATGGTAGGAACTAAATAAATGTTGAATGAATGGGTGCAGAGGAAAGCAGATATAGCAAAAACACATTTAGCTTATTTATTACTTGAATATTATTGGTAGAAGAAACATTGAACGTATTTGTTGTGTAGAAAAGGGGTCAACATACCTTTTGTTCTGTAAGTATTCAGTTTTGTGGGTCACTCTATCAATGTTACAACTACTCATTTCTGCCACTGTAGCATGAAAACAGCTACAGGTAATATGTAACTGAATGGACGTGACCGTGTTCCAATAAAACATTATTTGGAAAAATCAGCATCATGTCAGATTTGGTGGGGGGCCGTAGTTCGGTGGCCACTAGTGTGGAGCACAGATATGATCAAACCTCTCAGCTTCAAGGTATTTTGTGGGTAATGAATAAGAATATTAGGTGTTAGGGGTGCCTCATTGGTTCAGTCAGTTAAGCATCCAACTCTTGATTTTGGCTCAGGTCATGATCTCACAGTTAGAGCCCTGAGTTGGACTCTGTGCTGATTGCATGGAGCCTGCTTGAGATTCTCTCTCTTACTTTCTCTGCCTCTCCCTGATTGTGTGTGTGTGTGTGTGTGTGTGTGTGTGTGTGTGTGTATGCACACATGCACTGGCTCTCTCTCTCTTTCAAAATAAGTAAATAAACTTAAAAAAAGAATATTAGGTGTGAGTATCATCAGTAATAGTGGCTTATTGTTTGGATCAACATTTTGTGTAAATTTCTATTTCAGGATAGCCGAATAGAAAGCAACTGCATGTATATGTGGACAAGTGTTCATTTCATTTTGCTATCATTTGGCAAACTATTTCTTTCTCCTATTTAAGCTCCTGTAAGGTGCCTCTAATAATAGAATATTAGAAAAAATATGTATTTAACAGAATAAAAAGTCTTATTTATGAAAAGCTTTGTGTGCCATAGATGCAGAATTTTTAACCTATGGAATTGATTCCTTTTCTTTCTTTAAACAAAAATTTTTAAGCTTATTTATTTTGAAAGAGAGAGCACAAGTGGGGTGGGGCAGAGAGAGAGGAAGAGAGAATCCCAAGCAGGCCTTGCACCATCAGTGCAGAGCCTGACACTGGGCTTGAACTCATGAACTGTGAGATCATGACCTGCGTGAAAACCAAGAACCAGATGCTCAACTGACTGAGCCACCCAGGCACCCCTAATTCCCTTTCCTTAACACTGATAAAACCTTTCTTTAGGAAAGACCCAGTAGTAATGGAACCAGATAAAGTCAGTGTATTAATGATAGGCAATCCAACATGACCAAATGCAAGATGTTGAACACAGCAGAAACAAAAATGGCTGACTCATAAATCGGCACGGATTTTGTAAATGTCTCATGTACTACAAAGCGACTCTCTTTATGGAAACCCTGACGTATTTATTCTTGTCCTCTCTCTGTCTCTATCTCTATCTCTGTCTGTCTTTTTACACACACACACACACACACACACACAGAATTTTGTATAATTACTGGCACTTTTAAAATATTTTATTATTATGGCATCTCAATACTTATATTGATTACAGTAATTGCATTAGTTCAAATCATTTCAAATTTGAACTACTTTATAAGAAGATTAGGACATTAATTGTTTTGGAATTAGAACTATAAAAGGAAGCAATCTTTATGCAGGGTGGATTTACGATATAATACTAATTATCTCATTAACCTTACCTGTAGAACCATTAACATGGTCAAAAAAAATCCAGGAAAGTATAATATTTCAGTGCACAACACTTGTTAGAAAAACAATTTATAGCTAACTTGGAATAAATATCATTATGCAAATTCTTTTTTTAAAAAATATCTGATAAGTAGCAAGAAGATAATTAATACAAACTTGCATGGTTGGATCTAGAAAATATCTGGAAATTTAGCAAACTTGGTCCTGGGATTTGTGTGACCCTAAGTAAATCTTTTAGCCTTTACCTCAGATTTTCCACTTATAATGCAGGGTGTCATTTTTTAGAATCACAAATGTAAGATAATGAGAAATTAGGTGAATTTATCTGACAATAAGCTTTTATTTTTATTTTGTGTTATTTTTACTAATAATGTTCCTGAAACTCAAATGAAATGATTTGTTTATGGTCTCATAGCTCACCGGAGCTTTAGGGGTGCAGGGGGTGCTTTTCTATGCCAGTGTGGCCTGACTTTGACAAGAATGGGGATTTCTTGGTGAAAGCAGGTTGTCCAGGCTGGGGTGTTGAGATCATTTACTCAATAGTCTCATCCGGCTTCCCTCTGGCTCCACCATCCCTACAGTTCTCCCTGAATTCAGCCTTCTCTGGCAGAGCTGGAGAGACAGCGGGGAGGTTCTGTCATAGCTGTTCATGTGAGGCTGGTGCCTTGGAGTCCATCTCAGAGAAACAGAAGCCGTTTCTGGCTTCTGTTCTGTAAAACAAGATGACGGTAAATAGGACGTTCTGGGAAACTGACGGTTCTGTTTCTTCCTTGTGTCTGGCACTGTGCTACTGCTCTCGGTTCTCACCAATTATGCATGCCCTGCACATTTTTCTAAAGGCTTAGACAAGAGCACAGCAACGTATGTTGTTCTCTAAGATAATGCACTTTCTTGGAGTAAAATCACCAGATTTTGGGTGAAGAGACCCGGTCCCAATTGTGGTTCTTCTACCCCAGATCTTCTATTATTTGCAGCCTTGGGCTCATCGCCTGGCCTCTGAGCCTCGCCTGTAAGGAGGGGATACTGCTATCTACCTTAAGGTCTAGTGGTAACGAGAAAGAGAAATCCCAGCTCCACCATTTCTTAGTGGCAAGTGATGGAGGGAAAGTTACTCAACCTCTCAGTGCCTTGGTTTTCTCATCTATAAAATGAGGATAATTACATAATATCTACCTCATAGGGTTGTTGTGAAGATTGAGTCACTACATGTGAAACACTTAGAGCAATGCCTAGCACATAGCACGCATCAATATATGTTAGCTATTCCAATTACAGTTATAATATAAAACTGCTTTGAATAAAAGAACTAAATTAACGTAAATAATTATTTATTAGTGCCCAAATAAGAGTTGGCTTTATGTGGGTAATGCATTTCTGCATTTCTCAGAGTGTGGGGATCCATCGATACTTGGTAGAAAGGACTTGTTCCAAATATTACATTCTCTCCATTTTCCTTTTCGTTTCTTTTTATTGTGGCTGATTTTTCTTCTCCTTATCTTCAATTTCTCTTCCATACTCTGGGAAATGAAAAGTGATCTTGAAGGGAGAAGATGAAATTCTTTCTACTCCTCAGAAAAAAGAGGCTATAAAACTGCAATATAATAATGCTAACAATAAAAATAATATGTAGTCAAATCTGCAAGCAGCACAAACAAACTCAGCTTGGCTTTGTTTTTTGGTGTGGCTGATGAAAGCCTGCAAGTTTGTTCAATGAGTTGTAGGAAGCAGAGCACAATTCAGGTTATAAGGCATCCCTGCAGTCCAGTAAAATTGTTGAGACTGGGTGGGGGAGGGCTTTATCAAATGTTTCTCTCCCATGTATTTGTAAGTTTGAAATGACACGGGCTTATTAGGTAAATAGATTAAAAATGTGTTCCACTGTGAATGATCTATTGTCTGGGACAAATATTCTGCACATAGACTATTAGGATACTAATCTGAAGAGTGGGTGTTGTAAAGGCAGACAATGGTAAGGATGTGGGTTATGTGTTATTGAGGCAACTGGGTGGTGACTAGGAGGCATTTGAGTAGATTTCCTATAAGTTCCTCATGTGCTTCTGTCTGATTTACACAGCTGGCTCCTTGGAGGGGGACTCTGCAGGACACTGCTAGCTGTCTATAAATAACAAATGGTTCTACAGAGAGAAGAGGACTCTGGGACCACCAGATAGTGGTTGATATCCACTGCCGCCTCTACCC